>NC_091983.1:26541588-26863012 GCF_044704955.1 Pristiophorus japonicus | reverse complement strand
ACTCCCCGCCCCCTCGCTTCCTCCGCTCCCTCGCACTCCCCGCCCCCTCGCTCCCTCCGCCCCCTCGCACTACCAACCCCCTCGCACTCCCCACCCCCTCGCATTCGCCACCCCCTCGCTCTCCCCGCCCCCTCGCTCCCTCCGCCCCCTCTGCCCCCTCGTACTCCCCACACCCTCGTACTCCCCACTCCCTCGCACTCCCCACTCCCTCGCACTCCCCGTTCCCTCGCATTCACCACCCCCTCGCACTCCCCACCCCCTCGTACTCCCCACCCCCTCGCAATCCCCGCTCCCTCGCACTCACCGCCCCCTCGCTCCCTCCGCCCCCTCGCGATCCCTCCGCCCCCTCGCTCCCTCCGCCCCCTCGCACTCCCCGCCCCTCGCACTCCCTACCCCCTCGCTCCCTCCGCCCCCTCGCACTCCCCGCCCATCGCACTCCCCACCCCCTCGCTCTCCCCACCCCCTCGCTCCCTCCGCCCCCTCGCACTCCCCACTCCCTCGCTCTCCCCTCTCCCTCGCTCCCTCCGCCCCCTCGCACTCCCCGCCCCCTCGCTCCCACCGCCCCCTCGCACTCGCCACCCCCTCGCACTCGCCACTCCCTCTCATTCCCCGCTCCCTCGCACTCCCCGCACCTCGCACTCCCTACCCCCTCGCTCCCTCCGCCCCCTCGCACTCCCCACTCCCTCGCACTCCCCGCCCCTCGCACTCCCTACCCCCTCGCACTCCCCGCACCTCGCACTCCCTACCCCCTCGCTCCCTCCGCCCCCTCACTGCCTCCGCCCCTCGCACTCCCCGCCCCCTCGCTCCCTCTGCCCCTCGCACTCCCTACCCCCTCGCTCCCTCCGCCCCCTCACTGCCTCCGCCCCTCGCACTCCCTACCCCCTCGCTCCCTCCGCCCCTCGCACTCCCCGCCCCCTCGCTCCCTCCGCCCCTCGCACTCCCTACCCCCTCGCTCCCTCCGCCCCTCGCACTCCCCGCCCCTCGCACTCCCTACCCCCTCGCTCCCTCCGCCCCTCGCATTCCCCGCCCCTCGCACTCCCTACCACCTCGCTCCCTCCGCCCCTCGCACTCCCCGCCCCCTCGCACTCTCCACTCCCTCGCACTCCCCGCCCCTCGCACTCCCTACCCCTCGCTCCCTCCGCCCCCTCGCACTCCCCGCCCCTCGCACTCCCTACCCCCTCGCCCCCTCCGCCCCTCGCACTCCCCGCCCCCTCGCACTCCCTACCCCCTCGCTCCCTCCGCCCCTCGCACTCCCCACCCCTCGCACTCCCTACCCCCTCGCTCCCTCCGCCCCTCGCACTCCCCGCCCCTCGCACTCCCTACCCCCTCGCGCTCCCTCCGCCCCCTCGCACCCCCGCCCCTCGCACTCCCTACCCCCTCGCTCCCTCCGCCCCTTGCACTCCCCGCCCCTCGCACTCCCTACCCCCTCGCTCCCTCCGCCCCTTGCACTCCCCGCCCATCGCACTCCCTACCCCCTCGCGCTCCCTCCGCCCCCTCGCACTCCCCGCCCCTCGCACTCCCTACCCCCTCGCTCCCTCCGCTCCTCACACTCCCCGCCCCCTCGCACTCCCCACTCCCTCGCACTCCCTACCCACTCGCTAGCTCCGCCCCTCGCACTCCCCGCCCCCTCGCACTCCCCGCCCCTCACTCCCTCCGCTCCCTCGCACTCCCCGCCCCCTCGTACTCCCCACCCCCTCGCTCCCTCCGCCCCCTCGCACTCCCCGCTCCCTCGTACCCTCCGCTCCCTCGCACTCCCCGCGCCCTCACTCCCTCCGCCCCCTCGCACTACCCACCACCTCGCACTCCCAACCCCCTCGCATTCGCCACCCCCTCGCTCTCCCCACCCCCTCGCTCCCTCCGCCCCCTCGCACTCCCCGCTCCCTCGCACTCCCCGCCCCCTCGCTTCCTCCGCTCCCTCGCACTCCCCGCCCCCTCGCTCCCTCCGCCCCCTCGCACTACCAACCCCCTCGCACTCGCCATCCCCTCGCATTCCCCACCCCCTCGCTCTCCCCGCCCCCTCGCTCCATCCGCCCCCTCTGCCCCCTCGTACTCCCCACCCCCTCGTACTCCCCACCCCCTCGCACTCCCCACTCCCTCGCACTCCCCGTTCCCTCGCATTCCCCACCCCCTCGCACTCCCCATCCCCTCGTACTCCTCGCCCCCTCGCAATCCCCGCTCCCTCGCACTCACCGCCCCCTCGCTCCCTCCGCCCCCTCGCGCTCCCTCCGCCCCCTCGCACTCCCCACTCCCTCGCTCTCCCCTCTCCCTCGCTCCCTCCCCCCCCTCGCACTCCCCGCCCCCTCGCTCCCACCGCCCCCTCGCACTCGCCACCCCCTCACACTCCCCACTCCCTCTCATTCCCCGCTCCCTCGCACTCCCCGCACCTCGCACTCCCTACCCCCTCGCTCCCTCCGCCCCCTCGCACTCCCCACTCCCTCGCACTCCCCGCCC
Source organism: Pristiophorus japonicus (assembly GCF_044704955.1). Lineage (NCBI taxonomy): Eukaryota > Metazoa > Chordata > Chondrichthyes > Pristiophoridae > Pristiophorus > Pristiophorus japonicus. The sequence goes on along the minus strand of NC_091983.1, from coordinate 26,860,561 downwards.
CTCGCACTCCCTACCCCCTCGCACTCCCTACCCCCTCGCTCCCTCCGCCCCCTCACTGCCTCCGCCCTTCGCACTCCCTACCCCCTCGCTCCCTCCGCCCCTCGCACTTCCCGCCCCCTCGCTCCCTCTGCCCCTCGCACGCCCTACCCCCTCGCTCCCTCCGCCCCCTCACTGCCTCCGCCCCTCGCACTCCCTACCCCCTCGCTCCCTCCGCCCCCTCACTGCCTCCGCCCCTCGCACTCCCTACCCCCTCGCTCCCTCCGCCCCTCGCACTCCCCGCCCCCTCGCTCCCTCTGCCCCTCGCACGCCCTACCCCCTCGCTCCCTCCGCCCCCTCACTGCCTCCGCCCCTCGCACTCCCTACCCCCTCGCTCCCTCCGCCCCTCGCACTCACCGCCCCATCGCTCCCTCCGCCCCTCGCACTCCCTACCCCCTCGCTCCCTCCGCCCCTCGCACTCCCCGCCCCTCGCACTCCCTACCCCCTCGCTCCCTCCGCCCCTCGCACTCCCCGCCCCTCGCACTCCCTACCCCCTCACTCCCTCCGCCCCTCGCACTCCCCGCCCCCTCGCACTCTCCACTCCCTCGCACTCCCCGCCCCTCGCACTCCCTACCCCTCGCTCCCTCCGCCCCCTCGCACTCCCCGCCCCTCGCACTCCCTACCCCCTCGCCCCCTCCGCCCCTCGCACTCCCCGCCCCCTCGCACTCCCTACCCCCTCGCTCCCTCCGCCCCTCGCACTCCCCGCCCCTCGCACTCCCTACCCCCTCGCTCCCTCCGCCCCTCGCACTCCCCGCCCCTCGCACTCCCTACCCCCTCGCGCTCCCTCCGCCTCGTCGCACCCCCGCCCCTCGCACTCCCTACCCCCTCGCTCCCTCCGCCCCTTGCACTCCCCGCCCCTCGCACTCCCTACCCCCTCGCTCCCTCCGCCCCTCGCACTCCCCGCCCCTCGCACTCCCTACCCCCTCGCGCTCCCTCCGCCCCCTCGCACTCCCCGCCCTTCGCACTCCCTACCCCCTCGCTCCCTCCGCCCCTTGCACTCCCCGCCCCCTCGCACTCTCCACTCCCTCGCACTCCCCGCCCCTCGCGCTCCCTACCCCTCGCTCCCTCCGCCCCCTCGCACTCCCCGCCCCTCGCACTCCCTACCCCCTCGCTCCCTCCGCCCCTCGCACTCCCCGCCCCCTCGCACTCCCTACCCCCTCGCTCCCTCCGCTCCTCGCACTCCCCGCCCCCTCGCACTCCCCACTCCCTCGCACTCCCTACCCCCTCGCTCCCTCCGCCCCTCGCACTCCCCGCCCCCTCGCACTCCCTACCCCCTCGCTCCCTCCGCTCCTCGCACTCCCCGCTCCCTCGCTCCCTCCGCCCCCTCGCACTCCCTAGCCCCTCGCTCCCTCCGCCCCTCGCACTCCCCGCCCCCTTGCACTCCCCACCCCCTCGCTCCCTCCGCTCCTCACACTCCCCGCCCCCTCGCACTCCCCACTCCCTCGCACTCCCTACCCACTCGCTAGCTCCGCCCCTCGCACTCCCCGCCCCCTCGCACTCCCCGCCCACTCGCACTCCCCACCCCCTCACACTCCCTACCCCCTCGCACTCCCCGCTCCCTCGCTCCCTCCGCCCCCTCGCTCCCTCCGCCCCTCGCACTCCCTAGCCCCTCGCTCCCTCCGCCCCTCGCACTCCCCGCCCCCTCGCATTCCCCACCCCCTCGCACTCCCCATCCCCTCGTACTCCCCACCCCCTCGCAATCCCCGCTCCCTCGCACTCACCGCCCCCTCGCTCCCTCCGCCCCCTCGCGCTCCCTCCGCCCCCTCGCACTCCCCACTCCCTCGCTCTCCCCTCTCCCTCGCTCCCTCCCCCCCCTCGCACTCCCCGCCCCCTCGCTCCCACCGCCCCCTCGCACTCGCCACCCCCTCGCACTCCCCACTCCCTCTCATTCCCCGCTCCCTCGCACTCCCCGCACCTCGCACTCCCTACCCCCTCGCTCCCTCCGCCCCCTCGCACTCCCCACTCCCTCGCACTCCCCGCCCCTCGCACTCCCCGCACCTCGCACTTCCTACCCCCTCGCTCCCTCCGCCCCCTCACTGCCTCCGCCCTTCGCACTCCCTACCCCCTCGCTCCCTCCGCCCCTCGCACTCCCCGCCCCCTCGCTCCCTCTGCCCCTCGCATGCCCTACCCCCTCGCTCCCTCCGCCCCCTCACTGCCTCCGCCCCTCGCACTCCCTACCCCCTCGCTCCCTCCGCCCCTCGCACTCCCTACCCCCTCGCTCCCTCCGCCCCTCGCACTCCCCGCCCCCTCGCTCCCTCTGCCCCTCGCACGCCCTACCCCCTCGCTCCCTCCGCCCCCTCACTGCCTCCGCCCCTCGCACTCCCTACCCCCTCGCTCCCTCCGCCCCTCGCACTCCCCGCCCCATCGCTCCCTCCGCCTCTCGCAATCCCTACCCCCTCGCTCCCTCTGCCCCTCGCACTCCCCGCCCCTCGCACTCCCTACCCCCTCGCTCCCTCCGCCCCACGCACTCCCCGCCCCTCGCACTCCCTACCCCCTCACTCCCTCCGCCCCTCGCACTCCCCGCCCCCTCGCACTCCCCGTTCCCTCGCATTCACCACCCCCTCGCACTCCCCAGCCCCTCGTACTCCCCACTCCCTCGCACTCCCCACTCCCTCGCACTCCCCGTTCCCTCGCATTCACCACCCCCTCGCACTCCCCGCCCCTCGCACTCCCTACCCCCTCGCTCCCTCCGCCCCTCGCACTCCCCGCCCCCTCGCACTCCCTACCCCCTCGCTCCCTCCGCTCCTCGCACTCCCCGCCCCCTCGCACTCCCCACTCCCTCGCACTCCCTACCCCCTCGCTCCCTCCGCCCCTCGCACTCCCCGCCCCCTCGCACTCCCTACCCCCTCGCTCCCTCCGCTCCTCGCACTCCCCGCTCCCTCGCTCCCTCCGCCCCCTCGCACTCCCTAGCCCCTCGCTCCCTCCGCCCCTCGCACTCCCCGCCCCCTCGCACTCCCCACCCCCTCGCTCCCTCCGCTCCTCACACTCCCCGCCCCCTCGCACTCCCCACTCCCTCGCACTCCCTACCCACTCGCTAGCTCCGCCCCTCGCACTCCCCGCCCCCTCGCACTCCCCGCCCACTCGCACTCCCCACCCCCTCACACTCCCTACCCCCTCGCACTCCCCGCTCCCTCGCTCCCTCCGCCCCCTCGCTCCCTCCGCCCCTCGCACTCCCTAGCCCCTCGCTCCCTCCGCCCCTCGCACTCCCGCCCCCTCGCATTCCCCACCCCCTCGCACTCCCCATCCCCTCGTACTCCCCACCCCCTCGCAATCCCCGCTCCCTCGCACTCACCGCCCCCTCGCTCCCTCCGCCCCCTCGCGCTCCCTCCGCCCCCTCGCACTCCCCACTCCCTCGCTCTCCCCTCTCCCTCGCTCCCTCCCCCCCCTCGCACTCCCCGCCCCCTCGCTCCCACGGCCCCCTCGCACTCGCCACCCCCTCGCACTCCCCATTCCCTCTCATTCCCCGCTCCCTCGCACTCCCCGCACCTCGCACTCCCTACCCCCTCGCTCCCTCCGCCCCCTCGCACTCCCCACTCCCTCGCACTCCCCGCCCCTCGCACTCCCCGCACCTCGCACTTCCTACCCCCTCGCTCCCTCCGCCCCCTCACTGCCTCCGCCCTTCGCACTCCCTACCCCCTCGCTCCCTCCGCCCCTCGCACTCCCCGCCCCCTCGCTCCCTCTGCCCCTCGCATGCCCTACCCCCTCGCTCCCTCCGCCCCCTCACTGCCTCCGCCCCTCGCACTCCCTACCCCCTCGCTCCCTCCGCCCCTCGCACTCCCTACCCCCTCGCTCCCTCCGCCCCTCGCACTCCCCGCCCCCTCGCTCCCTCTGCCCCTCGCACGCCCTACCCCCTCGCTCCCTCCGCCCCCTCACTGCCTCCGCCCCTCGCACTCCCTACCCCCTCGCTCCCTCCGCCCCTCGCACTCCCCGCCCCATCGCTCCCTCCGCCCCTCGCACTCACTACCCCCTCGCTCCCTCTGCCCCTCGCACTCCCCGCCCCTCGCACTCCCTACCCCCTCGCTCCCTCCGCCCCACGCACTCCCCGCCCCTCGCACTCCCTACCCCCTCACTCCCTCCGCCCCTCGCACTCCCCGCCCCCTCGCACTCCCCGTTCCCTCGCATTCACCACCCCCTCGCACTCCCCAGCCCCTCGTACTCCCCACTCCCTCGCACTCCCCACTCCCTCGCACTCCCCGTTCCCTCGCATTCACCACCCCCTCGCACTCCCCACCCCCTCGTACTCCCCACCCCCTCGCAATCCCCGCTCCCTCGCACTCACCGCCCCCTCGCTCCCTCCACCCCCTCGCGATCCCTCCGCCCCCTCGCTCCCTCCGCCCCCTCGCACTCCCCGCCCCTCGCACTCCCTACCCCCTCGCTCCCTCCGCCCCCTCGCACTCCCCGCCCCTCGCACTCCCCACCCGCTCGCTCTCCCCACCCCCTCGCTCCCTCCGCCCCCTCGCACTCCCCACTCCCTCGCACTCCCCGCCCCTCGCACTCCCTACCCCCTCGCACTCCCTACCCCCTCGCTCCCTCCGCCCCCTCACTGCCTCCGCCCTTCGCACTCCCTACCCCCTCGCTCCCTCCGCCCCTCGCACTTCCCGCCCCCTCGCTCCCTCTGCCCCTCGCACGCCCTACCCCCTCGCTCCCTCCGCCCCCTCACTGCCTCCGCCCCTCGCACTCCCTACCCCCTCGCTCCCTCCGCCCCCTCACTGCCTCCGCCCCTCGCACTCCCTACCCCCTCGCTCCCTCCGCCCCTCGCACTCCCCGCCCCCTCGCTCCCTCTGCCCCTCGCACGCCCTACCCCCTCGCTCCCTCCGCCCCCTCACTGCCTCCGCCCCTCGCACTCCCTACCCCCTCGCTCCCTCCGCCCCTCGCACTCACCGCCCCATCGCTCCCTCCGCCCCTCGCACTCCCTACCCCCTCGCTCCCTCCGCCCCTCGCACTCCCCGCCCCTCGCACTCCCTACCCCCTCGCTCCCTCCGCCCCTCGCACTCCCCGCCCCTCGCACTCCCTACCCCCTCACTCCCTCCGCCCCTCGCACTCCCCGCCCCCTCGCACTCTCCACTCCCTCGCACTCCCCGCCCCTCGCACTCCCTACCCCTCGCTCCCTCCGCCCCCTCGCACTCCCCGCCCCTCGCACTCCCTACCCCCTCGCCCCCTCCGCCCCTCGCACTCCCCGCCCCCTCGCACTCCCTACCCCCTCGCTCCCTCCGCCCCTCGCACTCCCCGCCCCTCGCACTCCCTACCCCCTCGCTCCCTCCGCCCCTCGCACTCCCCGCCCCTCGCACTCCCTACCCCCTCGCGCTCCCTCCGCCTCGTCGCACCCCCGCCCCTCGCACTCCCTACCCCCTCGCTCCCTCCGCCCCTTGCACTCCCCGCCCCTCGCACTCCCTACCCCCTCGCTCCCTCCGCCCCTCGCACTCCCCGCCCCTCGCACTCCCTACCCCCTCGCGCTCCCTCCGCCCCCTCGCACTCCCCGCCCTTCGCACTCCCTACCCCCTCGCTCCCTCCGCCCCTTGCACTCCCCGCCCCCTCGCACTCTCCACTCCCTCGCACTCCCCGCCCCTCGCGCTCCCTACCCCTCGCTCCCTCCGCCCCCTCGCACTCCCCGCCCCTCGCACTCCCTACCCCCTCGCTCCCTCCGCCCCTCGCACTCCCCGCCCCCTCGCACTCCCTACCCCCTCGCTCCCTCCGCTCCTCGCACTCCCCGCCCCCTCGCACTCCCCACTCCCTCGCACTCCCTACCCCCTCGCTCCCTCCGCCCCTCGCACTCCCCGCCCCCTCGCACTCCCTACCCCCTCGCTCCCTCCGCTCCTCGCACTCCCCGCTCCCTCGCTCCCTCCGCCCCCTCGCACTCCCTAGCCCCTCGCTCCCTCCGCCCCTCGCACTCCCCGCCCCCTCGCACTCCCCACCCCCTCGCTCCCTCCGCTCCTCACACTCCCCGCCCCCTCGCACTCCCCACTCCCTCGCACTCCCTACCCACTCGCTAGCTCCGCCCCTCGCACTCCCCGCCCCCTCGCACTCCCCGCCCACTCGCACTCCCCACCCCCTCACACTCCCTACCCCCTCGCACTCCCCGCTCCCTCGCTCCCTCCGCCCCCTCGCTCCCTCCGCCCCTCGCACTCCCTAGCCCCTCGCTCCCTCCGCCCCTCGCACTCCCCGCCCCCTCGCATTCCCCACCCCCTCGCACTCCCCATCCCCTCGTACTCCCCACCCCCTCGCAATCCCCGCTCCCTCGCACTCACCGCCCCCTCGCTCCCTCCGCCCCCTCGCGCTCCCTCCGCCCCCTCGCACTCCCCACTCCCTCGCTCTCCCCTCTCCCTCGCTCCCTCCCCCCCCTCGCACTCCCCGCCCCCTCGCTCCCACCGCCCCCTCGCACTCGCCACCCCCTCGCACTCCCCACTCCCTCTCATTCCCCGCTCCCTCGCACTCCCCGCACCTCGCACTCCCTACCCCCTCGCTCCCTCCGCCCCCTCGCACTCCCCACTCCCTCGCACTCCCCGCCCCTCGCACTCCCCGCACCTCGCACTTCCTACCCCCTCGCTCCCTCCGCCCCCTCACTGCCTCCGCCCTTCGCACTCCCTACCCCCTCGCTCCCTCCGCCCCTCGCACTCCCCGCCCCCTCGCTCCCTCTGCCCCTCGCATGCCCTACCCCCTCGCTCCCTCCGCCCCCTCACTGCCTCCGCCCCTCGCACTCCCTACCCCCTCGCTCCCTCCGCCCCTCGCACTCCCTACCCCCTCGCTCCCTCCGCCCCTCGCACTCCCCGCCCCCTCGCTCCCTCTGCCCCTCGCACGCCCTACCCCCTCGCTCCCTCCGCCCCCTCACTGCCTCCGCCCCTCGCACTCCCTACCCCCTCGCTCCCTCCGCCCCTCGCACTCCCCGCCCCATCGCTCCCTCCGCCCCTCGCACTCCCTACCCCCTCGCTCCCTCTGCCCCTCGCACTTCCCGCCCCTCGCACTCCCTACCCCCTCGCTCCCTCCGCCCCACGCACTCCCCGCCCCTCGCACTCCCTACCCCCTCACTCCCTCCGCCCCTCGCACTCCCCGCCCCCTCGCACTCCCCGTTCCCTCGCATTCACCACCCCCTCGCACTCCCCAGCCCCTCGTACTCCCCACTCCCTCGCACTCCCCACTCCCTCGCACTCCCCGTTCCCTCGCATTCACCACCCCCTCGCACTCCCCACCCCCTCGTACTCCCCACCCCCTCGCAATCCCCGCTCCCTCGCACTCACCGCCCCCTCGCTCCCTCCACCCCCTCGCGATCCCTCCGCCCCCTCGCTCCCTCCGCCCCCTCGCACTCCCCGCCCCTCGCACTCCCTACCCCCTCGCTCCCTCCGCCCCCTCGCACTCCCCGCCCCTCGCACTCCCCACCCGCTCGCTCTCCCCACCCCCTCGCTCCCTCCGCCCCCTCGCACTCCCCACTCCCTCGCTCTCCCCTCTCCCTCGCTCCCTCCGCCCCCTCGCACTCCCCGCCCCCTCGCTCCCACCGCCCCCTCGCACTCGCCACCCCCTCGCACTCGCCACTCCCTCTCATTCCCCGCTCCCTCGCACTCCCTGCACCTCGCACTCCCTACCCCCTCGCTCCCTCCGCCCCCTCGCACTCCCCACTCCCTCGCACTCCCCGCCCCTCGCACTCCCTACCCCCTCGCACTCCCCGCACCTCGCACTCCCTACCCCCTCGCTCCCTCCGCCCCCTCACTGCCTCCGCCCCTCGCACTCCCCGCCCCCTCGCTCCCTCTGCCCCTCGCACTCCCTACCCCCTCGCTCCCTCCGCCCCCTCACTGCCTCCGCCCCTCGCACTCCCTACCCCCTCGCTCCCTCCGCCCCTCGCACTCCCCGCCCCCTCGCTCCCTCCGCCCCTCGCACTCCCTACCCCCTGGCTCCCTCCGCCCCTCGCACTCCCCGCCCCTCGCACTCCCTACCCCCTCGCTCCCTCCGCCCCTCGCACTCCCCACCCCTCGCACTCCCTACCCCCTCGCTCCCTCCGTCCCTCGCACTCCCCGCCCCTCGCACTCCCTACCCCCTCGCGCTCCCTCCGCCCCCTCGCACCCCCGCCCCTCGCACTCCCTACCCCCTCGCTCCCTCCGCCCCTCGCACTCCCCGCCCCTCGCACGCCCTACCCCCTCGTTCCTCCGCCCCTCGCACTCCCCGCCCATCGCACTCCCTACCCCCTCGCGCTCCCTCCACCACCTCGCACTCCCCGCCCCTCGCACTCCCTACCCCCTCGCTCCCTCCGCTCCTCACACTCCCCGCCCCCTCGCACTCCCCACTTCCTCGCTCTCCCCTCTCCCTCGCTCCCTCCGCCAACTCGCTCCCACCGCCCCCTCGCACTCGCCACCCCCTCGCACTCCCCACTCCCTCTCATTCCCCGCTCCCTCGCACTCCCCGCACCTCGCACTCCCTACCCCCTCGCTCCCTCCGCCCCCTCGCACTCCCCACTCCCTCGCACTCCCCGCCCCTCGCACTCCCCGCACCTCGCACTCCCTACCCCCTCGCTCCCTCCGCCCCCTCACTGCCTCCGCCCCTCGCACTCCCTACCCGCTCGCTCCCTCCGCCCCTCGCACTCCCCGCCCCCTCGCTCCCTCTGCCCCTCGCACTCCCTACCCCCTCGCTCCCTCCGCCCCTCGCACTCCCCGCCCCTCGCACTCCCTACCCCCTCGCTCCCTCCGCCCCTCGCACTCCCCGCCCCTCGCACTCCCTACCCCCTCGCTCCCTCCGCCCCTCGCACTCCCCGCCCCCTCGCACTCTCCACTCCCTCGCACTCCCCGCCCCTCGCACTCCCTACCCCTCGCTCCCTCTGCCCCCTCGCACTCCCCGCCCCTCGCACTCCCTACCCCCTCGCCCCCTCCGCCCCTCGCACTCCCCGCCCCCTCGCACTCCCTACCCCCTCGCTCCCTCCGCCCCTCGCACTCCCTGCCCCTCGCACTCCCTACCGCCTCGCTCCCTCCGCCCCTCGCACTCCCCGCCCATCGCACTCCCTCCGCCCCTTGCACTCCCCGCCCCTCGCACTCCCTACCCCCTCGCTCCCTCCGCCCCTCGCACTCCCCGCCCCTCGCACTCCCTACCCCCTCGCGCTCCCTCCGCCCCCTCGCACTCCACGCCCCTCGCACTCCCTACCCCCTCACTCCCTCCGCCCCTTGCACTCCCCGCCCCCTCGCACTCTCCACTCCCTCGCACTCCCCGCCCCTCGCACTCCCTACCCCTCGCTCCCTTCGCCCCCTCGCACTCCACGCCCCTCGCACTCCCTACCACCTCGCTCCCTCCGCCCCTCGCACTCCCCGCCCCCTCGCACTCCCTACCCCCTCGCTCCCTCCGCTCCTTGCACTCCCCGCCCCCTCGCACTCCCCACTCCCTCGCACTCCCTACCCCCTCGCTAGCTCCGCCCCTCGCACTCCCCGCCCCCTCGCACACCCCACCCCCTCGCACTCCCTACCCCCTCACACTCCCTGCCCCTCGCACTCACCGCCCCCTCGCACTCCCCGCCCCATCGCACTCACCGCCCCCTCGCACTCCCCGCCCCCTCGCACTCCCCGCCCCTCGCTCCCTCCGCCCTCTCGCACTCCCTACCCCTCGCACTCCCCGCCCCCTCCCACTCCCTACCCCTCGCACTCCCCACCACCTCGCTCTCCCTACCTCTCGCACTCCTCACCCCCTCGCACTCCCCGCTCCCTCGCTCCCTCCGCCCCTCGCACTCCCTAGCCCCTTGCTCCCTCCGCCCCTCGCACTCCCCGCCCCCTCGCACTCCCTACCCCCTCGCTCCCTCCGCTCCTCACACTCCCCGCCCCCTCGCACTCCCCACTCCCTCGCACTCCCTACCCACTCGCTAGCTCCGCCCCTTGCACTCCCCGCCCCCTCGCACTCCCCGCCCCCTCGCACTCCCCGCTCCCTCGCTCCCTCCGCCCCCTCGCTCCCTCCGCCCCTCGCACTCCCTAGCCCCTCGCTCCCTCCGCCCCTCGCACTCCCCGCCCCCTCGCACTCCCTACCCCCTCGCTCCCTCCGCTCCTCACACTCCCCGCCCCCTCGCACTCCCCACTCCCTCGCACTCCCTACCCACTCGCTAGCTCCGCCCCTTGCACTCCCCGCCCCCTCGCACTCCCCGCCCCCTCGCACTCCCCACCCCCTCGCTCCCTCCGCCCCCTCGCTCCCTCCGCCCCTCGCACTCCCTAGCCCCTCGCTCCCTCCGCCCCCTCGCACTCCCCACCCCCTCGCACTCCCTACCCCCTCGCTCCCTCCGCTCCTCACACTCCCCGCCCCCTCGCACTCCCCACTCCCTCGCACTCCCTACCCACTCGCTAGCTCCGCCCCTTGCACTCCCCGCCCCCTCGCACTCCCCGCCCCTCGCTCTCCCCGCCCCTCGCACTCCCCACCCATCGCTCCCTCCGCCCCCTCGCATTCCCCGCCCCTCGCACTCCCTACCCCCTCGCTCCCTCCGCCCCCTCGCACTCCCCACCCCCTCGCACTCCCTACCCCCTCGCTCCCTCCGCTCCTCACACTCCCCGCCCCCTCGCACTCCCCACTCCCTGGCACTCCCTACCCACTCGCTAGCTCCGCTCCTCGCACTCACCGCCCCCTCGCACTCACCGCCCCATCGCACTCACCGCCCCCTCGCACTCACCGCCCCCTCGCTCCCTCCGCTCGCTCGCACTCCCCGCCCCCTCGTACTCCCCACCCCCTCGCTCCCTCCGCCCCCTCGCACTCACCGCCCCCTCGCACTCCCCGCCCCTCGCACTCACCGCCCCCTCGCACTCACCGCCCCCTCGCTCCCTCCGCTCCCTCGCACTCCCCGCCCCCTCGTACTCCCCACCCCCTCGCTCCCTCCGCCCCCTCGCACTCCCCGCTCCCTCGCACCCTCCGCTCCCTCGCAATCCCCGCCCCCTCACTCCCTCCGCCCCCTCGCACTACCCACCCCCTCGCACTCCCCACCACCTCGCACTCCCCACCCCCTCGCATTCCCCACCCCCTCGCTCTCCCCACCCCCTCGCTCCCTCCGCCCCCTCGCACTCCCCGCTCCCTCGCACTCCCCGCCCCCTCGCTTCCTCCGCTCCCTCGCACTCCCCGCCCCCTCGCTCCCTCCGCCCCCTCGCACTACCAACCCCCTCGCACTCCCCACCCCCTCGCATTCGCCACCCCCTCGCTCTCCCCGCCCCCTCGCTCCCTCCGCCCCCTCTGCCCCCTCGTACTCCCCACACCCTCGTACTCCCCACTCCCTCGCACTCCCCACTCCCTCGCACTCCCCGTTCCCTCGCATTCACCACCCCCTCGCACTCCCCACCCCCTCGTACTCCCCACCCCCTCGCAATCCCCGCTCCCTCGCACTCACCGCCCCCTCGCTCCCTCCGCCCCCTCGCGATCCCTCCGCCCCCTCGCTCCCTCCGCCCCCTCGCACTCCCCGCCCCTCGCACTCCCTACCCCCTCGCTCCCTCCGCCCCCTCGCACTCCCCGCCCATCGCACTCCCCACCCCCTCGCTCTCCCCACCCCCTCGCTCCCTCCGCCCCCTCGCACTCCCCACTCCCTCGCTCTCCCCTCTCCCTCGCTCCCTCCGCCCCCTCGCACTCCCCGCCCCCTCGCTCCCACCGCCCCCTCGCACTCGCCACCCCCTCGCACTCGCCACTCCCTCTCATTCCCCGCTCCCTCGCACTCCCCGCACCTCGCACTCCCTACCCCCTCGCTCCCTCCGCCCCCTCGCACTCCCCACTCCCTCGCACTCCCCGCCCCTCGCACTCCCTACCCCCTCGCACTCCCCGCACCTCGCACTCCCTACCCCCTCGCTCCCTCCGCCCCCTCACTGCCTCCGCCCCTCGCACTCCCCGCCCCCTCGCTCCCTCTGCCCCTCGCACTCCCTACCCCCTCGCTCCCTCCGCCCCCTCACTGCCTCCGCCCCTCGCACTCCCTACCCCCTCGCTCCCTCCGCCCCTCGCACTCCCCGCCCCCTCGCTCCCTCCGCCCCTCGCACTCCCTACCCCCTCGCTCCCTCCGCCCCTCGCACTCCCCGCCCCTCGCACTCCCTACCCCCTCGCTCCCTCCGCCCCTCGCATTCCCCGCCCCTCGCACTCCCTACCACCTCGCTCCATCCGCCCCTCGCACTCCCCGCCCCCTCGCACTCTCCACTCCCTCGCACTCCCCGCCCCTCGCACTCCCTACCCCTCGCTCCCTCCGCCCCCTCGCACTCCCCGCCCCTCGCACTCCCTACCCCCTCGCCCCCTCCGCCCCTCGCACTCCCCGCCCCCTCGCACTCCCTACCCCCTCGCTCCCTCCGCCCCTCGCACTCCCCACCCCTCGCACTCCCTACCCCCTCGCTCCCTCCGCCCCTCGCACTCCCCGCCCCTCGCACTCCCTACCCCCTCGCGCTCCCTCCGCCCCCTCGCACCCCCGCCCCTCGCACTCCCTACCCCCTCGCTCCCTCCGCCCCTTGCACTCCCCGCCCCTCGCACTCCCTACCCCCTCGCTCCCTCCGCCCCTTGCACTCCCCGCCCATCGCACTCCCTACCCCCTCGCGCTCCCTCCGCCCCCTCGCACTCCCCGCCCCTCGCACTCCCTACCCCCTCGCTCCCTCCGCTCCTCACACTCCCCGCCCCCTCGCACTCCCCACTCCCTCGCACTCCCTACCCACTCGCTAGCTCCGCCCCTCGCACTCCCCGCCCCCTCGCACTCCCCGCCCCTCACTCCCTCCGCTCCCTCGCACTCCCCGCCCCCTCGTACTCCCCACCCCCTCGCTCCCTCCGCCCCCTCGCACTCCCCGCTCCCTCGCACCCTCCGCTCCCTCGCACTCCCCGCGCCCTCACTCCCTCCGCCCCCTCGCACTACCCACCACCTCGCACTCCCCACCCCCTCGCATTCGCCACCCCCTCGCTCTCCCCACCCCCTCGCTCCCTCCGCCCCCTCGCACTCCCCGCTCCCTCGCACTCCCCGCCCCCTCGCTTCCTCCGCTCCCTCGCACTCCCCGCCCCCTCGCTCCCTCCGCCCCCTCGCACTACCAACCCCCTCGCACTCGCCACCCCCTCGCATTCCCCACCCCCTCGCTCTCCCCGCCCCCTCGCTCCATCCGCCCCCTCTGCCCCCTCGTACTCCCCACCCCCTCGTACTCCCCACCCCCTCGCACTCCCCACTCCCTCGCACTCCCCGTTCCCTCGCATTCCCCACCCCCTCGCACTCCCCATCCCCTCGTACTCCCCGCCCCCTCGCAATCCCCGCTCCCTCGCACTCACCGCCCCCTCGCTCCCTCCGCCCCCTCGCGCTCCCTCCGCCCCCTCGCACTCCCCACTCCCTCGCTCTCCCCTCTCCCTCGCTCCCTCCCCCCCCTCGCACTCCCCGCCCCCTCGCTCCCACCGCCCCCTCGCACTCGCCACCCCCTCACACTCCCCACTCCCTCTCATTCCCCGCTCCCTCGCACTCCCCGCACCTCGCACTCCCTACCCCCTCGCTCCCTCCGCCCCCTCGCACTCCCCACTCCCTCGCACTCCCCGCCCCTCGCACTCCCTACCCCCTCGCACTCCCTACCCATTCGCTCCCTCCGCCCCCTCACTGCCTCCGCCCTTCGCACTCCCTACCCCCTCGCTCCCTCCGCCCCTCGCACTCCCCGCCCCCTCGCTCCCTCTGCCCCTCGCACGCCCTACCCCCTCGCTCCCTCCGCCCCCTCACTGCCTCCGCCCCTCGCACTCCCTACCCCCTCGCTCCCTCCGCCCCCTCACTGCCTCCGCCCCTCGCACTCCCTGCCCCCTCGCTCCCTCCGCCCCTCGCACTCCCCGCCCCCTCGCTCCCTCTGCCCCTCGCACGCCCTACCCCCTCGCTCCCTCCGCCCCCTCACTGCCTCCGCCCCTCGCACTCCCTACCCCCTCGCTCCCTCCGCCCCTCGCACTCCCCGCCCCATCGCTCCCTCCGCCCCTCGCACTCCCTACCCCCTCGCTCCCTCCGCCCCTCGCACTCCCCGCCCCTCGCACTCCCTACCCCCTCGCTCCCTCCGCCCCTCGCACTCCCCGCCCCTCGCACTCCCTACCCCCTCACTCCCTCCGCCCCTCGCACTCCCCGCCCCCTCGCACTCTCCACTCCCTCGCACTCCCCGCCCCTCGCACTCCCTACCCCTCGCTCCCTCCGCCCCCTCGCACTCCCCGCCCCTCGCACTCCCTACCCCCTCGCCCCCTCCGCCCCTCGCACTCCCCGCCCCCTCGCACTCCCTACCCCCTCGCTCCCTCCGCCCCTCGCACTCCCCGCCCCTCGCACTCCCTACCCCCTCGCTCCCTCCGCCCCTCGCACTCCCCGCCCCTCGCACTCCCTACCCCCTCGCGCTCCCTCCGCCTCGTCGCACCCCCGCCCCTCGCACTCCCTACCCCCTCGCTCCCTCCGCCCCTTGCACTCCCCGCCCCTCGCACTCCCTACCCCCTCGCTCCCTCCGCCCCTCGCACTCCCCGCCCCTCGCACTCCCTACCCCCTCGCGCTCCCTCCGCCCCCTCGCACTCCCCGCCCTTCGCACTCCCTACCCCCTCGCTCCCTCCGCCCCTTGCACTCCCCGCCCCCTCGCACTCTCCACTCCCTCGCACTCCCCGCCCCTCGCGCTCCCTACCCCTCGCTCCCTCCGCCCCCTCGCACTCCCCGCCCCTCGCACTCCCTACCCCCTCGCTCCCTCCGCCCCTCGCACTCCCCGCCCCCTCGCACTCCCTACCCCCTCGCTCCCTCCGCTCCTCGCACTCCCCGCCCCCTCGCACTCCCCACTCCCTCGCACTCCCTACCCCCTCGCTCCCTCCGCCCCTCGCACTCCCCGCCCCCTCGCACTCCCTACCCCCTCGCTCCCTCCGCTCCTCGCACTCCCCGCTCCCTCGCTCCCTCCGCCCCCTCGCACTCCCTAGCCCCTCGCTCCCTCCGCCCCTCGCACTCCCCGCTCCCTCGCACTCCCCACCCCCTCGCTCCCTCCGCTCCTCACACTCCCCGCCCCCTCGCACTCCCCACTCCCTCGCACTCCCTACCCACTCGCTAGCTCCGCCCCTCGCACTCCCCGCCCCCTCGCACTCCCCGCCCACTCGCACTCCCCACCCCCTCACACTCCCTACCCCCTCGCACTCCCCGCTCCCTCGCTCCCTCCGCCCCCTCGCTCCCTCCGCCCCTCGCAATCCCTAGCCCCTCGCTCCCTCCGCCCCTCGCACTCCCCGCCCCCTCGCATTCCCCACCCCCTCGCACTCCCCATCCCCTCGTACTCCCCACCCCCTCGCAATCCCCGCTCCCTCGCACTCACCGCCCCCTCGCTCCCTCCGCCCCCTCGCGCTCCCTCCGCCCCCTCGCACTCCCCACTCCCTCGCTCTCCCCTCTCCCTCGCTCCCTCCCCCCCCTCGCACTCCCCGCCCCCTCGCTCCCACCGCCCCCTCGCACTCGCCACCCCCTCGCACTCCCCACTCCCTCTCATTCCCCGCTCCCTCGCACTCCCCGCACCTCGCACTCCCTACCCCCTCGCTCCCTCCGCCCCCTCGCACTCCCCACTCCCTCGCACTCCCCGCCCCTCGCACTCCCCGCACCTCGCACTTCCTACCCCCTCGCTCCCTCCGCCCCCTCACTGCCTCCGCCCTTCGCACTCCCTACCCCCTCGCTCCCTCCGCCCCTCGCACTCCCCGCCCCCTCGCTCCCTCTGCCCCTCGCATGCCCTACCCCCTCGCTCCCTCCGCCCCCTCACTGCCTCCGCCCCTCGCACTCCCTACCCCCTCGCTCCCTCCGCCCCTCGCACTCCCTACCCCCTCGCTCCCTCCGCCCCTCGCACTCCCCGCCCCCTCGCTCCCTCTGCCCCTCGCACGCCCTACCCCCTCGCTCCCTCCGCCCCCTCACTGCCTCCGCCCCTCGCACTCCCTACCCCCTCGCTCCCTCCGCCCCTCGCACTCCCCGCCCCATCGCTCCCTCCGCCCCTCGCACTCCCTACCCCCTCGCTCCCTCTGCCCCTCGCACTCCCCGCCCCTCGCACTCCCTACCCCCTCGCTCCCTCCGCCCCACGCACTCCCCGCCCCTCGCACTCCCTACCCCCTCACTCCCTCCGCCCCTCGCACTCCCCGCCCCCTCGCACTCTCCACTCCCTCGCACTCCCCGCCCCTCGCACTCCCTACCCCTCGCTCCCTCCGCCCCCTCGCACTCCCCGCCCCTCGCACTCCCTACCCCCTCGCCCCCTCAGCCCCTCGCACTCCCCGCCCCCTTGCACTCCCTACCCCCTCGCTCCCTCCGCCCCTCGCACTCCCCGCCCCTCGCACTCCCTACCCCCTCGCTCCCTCCGCCCCTCGCACTCCCCGCCCCTCGCACTCCCTACCCCCTCGCGCTCCCTCCGCCTCGTCGCACCCCCGCCCCTCGCACTCCCTACCCCCTCGCTCCCTCCGCCCCTTGCACTCCCCGCCCCTCGCACTCCCTACCCCCTCGCTCCCTCCGCCCCTCGCACTCCCCGCCCCTCGCACTCCCTACCCCCTCGCGCTCCCTCCGCCCCCTCGCACTCCCCGCCCTTCGCACTCCCTACCCCCTCGCTCCCTCCGCCCCTTGCACTCCCCGCCCCCTCGCACTCTCCACTTCCTCGCACTCCCCGCCCCTCGCACTCCCTACCCCTCGCTCCCTCCGCCCCCTCGCACTCCCCGCCCCTCGCACTCCCTACCCCCTCGCTCCCTCCGCCCCTCGCACTCCCCGCCCCCTCGCACTCCCTACCCCCTCGCTCCCTCCGCTCCTCGCACTCCCCGCCCCCTCGCACTCCCCACTCCCTCGCACTCCCTACCCCCTCGCTAGCTCCGCCCCATCGCACTCACCGCCCCCTCGCACTCCCCGACCCATCGCACTCACCGCCCCCTCGCACTCCCCGCCCCCTCGCACTCCCCGCCCCTCGCTCCCTCCGCCCTCTCGCACTCCCTACCCCTCGCACTCCCCGCCCCCTCCCACTCCCTACCCCTCGCACTCCCCACCACCTCGCTCTCCCTACCTCTCGCACTCCTCACCCCCTCGCACTCCCCGCTCCCTCGCTCCCTCCGCCCCCTCGCACTCCCTAGCCCCTCGCTCCCTCCGCCCCTCGCACTCCCCGCCCCCTCGCACTCCCCACCCCCTCGCTCCCTCCGCTCCTCACACTCCCCGCCCCCTCGCACTCCCCACTCCCTCGCACTCCCTACCCACTCGCTAGCTCCGCCCCTTGCACTCCCCGCCCCCTCGCACTCCCCGCCCCCTCGCACTCCCCACCCCCTCACACTCCCTACCCCCTCGCACTCCCCGCTCCCTCGCTCCCTCTGCCCCCTCGCTCCCTCCGCCCCTCGCACTCCCTAGCCCCTCGCTCCCTCCGCCCCTCGCACTCCCCGCCCCCTCGCACTCCCCACTCCCTCGCACTCCCCGCCCCCTCGCACTCCCCGCCCCCTCGCACTCACCGCCCCCTCGCACTCCCTGCCCCCTCGCACTCCCCGCCCCTCGCACTCCCCGCCCCCTCGCACTCCCCGCCCCCTCGCACTCCCTACCCCCTCGCTCCCTCCGCCCCCTCGCACTCCCCGCCCCCTCGCACTCCCCGCCCCCTTGCACTCCCCGCTCCCCGCACTCCCCGCCCCCTCGTTATCCCCGCCCCCTCGCTCTCCCCGCAACTCGCTCTCCCCGCCGCCATGTTCTCCTCGCTGGCGGCTCTCCCCAAACTGGTCCTGGCTGCCCGCTGCCTGATCAGAGGCTTGAGGCTGCTGATGGATCAGAAGGAGGCAGTGTGTGGGGCCGGTTCTGGCCGGTTTTGTATTGGGCGTTGTTGGGGGGGGGGGGCGCGGGGGAGAGGAGGACACATGCGCAGAATAGGGTTAGTGAGAATTGTGCTGGTGGGGGGAGAGGGGGGCGGGCGGGTGTGGAGGGTGTGTGCAGAGTCGGTGATATTTATCCTAACTCTTGCTTCTGCACATGCGTTAGGAGATGCATGTGCAGAAGGGAGACTCAGTACAAATAGATACTCCATAGAAACATAGAAAATAGGGGCAGGAGTCGGCCATTCGGCCCTTCGAGCCTGCACCACCATTCTGATCATGGCTGATCATTCACCTCAGTACCCTTTTCCGGATTTCTCTCCATACCCCTTGATCCCTTTAGCTGTAAGGGTCATATCTAACTCCCTCGTGAATATATCCAATCAACTGGCATCAACAACTCTCTGCGGCAGGGAATTCCACAGGTTCACTACTCTCTAAGTGAAGAAGTTTCTCCTCATCTCAGTCCTAAATAGCTTACCTCTTATCCTAAGACTATGGCCCCTGGTTCTGGACTTCCCCAACATCGGGAACATTCTTCCTGCATCTAACCTGTCCAGTCCCGTCAAAATTTTATAAGTTTCTATGAGATCCCCTCTCATCCTTCTAAACTTGAGTGAATACAGGCCCAGTCGATCCAGTCTCTCCTCATATGTCAGTCCTGCCATCCCTGGAATCAGTCTGGCGAACCTTCGCTGCACTCCCTCAATAGCAAGAATGTCCTTCCTCAGATTAGGAGACCAAAACTGAACACAATATTCCAGGTGGGGCCTCACTAATGCCCTGTACAACTGCAGTAAGACCTCCCTACTCTTATACTCAAATCTCCTAGCTATGAAGGCCAACATACCATTTGCCTTCTTCACCGTCTGCTGTACCTGCATGCCCACTTTCAGTGACTGATGAACCATGACACCCAGGTCTCGTTGCACTTCTCCTTTTCCCAATCTGTCACCATTCAGATAATATTCTGCCTTCGTGTTTTTGCCACCAAAGTGGATAACCTCACATTTATCCACATTATACTGCATCTGCCACGCGTTTGCCCACTCACCTAATCTGTCCAGCCTTTTAGCGTCCTCCTCACAGCTCACACCGCAACCCAGCTTAGCGTCATCTGCAAACTTGGAAATATTACACTCAATTCCCTCATCCAAATCATTAATGTATATTGTAAAGAGCTGGGGTCCCAGCACTGAGCCCTGTGGCACCCCACTAGTCACTGCCTGCCATTCTGAAAAGGTCCCGTTTATCCTGACTCTTTGCTTCCTGTCTGCCAACCAGTTCTCTATCCACGTCAGTACATTACCCCCAATACCATGTGCTTTAATTTTGCACACTAATCTCTTGTGTGGGACCTTGTCAAAAGCCTTTTGAAAATACACCACATCCACTGGTTCTCCCTTGTCCACTCTACCAGTTACATCCTCAAAGAATTCTAGAAGATTTGTCAAGCATGATTTCCCTTTCATAATTCCATGCTGACTTGGACCGATCCTGTCACTACTTTTCAAATGTGCTGCTATTTTATCTTTAATAATTGATTCCAACATTTTCCCCACTACTGATGTCAGGCTAACCGGTCTATAATTACCTGTTTTCTCTCTCCCTTCCTTTCTTAAAAAGTGGTGTTACATTAGCTACCCTCCAGTCCATAGGAACTGATCCAGAGTTGATAGACTGTTGGAAAATGATCACCAATGCATCCACTATTTCTAGGGCCACTTCCTCAAGTACTCTGGGATGCATACAATCAGGCCCCGAGGATTTATCGGCCTTCAATCCCATCAATTTCCCTAACGCAATTTCCCGCTGAATAAGGATTTCCTTAAGTTCCTCCTTCTCACTAGACCCACTGTCCCCTAGTACATTCGGAAGGTTATTTGTGTCTTCTTTCGTGAAGACAGAACCGAAGTATTTATTCAATTGGTCTGCCATTTCTTTGTTCCCCATTATAAATTCACCTGAATCTGACTGCAAGGGACCTATGTTTGTCTTCACTAATCTTTTTCTCTTCACATATTTATAGAAGATTTTGCAGTCAGTTTTTATGTTCCCTGCAAGCTTCCTCTCGTACTCTATTTTCCCCCGCTTAATTAAACCCTTAGTCGTCCTCTGTTGAATTTTAAATTTCTCCCAGTCCTCAGGTTTGTTGCTTTTTCTAGCCAATTTATATGCCTCTTCCTTGGTTTTAACACTATCCTTAGTTTCCCTTGTTAGCCACGGTTGAGCCACCTTCCCTATTTTATTTTCACTCCAGACAGGGATGTACAATTGTTGAAGTTCATCCATGTGATCTTTAAATGTTTGCAATTGCCTATCCACCGTCAACCCTTTAAGTATCACTTGCCAGTCTATTCTAGCCAATTCATGTCTCATACCATCGAAGTTACCTTTCCTTAAGTTCAGGACCCTAGTCTCTGAATTAACTGTGTCACTCTCCATCTTAATAAAGAATTCTACCATATTATGGTCACTCTTCCCCAAGGGGCCTCGCACAACAAGATTGTTAATTAGTCCTTTCTCATTACACATCACCCAGTCTAGGATGGCCAGCCCTCTAGTTGATTCCTCGACATATTGGTCTCGAAAACCATCCCTAATACACTCCAGGAAATCCTCCTCCACCGCATTTCTACCAATTTGGTTAGCCCAATCAATATGCAGATTAAAGTCTTCCATGATAACTGCTATCTGCGCAGTTAATTCGTCCACCTTATTCCGAATACTCCTCGCATTGAGGCACAGAGCCTTCAGGCTTGTCTTTTTAACACATTTTGCCTCTTTAGAATTTTGCTGTAATGTAGCCCTTTTTGATTTTTGCCTTGGGTTTCTCTGCCCTCCACTTTTACTTTTCTTCTTTCTATCTTTTGCTTCTGCCCCCATACGACTTCTCTCTGTCTCCCTGCATTGGTTCCCATCCCCTTGCCATATTAGTTTAATCCCTCCCCAACAGCACTAGCAAACACTCCCCCTGGGACATTGGTTCCGGTCCTGCCCAGGTGCAGACCATCTGGTTTATACTGGTCCCACCTCCCCCAGAACCGGTTCCAATGTCCCAGGAATTTGAATCCCTTCCTTCCGCATCACTCCTCAAGCCATGTATTTATCTGAGCTATCCTGCGATTCCTACTCTGATTAACATGTGGCACTGGTAGCAATCCTGAGATTACTACTTTTGAGGTCCTACTTTTTAATTTAGCTCCTAGCTCCCTAAATTCGTCTTTTTGGACCTCATCCCGTTTTTTATCTATATCATTGGTACCTATATGCACCACAACAACTTGCTGTTCACCCTGAATCTTCAAAATGTCCTGCACCCGCTCCAAGACATCCTTGACCCTTGCACCAGGGAGGCAACATACCATCCTGGAGTCTTGGTTGCGGCCGCAGAAACGTCTATCTGTTCCCCTTACAATAGAATCCCCTATCACTATAACTCTCCCACTCTTTTTCCTGCCCTCCTGTGCAACAGAGCCACCCACGGTGGCTGCTTGGCTGCTGCTGCCCTCCCCTGAAAAGTCATCCCCCTCAACAGTACCCAAAGCGGTGTATCTGTTTTGCAGGGGACTCCTGTACTATCTTCCTTCCACTGTTCTTCCTGTTGGTCACCCATCCCCTATTTGGCTGTGTACTCTTTACCTGCAGTGTGGCCAACTCACTAAACATGCTATTCACGGCATCCTCAGCATCGCGGATGCTCCAGAGTAAATCCACCCGCAGCTCCAGTGCCGCAATGCGGTCTGTCAGGTGCTGCAGGCGGATGCACTTCCCGCATATGTAATCATCAGGGGCATTGGAAGCGTCCCTGATTTATCACATAGTACAGGAGGAGCATAACACGTGTCTGAGCTGTCCTGCCATGACTTAACCCTTAGATAAACTTAATTTGGCAACAACAATGCTAAAAAGTTATTTACTGATAAAGAAAAGAAAAAGAAAAACTACTCACCAATCACCAGTCAATCACTTACCCCCTTGGCTTTGACGTCACCCTTCTATTTATTTCTACTTCTTTTTTGCCTTCTCTCTCTGCTGCAGCTGCACCGGTAGGCCTTCTCTCCGCCAACGAACTCCCGCCGACTGATGGGCCTCTTGTAGGCCTCCCCGGACACCCGCTCCGCCTCCTCTCCGACGACGAACTCCCGCTGACTGATGGGCCTCTTGTAGGCCTCCCCGGACACCCGCTCATTTAAAACACTGCCATTCCTTTGTATAACTAATTCCAGGATGAATTCAGAACACGCTTCATATTTGCATCCTCCTGTGTTACTCTGCATGATTTGCTTTCACCCATTTTATGCTAGAAACAGGACCAAAACTAACAGATTAAAAAGTCCATTGCTGCTTCCTAACAGTCTTGCTTGTCTGCTAACTTGTGCCTCCTGTTTTTGTTGAACTTATTAGCCAGAGGAAAGTAATTTGTTTGCAAGTTGTTAAATGTTATGTCGGGTACCATGATTCACATCTTGAATCTAGAGGCAGTCGCTGATTACCTCTATGAAATTTCTTGTACTTGTCAACCCTTCCTGCCCTTGTTTGCCCATGTTAACTCTGATATATTGAAATGCCCCAAGATCATCACATCACCTTTCTCTGCAGGTTCTCATATTTGTATTAATCAATAGCAGTTGGCAGTTGTTACTTGATCAGATCTATCGTTGCCAATTTATACCCCAATCTCTTCCATTGCTTTTCATATTGTTATATCCATTCTTTCAATAAGAATTGCATTTGTATAGCTCCTTTCACAACCTCAGGATGTCCCAAAGCACTTCAAAGTCAATGAAGTACTTTTTGAAGTGTAGTTACTGTTGTAATGTGGTAAACACGGCAGCACAGCAGACTCCTACAAACAGCAATGTGATAATGACAAAATAATCTGTTTTGGTGATGTTGGTTGAGAGAAAAATATTGGCCGGGGCACCGTGGCTAACTCCCCTGCTCTTCTTCGAAATAGTGCCGTGAGATCTTTTGTGTCCACTTGAGAGGCAGCTCTCTGTTTAACGTCTCATCTGAAAGACGGCACCTCCGACAGTGTATTACTCGCTCAGTACTGCATTGGGAATGTCATCAGAGATTATGTTCACAAGTCTCTGGAGTGGGACTTGAACCCACACATCCTGACTCAGAGGCGAGAGTGCCACCAAGAGCTGTTACATCACACAGTACCTATACAAGCTGCTTCAGAACTAGTCGTGCCTCTTGCCAAGCTGTTCCAGTACATGTACAACTGGCATCTATCCGACAATGTAGAAAACTGCCCAGGTATGTCCTGTTCACTAAAAGCAGGACAAATACAATCTGGCCAGTTGCTATCCCATCAGTCTACTCTCAATCATCAACAAAATGATGGAAGATGTCATCGACAATATTATCAAGTGACACTTATTCACCAATAACCTGTTCACCAATGCTCAGTTTGGGTCCCGCCAAGACCATTTGGCTCCAGACCTCATTACAGCCTTGATCCAAATATGGACCAAAGAACTCAAATCTAGAGATGAGGTGAGAGTTACTGCCTTTGACATCAAGGCAGCATTTGACCGAATGTGGCATCAAGGTGTACTAGTAAAACTGAAATCAATGGAATCAGGGAGAAAACTCTCCACTGGCTGGAGTCATATCTGGAACAAAGGAAGATGGTTGTGGTTGTTGGAGGCCAATCATCTCAGCTCCAGAACATCGTGGCAGGAATTGCTCAGATCAACCATCTTCAGCTACTTCAATGACCTTTCCTCCATCATAAGGTCAGAAGTGGGGATGTTCATTGATAATTGTACAGTATTCAGTTACATTCGCAACTCAGAAAAAATTCGGAGTTGGGCTGATAAATGGCAAGTAATGTTCATGCCACACAAGTACCAGACACTGACCATCTCCAACAATAGAGTATGGCCAACTCCCCTTGACATTCAGCGGGATTACCATCGGCGAATCCCCCAACATCAACAACCTGGCAGTCACCATTGACCAGAAACGAAACTGGACCAGCTACATAAATACTGTGGCTACAAGAGCAGGTCAAAGGCTGGGTATTCTGCGGCCAGTGACTCACCTCCTGACTCCCCAAAGCCTTCCCACCATCTACAAGGCACAAGTCAGGAGTGTGATGGAATACTCTCCACTTGCCTGGATGAGTGCAGCTCCAACAACACTCAAGAAGCTCGACACCATCGAGGACAAAGCAGCTCGCTTAATTGGCACTCCATCCACCACCTTAAGCATTACTCCCTTCACCACTGGCGCACCATAGCTGCAGTGTGTACCATCTACAAGAAGCACTGCAGCACACTCACCAAGGATTCTTCAACAACACCTCCCAACCTGCGATCTCTACCAACTACAAGCACAAAGGTAGCAGGTGCACGAGAGAGTAGACTGATGGGGCAATAATTGGCCGGATTGGATTTGTTCTGCTTTTTGTGGACAGCTTGGCTAGAGGTGCGGCCATTTCTGGAGTACAAGTCTTCGGCACAACAACTGGGGCCCATAGCCTTTGCTGCATCCAGTGCACTCAGCCGTTTCTTGATATCACGCGGAGTGAATCAAATTGACGAAAGACTGGCTTCTTTGAAGGTGGGGACGTCAGGAGGAGGTCCGAGATGAATCATCCACTCAGCACTTATGGCTGAAGATGGTTGCAGACGCTTCTGTCTTGTCTTTTGCAGTCACGTGCTGGGCTCCGCCATCATTGAGGATGGGGATGTTCACGGAGCCTCTTCCTCCTGTTAGTTGTTTAATTGTCCACCACCATTCACGACTGGATGTGGCAGGACTGCAGAGCTATGATCTGATCCATTGGTTGTGCGATCGCTTAGCTGTTTATGGTACACTGCTTCCGCTGTTCAGCATGCATGTGTTACAGGTTCCCCAAGTTGGCACCTCATTTTCAGGTATGCCTGATGCTGCTCCTGGCATGCTCTTTTACACTCCTCATTGAACCAGGGTTGGTTCCCTGGCTTGATGGTAATGGTAGAGTGAGAGATATGCCGGGCCAGGAGGTTACAGGTGGAAAATAATTCTGTTGCTGCTGATAGCCCACAGTGCCTCATGGATGCCCTAGTTTTGAGCTGCTTAGTCTGATCTGAATCGATCCCATTTAGCATGGTGGTAGTGCCAACACGATGGAGGGTGTCGTCTGTGTCAAGACGAGACTTCATCTCCACAAGGGCTGTGCAATCACTGATACCAATGCTGTTATGGATAGATGCATCTGCGACAAGTTGATTGGTGAGGACGAGGTCAAATAAGATTTTTCCCTCGTGTTGGTTATCTCACCACATACCGCAGGCCAAGTCTGGCAGCTATGTCCTTCAGGACTCGGCCAGCTCGGTCAGTAGTGGTGCTACTGAGCCATTCTTGGTGATGGGCATTGAAGTCCCCCACCCAGAGTACATTCTTTGCCCTTGCTACTATCAATGCTTCTGCCAAGTGGTGTTCAATATGGAGGAGTCCTGATTATAAGCTGAGGGAGGGCAGTAGATGGTGATCAGCAGAAGGTATCCTTGCCCATGCTTGACCTGAAGCCATGAGATGTCATGGGGTCCAGAGTCAATACTGAGGATTTCCAGGGCCACTTGCTCTCTACTGTATACCACTGTGCCAACTCTTCTGGTGGGTCTGTCCTGCTGGTGGGACAGGACATACCCAGGGATGGTGATGGAGGAGTCTGGGACATTGGCTGAAAGCTATGATTCTGTATGATAGTATGATTATGTCAGGCTATTGTTCACTAGTCCTTGGGACAGTTCTCCCAATTATGACAGAAATCCCTAGATGTTAGTGAGGAGGACTTTGCAGGGTCAATTGGGCTGAGTGTGCTGTTGTCGTGTCCGAAGCTGGTACCTAGGTTGATGCCGGGTGGTCTGTCGAGTTTTATTCTTCTTATTTATCGTAACAACTGAGTGCTTGCTAGGCCATTTCAGAGGGCAGTTAAGAGTCAACCACATTGTGGTGGGTCTTGGTCACATATAGGCCAGATCGGGTAAGGACGGCAGATTTCCTTCCCTCAAGGACACGAATGAATCAGATGAATTTTGACAACAATCCGATAGTTGCATGGTCCCCATTACTGAGACTAGCTTTTAATCCAGATTTATTTCATTAACTAAATTTAAATTCCCTAGCTGTCATGGTAGGATTTAAACTCACGTCTCTGGATCATTAGTCCAGGCCTTTGGATTAACAGCCCAGTACATTAACCACTGTGCTACCATTCCCGATACCACTATGCTACCAATCAACTTCTCTGAGGCCGAAAATTAACTACCACCAGTATGGACTCTCATTCCTTCAGGTTTTGAATTTTCAGGGAGATTATAAAGCCAAATTTGAAATTACATTTCTTTTCTTACTTTTGCTTTCTGTCTCTTTTTTCTCTCTCTTAATCCAATCTTTCTTTCCATCTATTTGTTTCTCTTTCTGTACCTGATTTGACATTGAATTTACCCCTTTAATTCACCCTCCTCCTCAGTCCTTCCTCTATTTACTTCTCAATCCTTAAATTTCATTGGTTAAGGAGATAACATGGTTAACGAGGCCCCAAATGCTCTGTTTCTCTCATTGCGTCCTCCCTCACTTCAAATTGAATTTATCTGAATCCCAATTAATGTTTGCTCCAATACAACTGCCTGCTTTTATACTCTGATCAACTGCGTAAGTTACTCGTATCTGAGAAAATTCCCTGGTTGTCAAGAGAACTAATTCCTATTGTACGCATCATTTTATCAACTACTCTTCAAAGTCAATTATCTGCTCCATTTTTTCATTCACTCGGCTAGCATTTACAATTCTTGTATCTTCTTGCAGGCATGACCAAAGTTTATTGGAATATCTTCATGTCATGCAGCTAATGTTTCCAATTTATTCCCATGGCAGAAGAGCTCGGACACGTGTCATGCTCCTCCTGTGCTATGTGGGAACTCAGGGACGCTTCCAGTGTCCCTGACGACTACATGTGAGGGAAGTGTATCCTGCTGCAGCTTTTGACAGACCGCATTGTGGTACTCTGAGCATCTGCATTGCTGAGGATGTCGTGAATAGCACGTTTAGTGAGTTGGTCACACTGCAGGTAAAGGTTACGCAGACAGATAGCGAATGGGTGACCAGCAGGAAGAGCAGTGGAAGGAAAGTAGTGCAGGAGTTCTCTGTGGTCATCCCCCTGCAAAACAGATTTTGGGTACTGTTGGGGGGGATGACTCATCAGGGGAGGGCAGCAGCAGCCAAGTTCATGGCACTGTGGGTGGCTCTGCTGCACAGGAATGCAGGAAAAAGAGTGGGAGAGCTAAAGTGGTAAGGCATTCTATTGTAAGGGGAATAGATAGGCGTTTCTGCGGCCGCAATCGAGACTCCAGGATGGTATGTTGCCTCCCTGGTGCAAGGGTCAAGGATGTCTCGGAGCGGCTGCAAGACATTTTTGAGGGGGAGGGTGAACAGCCAATTGTCATGGTGCATATAGGTACCAATGATATCAGTAAAAAATGGGATGAGGTCCTACAAGCTGAATTTAGGGAGCTAGGAGTTAAATTAAAAAGTAGGACCTCAGAGGTAGTAATCTCAGGTTTGCTTCCAGTGCCATTGCAAGTCAGAGTAGGATTTGCAGGATAGCTAAGGTGAATACGTGGCTTGAGGAGTGGTGCAGCAGGGAGGGATTCAAATTCCTGGGACGTTGGAACCGGTTCTGGGTGAGGTGGGGCCAGTACAAACCGGACGGTCTGCACCTGGGCAGGACCGGAACCAATGTCCGAGGGGGAGTGTTTGCTAGTGCTGGTGGGGAGGAGTTAAACTGATATGGCAGGGGGATGGGAACCAATGCAGGGAGACAGAGGGAAACAAAAAGGAGGCAAAAGCAAAAGACAGAAAGGAGATGAGGAAAAGTGGAGGGCAGAGAAACCCAAGGCAAAGAACAAAAAGGGCCACTGTACAGCAAAATTCTAAAAGGACAAAGGGTGTTAAAAGAACAAGCCTGAAGGCTTTGTGTCTTAATGCAAGGAGTATCCGCAATAAAGTGGATGAATTAACTGTGCAAATAGATGTTAACAAATATGATGTGATTGGGATTACGGACACGTGGCTCGAGGATGATCAGGGCTGGGAACTCAACATCCAGGGGTATTCAACATTCAGGAAAGATAGAATAAAAGGAAAAGGAGGTGGGGCAGCATTGCTGGTTAAGGAGCAAATTAAGGCAATAGTTCGGAAGGACATTAGCTTGGATGATGTGGAATCTATATGGGTAGAGCTGCAGAATACCAAAGGACAAAAAACGTTAGTGGGAGTTGTGTACAGACCTCCAAACAGTAGTAGTGATGTTGGGGAGGGCATCAAACATGAAATTAGGGGTGCGTGCAATAAAGGTGCAGCAGTTATAATGGGTGACTTTAATATGCACATAGATTGGGTTAACCAAACTGGAAGCAATACGGTGGAGGAGGATTTCCTGGAGTGCATAAGGGATGGTTTTTTAGACCAATATGTCGAGGAACCAACTAGGGGGGAGGCCATCTTAGACTGGGTGTTGTGTAATGAGAGAGGATTAATTAGCAATCTCGTTGTGCGAGGTCCCTTGGGGAAGAGTGACCATAATATGGTGGAATTCTGCATTAGGATGGAGAATGAAATAGTTAATTCAGAGACCATGGTCCAGAACTTAAAGAAGGGTAACTTTGAAGGTATGAGGCGTGAATTGGCTAGGATAGATTGGCGAATGATACTGAAGGGGTTGACTGTGGATGGGCAATGGCAGACATTTAGAGACCGCATGGATGAACTACAACAATTGTACATTCCTGTCTGTCGTAAAAATAAAAAAGGGAAGGTGGCTCAACCGTGGCTATCAAGGGAAATCAGGGATAGCATTAAAGCCAAGGAAGTGGCATACAAATTGGCCAGAAATAGCAGCGAACCCGGGGACTGGGAGAAATTTAGAACTCAGCAGAGGAGGACAAAGGGTTTGATTAGGGCAGGGAAAATGGAGTACGAGAAGAAACTTGCAGGGAACATTAAGACGGATTGCAAAAGTTTCTATAGATATGTAAAGAGAAAAAGGTTAGTAAAGACAAACGTAGGTCCCCTGCAGTCAGAATCAGGGGAAGTCATAACGGGGAACAAAGAAATGGCGGACCAATTGAACAAGTACTTTGGTTCGGTATTCACTGAGGAGGACACAAACAACCTTCCGGATATAAAAGGGGTCGGAGGGTCTAGTAAGGAGGAGGAACTGAGGGAAATCCTTAATAGTCGGGAAATTGTATTGGGGAAATTGATGGGATTGAAGGCCGATAAATCCCCAGGGCCTGATGGACTGCATCCCAGAGTACTTAAGGAGGTGGCCTTGGAAATAGTGGATGCATTGACAGTCATTTTCCAACATTCCATTGACTCTGGATCAGTTCCTATGGAGTGGAGGGTAGCCAATGTAACCCCACTTTTTAAAAAAGGAGGGGGAGAGAAAACAGGGAATTACAGACCGGTCAGCCTGACATCGGTAGTGGGTAAAATGATGGAATCAATTATTAAGGATGTCATAGCAGTGCATTTGGAAAGAGGTAATATGATAGGTCCAAGTCAGCATGGATTTGTGAAAGGGAAATCATGCTTGACAAATCTTCTGGAATTTTTTGAGGATGTTTCCAGTAGAGTGGACAAGGGAGAACCAGTTGATGTGGTATATTTGGACTTTCAGAAGGCTTTCGACAAGGTCCCACACAAGAGATTAATGTGCAAAGTTAAAGCACATGGGATTGGGGGTAGTGTGCTGACATGGATTGAGAACTGGTTGTCAGACAGGAAGCAAAGAGTAGGAGTAAATGGGGACTTTTCAGAATGGCAGGCAGTGACTAGTGGGATACCGCAAGGTTCTGTGCTGGGGCCCCAGCTGTTTACACTGTACATTAATGATTTAGACGAGGGGATTAAATGTAGTATCTCCAAATTTGTGGATGACACTAAGTTGGGTGGCAGTGTGAGCTGCAAGGAGGATTCTATGAGGCTGCAGAGCGACTTGGATAGGTTAGGTGAGTGGGCAAATGCATGGCAGATGAAGTATAATGTGGATAAATGTGAGGTTATCCACTTTGGTGGTAAAAACAGAGAGACAGACTATTATCTGAATGGTGACAGATTAGGAAAAGGGGAGGTGCAACGAGATCTGGGTGTCATGGTACATCAGTCATTGAAGGTTGGCATGCAGGTACAGCAGGCGGTTAAGAAAGCAAATGGCATGTTGGCCTTCATAGCGAGGGGATTTGAGTACAAGGGCAGGGAGGTGTTGCTACAATTGTACAGGGCCTTGGTGAGGCCACACCTGGAGTATTGTGTACAGTTTGGGTCTCCTAACCTGAGGAAGGACATTCTTGCTATTGAGGGAGTGCAGCGAAGGTTCACCAGACTGATTCCCGGGATGGCGGGACTGACCTATCAAGAAAGACTGGATCAACTGGGCTTGTATTCACTGGAGTTCAGAAGAATGAGAGGGGACCTCATAGAAACGTTTAAAATTCTGACGGGGTTAGACAGGTTAGATGCAGGAAGAATGTTCCCAATGTTGGGGAAGTCCAGAACCAGGGGACACAGTCTAAGGATAAGGGGGAAGCCATTTAGGACCGAGATGAGGAGGAATTTCTTCACCCAGAGAGTGGTGAACCTGTGGAATTCTCTACCACAGAAAGTTGTTGAGGCCAATTCACTAAATATATTCAAAAGGAAGTTAGATGAAGTCCTTACTACTAGGGGAATCAAGGGGTATGGTGAGAAAGCAGGAATGGGGTACTGAAGTTGCATGTTCAGCCATGAACTCATTGAATGGCGGTGCAGGCTAGAAGGGCCGAATGGCCTACTCCTGCACCTATTTTCTATGTTTCTATGTTTCTATGAATATACAATATGAGAGGAAGGTTGTTGGGAACATAAAACTGAATGCAAAAGCTGCTGTCGATATGTGAAGAGAAAAAGATTAGTGAAGACAAACATAGGTCCCTTGCAGTCAGATTCAGGTGAATTTATAATGGGGAACAAAGAAATGGCAGACCAGTTAAACAAATACTTTGGTTCTGTCTTCACGAAGGAAGACACAAATAACATTCCGGAAATACTAGGGGACCGAGGGTCAAGTGAGAACGAGGAACTGAAGGAAATCCTTATTGGCAGGAAATTGTGTTAGGGAAATTGATGGGATTGAAGGCCGATAAATCCCCTGGGCCTGATAGTCTGCATCCCAGTGTACTTAAGGAAATGGCCCTAGAAATAGTGGATGCATTGGTGATCATTTTCCAACAGTCTATCAACTCTGGATCAGTTCCTATGGACTGGAGGGTAGCTAATGTAACACAACTTTTTAAAAAAGGAGGGAGAGAGAAAACGGGTAATTATAGACCGGTTAGCCAGACATCAGTAGTGGGGAAAATGTTGGAATCAATTATTAAGGATGAAATTGCAGCGCATTTGGAAAGCAGTGACAGGATCGGTCCAAGTCAGCATGGATTTATGAAAGGGAACTCATGCTTGACAAATCTTCCAGAATTTTTTGAGGATGTAACTAGCAGATTGGACAAGGGAGAACCAGTGAATGAGATGTATTTGGACTTTCAAAAGGCTTTTGACAAGATCCCACACAAGAGATTGATGTGCAAAATTAAAGCACATGGTATTGGGGGTAATGTACCTGCGTGGATAGAGAACTGGTTGGCAGACAGGAAGCAGAGAGTTGGGATAAACGGGTCCTTTTCAGAATGGCAGGCAGTGACTAGTGGGGTGCTGGGACCCCAGCTATTTACAATATACATCAATGATTTAGATGAAGGAATTGAGTGTAATATCTCCAAGTTTGAAGATGACACAAAACTGGGTGGCGGTGTGAGCTGTGAGGAGGATGCTAAGAGGCTGCAGGGTGACTTGGACAGGTTAGGTGAGTGGGCAATTGCATGGCAGATGCAGCATAATGTGGGTAAATGTTAGGTTATCCACTTTGGTGGTAAAAACATGAAGGCAGAATATTATCTGAATGGCAGCAGATTAGGAAAAGGGGAGGTGCAATGAGACCTGGCTGTCATGGTACATCAGTCATTGAAAGTTGGCATGCAGGTACAGCAGGCGGTGAAGAAAGCAAATGGTATGTTGGCCTTCATAGCTAGGGGATTTGAATATAGGAGCAGGAAGGTCTTACTGCAGTTGTACAAGGCCTTGGTGAGGCCTCACCTGGAATATGGTGTTCAGTTTTGGTCTCTTAATCTGAAGAAGGACATTCTTGCTATTGAGGGAGTGCAGCGAAGGTTCACCAGACTGATTCCCGGGATGTATGGAAATGTATTTTTAAAGTTGCATACACTGTTTTTTGTACCTTTTTGCAAGAAAACAAAATCGAGTCCCGATACTGCCAGAAGCTTCTGCAACAAACAGTCTGTTTGCATAAACATGCTAACCTTGACAAACTGCTGATAGCTGATTAATCGCCACCAGACAACATTAAGAATGTCCTGCTGAGTAAGTACCACCCATTGTGCTCCCCTGTATTATCAATAGTCTTTCGCAATGCCAGACCTTAGAAGAGCTAGATAAAGGTTGTAAAGATGCAGCACCAATTCACCCACTAAGAGATAATCAAATTACCAGCCATTATCTCTTGTTCAGAACTCATCCACAATATGCAAGAAGCCAATTACCCAATCAACCACTATGGAAATCATGGGCCCAAATAGATGGCCAGGAAACTGGACAATCGTAAAACAATGCAAAACTGGTGATAGCACATTATCACACCCTAATCGAGTTATTGCTGACTAGCCCACCAAAAACACTGACAAAGGAGACATTTGAAAAAAATGTGAAGACAAGGATGTGATAATCATTAACTGATTGGAGAATTCTTTATCTGTTTTCGCTGACTGCAAAGGCAGAACCAATACACAAGATGGAACCATAACTTGTTTGTTCTCCTGTATAAATATATTGTGAAGCTGTACCATATTGGGAGTCTCCGCTTAGCCTTTGACTGAGTGAGACTCTTCCTTGCTGCAAGTAAAACTTATTAAAGGAACATCTACCGGAGCTGATTGTGTTAAAGTCTTATATTGTGAGAGTCGAGATTTCGACAGTTACTTCTTGGAGGTTCCACTGAGATCACTTACTCGCTACCCTGTGAGTAAACAGATGCCGGCATAGTGCCTCTTCAGTGAAGGGCTTAACTGGCCAGAATAAGGTGAGCCTTTTGCTCGCAAGAGGTCTCTTTACTGTTAAATCGCATATGTAATCTGTTGTCCACAGTGGAGGTACTGCGATCTACGAGACTCGAAATGTAAGAGCTAAAGTTATTTTTGTAATCTTTTCCTTCTCAGCTTATAGGCAGAAGGGATCTGATCCTGAAAATATCCGATCTTGAAACAGCCCGGGGAGATTTTCATTAGTAAAAGGTAAAAAGAGCGCTATCGATCAATGATCCTTGTGTGATAGGATCAGGGTCCTTGTGCGATAGGACCATAAAGGGAATTATCCTTGTTTGATAGGATAATACAAGTCCCTAAAGGAAAGTTCCTTGTGTGATAGGACTGCCTTAGAAGGGACAGGGTCCTTGTGTGATAGGATCCGGGTCCTTGTGTGATAGGACCATAAATTTTATTAAGTTAAGGACTCGGTCTGTAGTGGCATACAACACAGACTGAGAATTGAATATTTGTTTAGATAGAGTTTAAGGCTATGATTTGTATACCCGCGTGAATGTTGATTGTCCTAGTTGTCCTCGTTATACTGTAGTGTTCAATACTTTTGTGCGACATTGCAATTAGAGAAACGGGAAGAGTCACTAGGGAAAATTGTGATTCGGAAAAACAAGGATTGATTGAGAAAAGAAACAGTAACTGATTGATCAACTACAGTTGGTTTGTGTCAGCATATCTCACACACCCAGGCTGAGCCCGAATTAAGAGCCTTTTTAGGCCACGTGACGGCCAGGTGAAGTGCGCGTAGAGAACTCGGTTGACTGAAAGAATTGTGAGATCAGAAACTGTGAAAAATCTTAATCATCCAGAATGGGTACCGGAGCAAGTAAAACACCACCAAAGAGCCTATTTTATGCTCCAGAATTGTGGTCAGTCTTCAATTGACCACCTAAAAAAATGCGTAAAATGGACTAATGGTGAAAACAGGCCATTTCCACCTGATGGTTCATTTAATTTAGAAAGAATAATATATCTGGAGGAGTGTCTTATAGACAGAGACCCAGGTAGAAGAGGTAAAAAGAAAGTAATAGAAAAGGCCTGGGTTCCGATTCTTCGAGCCCACGTAAAATTAACGGAGGAAGTAAATCAATATGTAAGAAAAGGAAAAAAAAAACCTGATAGTAACTATCTTAAGTGAAGTATGGATCCAAAAATAGAGCCGGCCAAACAATAAACTTTGTTGAATGAAGAAAGACTTTTGCGAATGTCTGTCTTTGAATGAAAGTGCTTGTGTGATTTTTGACTGCGGAATATTTGAGGTGGAAATTAATGAATTTTTCATGTGTCTGAAAGCCTGTTTGAAACAGTGGTGGAGCTGTCTGTTTGTTTTGGCTCCACCCAATTTTTCAGACAGAGTGAAAGTTTTTTAACCCTTTGCAGTGTTGTCCTGTATGTGGGAAGTTTTAAGACATTATGAACCAATGTTCAGGCATGAAAATAGAAGAATTAGAATCTCCCATGATTAGCGCCGTTGTAAATGGACTACAACCCGAACTTAGAGATTCCTTTAAATTAGCTTGTCTCGAATGGCTACAGGAAACGCTATCCAAGGTTGTATCTATGTTAAAAGACATACAAGAATGAAATAGAGAATCTAAAAGCAAGGTCAATTCGGCCAAAATCAATTCGGCCAATGATCAAATTATCCGTATAATGACCAATGACGCCCAGTCTAAGATCCAAGTGCTACAAGTAAACAGCTACCCGTCATTTTGTTAAATGCCATAGGAGAACCTGAAGTAAAAATACGAATACAAGCAAGGGATATTCCATTCCTAGTGGATAATGGCACCACCTATTCGGTCCTTTCGAGGGAAGATACAAAGGGAATTCCCACTTCCACTAATCAAACCTCAGTGATTGGACTATCTGGACACGCTCATCAAATGTTTTTCTCTAACCCTATCATTGTACAATTAGAGGATTATGAAGATAGTCATTCATTCCTACTTTCTAATGAAGTTCCACTAAATCTGTGTGGACGTGACCTATTATGTAAAATGAATGTCACGATCCTCTGTTCTCCAACCGATATGGAAGTTCGAGTCCCCATAGATAAATGTGGTGCATACCCACTAATTCAACCCACAACACCCATATTGTATATCTGGAAAAGTTTGGACCCTACACTAAGCATAACTCTATCCTATTTGGTTGGTTCATATTGGTGTGTGAGAAGGTTAATCACAGACTATCTCAAATCTTAAAACTTGGGAAATTGGCACGAAACGTTCCACTGTACAGCGTATTATGGCAACATTGGATCAGACACTACAGCACAAATCTTTTATCAACCAGTCCTGCACCGTAAACATCAATTGATGATTGAATAAATTTTTATCGGACCTGAAGGTATCGCGGCAGGGGTTGAATTATCCTCCCACAATCAGACCTTGTTTAAGGTTAAAGGTAGCATTCCACACTGCACCCTTGTGGTTGCAGACACATATAAACCCCAGGATTTAGGACGAATGGTTAAGAGAATGCAAGGATCTGGAAGATATAATTTTACCAGCAGGTTCTATACTTATGCAGTATGTTGATGACTTACTGCTCGCCTCACCTTCCAAATTAGCCTGTGAAACAGATTCTCTTGTGTTATTAAAAGCCTTGGCCTTGAAAGGACACAAGGTGTCAAAGGCGAAATTACAATTTGTCTCAGAAAGGGTTCGATATCTCGGACACGAATTGGTCAGCGATATGAGACAATTGACACAAGACAGAGTAAAAGCAATCTGCTCTGCCCCACTACCAATAACCAAGAGAGAAATGAAACATTTCCCCGGCATGTCAGGATATTGCAGGCAATGGATGATGAGTTATTCCGAGATGGTTAGACCATTGTTAGACATGTCCATGCCCTCACTACCAGAAAAGTTGATTTGGAATGAAGTATCCCGGAATGCTTTCCAGAATCTTAAACAGTCCCTCACTTCAGCACCAGCCTTGGGATTATCAGATTACACTAAGCCATTCATCTTATTTGTTCATCACAAGTCGGGTTTTGCACAATCTGTTTTGACTCAGTTACATGGAAACAAGCAGCGACCGATAGCGTATTTCAGTACCCAACTAGATCCAGTGGCACGCGGACTACCAGGATGTCCTCCTTCTTTGACAGCAGCTTATTATGCTGTACAACAGGCTCAGACAATAACTCTAAATCATTAAACCGTTTTATATATCCCACACTCTGTTGAGATTTTACTTACTAAATGTGCCACCCAACACCCAACTTCTGCAAGAACCACTAAATATGAAGTTGAACTGTTATCAAATCTGAACCTTATTAAAAGATGTACTACCTTAAATCCAGCCACTCTACTCCCTACGGAAGAAGACGGCAAACCCCATTTATGTGAAATGGTAACCGAATTAGTGACTAAACCACGTATCAATTTAACAGATGTACCAATGTGTAACCCTGATCTAGTGTACTATGTTGACGGATCAGCCTTACGAAATGATAGGGGCTAACCTAAAGTGGCTTATGCAATTGTAACCTAGTTTAATGTTGTCGAAACGGCCTCTCTTCCAGACTCCTTTTCAGCCCAACAAGCCACTATCAAGAATGCAGAACAAGTAGAAAATCTTCTGCGAACCATTCAATGCCCCTTAAAACTTGCCATTATCAAATGCCAAGCACATATAGGCCAGTTGAATGAGGTAGCACTTGGAAACACCAGAACTGATAATGCAGCTAAGTCAGCAGCTCTGTCAAAAGGGGGGATGCAGGTGTCATTGTTTCCACTAAGGAAAAATAATTGCTCAGATCCGCTATTAATGATGTGCTGGCCTTCTAGACACAGGCCAGTATGGAGGAGGTGTTGACCTGGACGAAGGATCAATGTTCTAAAAATCCAGAAGGAATATGGGTTCACCATGACGGCCACGTGGTGGTGCCCAGATCCTCACTTCCATGGATTGCCCGATGTGTTCATACATTCACACATGCGGGCAAAGGGGGGATGGCAGATTATATTTTGGCATCTTGGTATGCACCAGGTATTTTGGCAATTGCAAAACAAATCTGTGAAAATTGTGTTACCTGATAGACAATGAATCCGGGTAAGACGGAAAAAGTAGAATCTGCCTCCCACCCAAATCCAATGGGGCCATTTGTACATTTACAAATGGATTTTATTGAATTACCTATGTGTATGGGATTCAAGTATGTATTAGTTATTGTAGATGTGTTCTCTAGATGGATTGAAGTCTTTCCATGTAAAAAGGCCGATGCCACTACTGTTGTTAAATTTTTATTAAAATAAATCGTACCGCGCTTTGGAATCCCTGCTAAGCTTTCTTGTGATAATGGGTCACATTTCACGGGAGCTGTTATAAAAGAAATGTGTAAAGCTTTGCAGATTAACCAACGTTGTAATGACACTGGACTAAAATGGGCAGAACTGCTGCCCTTAGCCTTGATGGTAATGCGATCTGCAACCAACAGAACAACAGGCCTGTCACCGCATGAGAGAGTTATGGGACATCCCCAACGACTACCTTTTACAGCACCGTTTACTGCAAAACAAATGGACATCCACAAAATGGAAGAAAATATGTTGAATTATTGTATTGCACTAACCAAATGTATTTCCAGCTTTCATTCGTAGGTAAAGGAAGCTTAAGTCGAGCCAGCGGAAGGGAAGTGTCATAATCTGGAGCCCGGGGAATTTGTTTACATCAAAATCTTTAAAAGAAAAAGCAGTCTACAACCAAGATTTGAAGAGCCATACCAGGTCTTGCTGGCAACTGATATTGCAATCAAGGTAAAGGAAAGACCAACATGGATCCATGCGTCCCATTGCAAAAGGGCATCTGACCAGGAGGAAGGGAAGAAGGAACCAGAGGAACAGAAAAAGGAAGACTGAATAAGGAACTGTACGGACTATGGGGACTGATAGTGCTATGCTTAACAGGATTTTGCTTTGCGTTATTGATAGGAACCGGGGTACAGAAACGCAAACAAAGGGAACTGCAGGTAAATGTATTAATGGCACTGAGTCATAAGTATGCTAAGAAAGAAACTTGTCTAGTTGTTGGATATGATCCCATGTACCTGTCCACTCCGAAGGATGTATTCCCCAAGATCCGTCCCCTTTAATAAATCAGAAATGGTAGAATGGTTAATAGTGCAAAATAGGATGAACCTAACAAAGGTGTCAGAAACGAAGGATCTAACAAAATGGAAGCCATAGGCTTAAACGGGATTTGACATGGTTAAATGGAATATTCAAGGTAATGATACCATCCTATGGGATAGCATCAACCGAATGGCAATTACGGGAACTGGCTAATTTAGTAGAATCAGTAGCCAACGCAACTTCCCAAGCCTTCAAAGGGGTGAATGACGAAATGGTAGCCATTCAAACAGTGCCTCTCCAAAATCGTATGGCCTTAGATTATCTCCTAGCCAAAGAAGGAGGGACATGTGCGTTAATTCGTGGAGCATGCTGTACGTATATCCCGGATAAGTCAGAAGAGATCGGCAGTCTAGCTGAATGTATTAGGAAAAAGGTAATAGAGTACAAACAAACTATTGGCCAGGGCGGTGCCACCTTGTGGGATTGGGCATCGGGATGGTTGGGATCCCTAGGGAGATCTTTGGTACAAGGTTTGATCATATTCTTGCTGATAGTCTTCGCCCTATATCTTTTGTTTGTCTTAGTTAAGTGTTGCTGTGCCAGGTTGGGAAAAACAGTGTTACCAACCGAGACCACTGCTCAGGTTATGGTAGCAACAACTACTGAAGGTTCTTGTGTGGAAATGGCAATAGAATGACTCTGCAAGATTAGAATGGATTAAATTGTCCTTGTGAAGGACAAAAGGGAGAATGTGGAAATGTATTTTTAAAGTTGCATTACACTGTTTTTTTGTACCTTTTTGCAATAAAACAAAATGGAGTCTCGATCCTGCCAGAAGCTTCTGCAGCAAACAGTCTGTTTGCATAAATGTGCTAACCTTGACTGAAACTGCTGATAGCTGATTAATAGCCACCAGACAACTTTAAGACTGTCCTGCTGAGATAAGTACCACCCATTGTGCTCCCCTGTATTATCAATAGTCTGTCACGATGCCAGACCTTAGAAGGGCTGGATAAAGGTTGTAAAGATGCAGCACCAATTCACCCCCTAAGAGATGATCAAATTACCAGCCATTAAATGTAGTATCTCCAAATTTGCGGATGACACTAAGTTGGGTGGCAGTGTGAGCTGCGAGAAGGATGCTATGAGGTTGCAGAGTGACTTGGATAGGTTAGGTGAGTGGGCAAATGCATGTCAGATGAAGTATAATGTGGATAAATGTGAGGTTATCCACTTTGCTGGTAAAAACAGAGAGACAGACTATTATCTGAATGGTGACAGATTAGGAAAAGGGGAGGTGCAACGAGACCTGGGTGTCATGGTACATCAGTCACTGAAGGTTGGCATGCAGGTACAGCAGGCGGTTAAGAAAGCAAATGGCATGTTGGCCTTCATAGCGAGGGGATTTGAGTACAGGGGCAGGGAGGTGTTGCTACAGTTGTACAGGGCCTTGGTGAGGCCACACCTGGAGTATTGTGTACAGTTTTGGTCTCCTAACTTGAGGAAGGACATTCTTGCTATTGAGGGAGTGCAGCGAAGATTCACCAGACTGATTCCCGGGATGATGGGACTGACCTATCAAGAAAGACTGGATCAACAGGGCTTGTATTCACTGGAGTTCAGAAGAGTGAGAGGGGACCTCATAGAAACGTTTAAAATTCTGACGGGTTTGGACAGGTTGGATGCAGGAAGAATGTTCCCAATGTTGGGGAAGTCCAGAACCAGGGGTCACAGTCTAAGGATAAGGGGTAAGCCATTTAGGACCGAGATGAGGAGAAACTTCTTCACCCAGAGAGTGGTGAACCTGTGGAATTCTCTACCACAGAAAGTAGTTGAGGCCAATTCACTAAATATATTCAAAAGGAAGTTAGATGAAGTCCTTACTACTCGGGGGATCAAGGGGTATGGCGAGAAAGCAAGAAGGGGGTACTGAAGTTTCATGTTCAGCCATGAACTCATTGAATGGCGGTGCAGGCTAGAAGGGCTGAATGGCCTGCTCCTGCACCTATTTTCTATGTTTCTATTATCTCGTGTACAGAACTCATCCATAATATGCAAGAAACCAATTACCCAATCAACCACTATGGAAATCATGGGCCCAAATAGATGGCCAGGAAACTGGACAATCGTAAAACAATGCAAAACTGGTGATAGCACATTATCACACCCTAATCGAATTATTGCTGACTAACCCGCCAAAAAAACTGACAAAGGAGACATTTGAAAAAAATGTAAAGACAAGGATGTGGTAATCATTAACTGATTGGAGAACTCTTTATCTGTTTTCGCTGACTGCAAAGGCAGAACCAATACACAGGATGGAACCATACCTTGTTTGTTCTCCTGTATAAATACTTTGTGAAACTGTACCATATTGGGAGTCTCCGCTTAGCCTTTGACTGAGTGAGACTCTTCCTTGCTGCAAGTAAAACTTATTAAAGGAACATCTACCGGAGCTGATTGTGTTAGAGTCTTATATTGAGAGAGTCGAGATTTCGACAGATGGCAGGACTGATATATGAGGAGAGACTGGATCGACTGGCCCTGTATTCAATGGAGTTTAGAAGGATGAGAGGGGATCGCATAGGAACATATAAAATTCTGACGGGACTGGACAGGTTAGATGCAGAAGAATGTTCCCGATGTTGGGGAAGTCCAGAACCAGGGGACACAATCTAAGGATAAGGGGTAAGCCATTTAGGACTGAGATGAGGAGAAACTTCTTCAGTAAGAGGGTTGTTAACCTGTGGAATTCTCTACCGCAGAGAGTTGTTGATGCCAGTTCATTGCATACATTCAAGAGGGAGTTAGATATGGCCCTGATGGCTAAAGGGATCAAGGGGTATGGAGAGAAAGCAGGAAAGGGGTACTGAGGTGAATGATCAGCCATGATCTTATTGAATGGTGGTGCAGGCTCGAAGGGCCGAATGGCCTACTCCTGACCCTATTTTCTATGTTTCTATGTTTATTAACTCCTTATGTAAGTTGTTTTTTTGCTTGCTTCGTCTGTTTTCGATTATTTAAAGTCACATGGCCTGACTCCATATAATAAAAAACTTCCAAAATATTTTTTCTCCAATTTTAAAAGTTTTCCCTTTCCCTTAAGATTATACTCCCCAGTACATGTGTGTCAAGAAGATACAGTAAAGATAGAGTGTCATATCATAGGCAGTCCCTCGGAATCGAGGAAGACTTGCTTCCACTCTTAAAATGAGTCCTTAGGTGGCTGAACAGTCCAATACGAGAACCACAGTTCCTGTCACAGGTGGGACAGATAGTCGTTGAGGGAAAGGGTGGATGGGACAGGTTTGCCGCAGGCTCTTTCCGCTGCCTGCCCTGAATTTCTACATGCTCTCGGTGATGAGACTCGAGGTGCTCAGCGCCCTCCCGGATGCACTTCCTCCACTTCGGGCGGTCTTTGGCCAGGGACTCCCAGGTGTCAGTGGGATTGTTGCACTTTTTCAGGGAGGCTTTGAGGGTGTCCTTGTCATGTTTCCTTTGTCCACCGTTGGGTCGTGTGTCGTGAAGGAGTTCCGAGTAGAGCGCTTGCTTTGGGAGTCTCGTGTCTGGCATGCGAATGATGTGGCCTGCCCAGCAGAGCTGGTCGAGTGTGGTTAGTGCTTCAATGCTGGGGATGTTAGCCTGCTCCCCAGTCATAGAGTGTAATGTCATAAAGGTTAACCTTTTTAGGTGCTGCTAAGAAATTTTAGGTTGAAATTGTGCTGCCTTCCTTTAGCAATGAGCAACATGTCAATGTGGTCCCGCAAAATCCTTTATTTTCTATTTTAATAAATTGCTTTCAAACCAATGAGTATTTTTGGCTTATAGATGCTTGGTATTTATATAACACCTCATTGCGTCATCGAAACATATCAAGCCCTTTGCAAAATGAATTACTTTTGCAGTGCAGTGATTGTTGTGTTGGCATATATGGCAGATATGTTGGACCAGCACCACGCCACAAACAGCAAAGAGATGCATAAAGAGTGATCCTGGGCTGTTCTGGGATTGGTTGAGAGACGAAAGTTTGCAGGGATAGGAGAATGTCCTTCCTTTCTTCAATTAGTGTCATGGAATCATTAACAGCCACCTAGTGAGTGAGATGCAAACTCGGTTCAACGCCCCATCTAAAGAGAATTGACTCTTGGGAGACTTGATACTGCATGTGCCCAGTTAAGGCAGAACAACAAGGAAAGGTACATTTAGAATTCTACTTGAAATCAAATTGTAACACTAAGACAAAGGTTAAAATTAGTAAAATGCAACCTTAGACCTGGTGTCAGGAAATCCTTCTTCAAACAGGAGGCTAGAAATGACTTGATGAATGTTAAATGGTGTAACGCCTCCATTAAGAGTGGAGAATAGAACGCCATACAAACTCATTAAACACTCATTCACTTTTTACCAACAGTACTTTTTTTATCCTAAAGAGCGATTAACACTTGGAATAATACAGATGATACAGTGTCGATAAAACCACTGGAATCCTTTCGGATGCTGAGATTGAAGACTGTAGGGGGTTCTGGGTCGATAAACTAAGATGTGCTAAAACAGCTTTCTTCATCTGCATTGATCTTGTGGCCACCACCAAGGTAGCACTCCTTCCTTGGAGTGTCAGGCTGATTATGTGCTCAAGTCATACTGCGGAGCTAGAGTCAACATCTTTTGATATAGAGGTGAGAAAGCTACCAACAAAGCTAAGCTGACAAGGCCAAAACTAGAAGCCCAAGTTAAAGAAACAAAGCACAGTTTGAAAATAGTTATCAGGGCATGCAGTAATTTGGAAAGCAGAGAACAAAAAGGGCCACAATACAGCAAAATTCTAAAGGGGCAAAGTGTTTTAAAAAGACAAGCCTGAAGGCTCTGTGCCTCAATGCGAGGAGTATTCGGAATAAGATGGAAGAATTAACTGTGCAGATAGCAGTTAACGGATATGATTTAATTGGCATCACCGAGACATGGCTCCAGGGTGACCAAGGCTGGGAACTCAACATCCAGGGGTATTCAACATTTAGGAAGGATAGACAGAGAGGGAAAAGAGGCGGGGTGGCGTTGCTGGTTAAAGAGGAAATTAATGCAATAGTAAGGAGGGACATTGGCTTGGATGATGTGGAATCTGTATGGGTGGAGCTGCGGAATACCAAAGGGCAGAAAAC
Organism: Pristiophorus japonicus; assembly: GCF_044704955.1. NCBI lineage: Eukaryota > Metazoa > Chordata > Chondrichthyes > Pristiophoridae > Pristiophorus > Pristiophorus japonicus. Next base: position 26,817,364 of record NC_091983.1, on the reverse strand, counting down.
AAAGGTGGGAGTTGTGTACACACCACCAAACAGTAGTAGTGAGTTTGGGGACAGCATCAAACAAGAAATGGGATGTGTGCAATAAAGGTACAGCAATTATCATGGGTGACTTTAATCTACATATTGATTGGGCTAACCAAACTGGTAGTAAGGCGGTGGAGGACGATTTCCTGGAGTGTATTAGGGATGGTTTTCTAGACCAATATGTCGAGGAACCAACTAGAGAGCTGGCCATCCTAGACTGGGTAATGTGTAATGAGAAGGGACTAATTAGAAATCTTGTTGTGCGAATAGAATTCTTTATTAAGATGGAGAGTGACACAGTTAATTCAGAGACTAGGGTCCTGAACTTAAGAAAAGGTAACTTCGATGGCATGAGGCGTGAACTGGCTTAAATAGACTGGCAAAGGATACTTAAAGGGTTGACGGTGGATAAGCAATGGCAAACATTTAAAGATCACATGGATGAACTTCAGCCATTGTACATCCCTGTCTGGAGTAAAAATAAAACCGTGGCTAACAATGGAAATTAAGGATAGTGTTAAAACCAAGGAAGAGGCATATAAATTGGCTAGAAAAAGCAACAAACCTGAGGACTGGGAGAAATTTAAAATTCAACAGAGGAGGACTAAGGGTTTAATTAAGCGGGGGAAAATAGAGTACGAGAGGAAGCTTGCAGGGAGCATAAAAACTGACTGCAAAATCTTCTATAAATATGTGAAGAGAAAAAAATTAGTGAAGACAAACGTAGGTCCCTTGCAGTCAGATTCAGGTGAATTTATAATAGGGAACAAAGAAATGGCAGACCAACTGAATAAATACTTCGGTTCTGTCTTCACGAAGGAAGACACAAATAACCTTCCGAATGTACTAGGGGACAGTGGGTCTAGTGAGAAGGAGGAACTGAAGGATATCCTTATTAGGCGGGAAATTGTGTTAGGGAAATTGATGGGATTGAAGGCCGATAAATCCCCAGGGCCTGATAGTCTGCATTCCAGAGTACTTAAGGAAGTGTCCTTAGAAATAGTGGATGCATTGGTGATCATTTTCCAACAGTCTATCGACTCTGGATCAGTTCCTATGGACTGGAGGGTAGCTAATGTAACACCACTTTTTAAAAAAGGAGGGAGAGAGAAAACAGGTAATTATAGACCAGTTAGCTTGACATCAGTAGTGGGGAAAATTTTGGAATCAATCATTAAGGATGAAATAGCAGCGCATTTGGAAAGCAGTGACAGGATCGGTCCAAGTCAGCATGGGTTTATGAAAGGGAAATCATGCTTGACGAATCTTCTGGAATTTTTTGAGGATGTAACTAGCAGAGTGGACAAGGGAGAACCAGTGGATGTGGTGTATTTGGACTTTCAAAAGGCTTTTGACAAGGTCCCGCACAAGAGATTGATGTGCAAAATCAAAGCACATGGTATTGGGGGTAATGTACTGATGTGGATAGAGAACTGGTTGGCAGACAGGAAGCAGAGAGTCGGGATAAATGGATCCTTTTCAGAATGGCAGGCAGTGACTAGTGGAGTGCCACAGGACTCAGTGCTGGGACCCCAGCTCTTTACAAAATACAATAACGATTTAGATGAAGGAATTGAGTGTAATATCTCCAAGTTTGTAGATGACACTAAACTGGGTGGCGGTGTGAGCTGTGAGGAGGACGCTAAGAGGCTGCAGGGTGACTTGGACAGGTTAGGTGAGTGGGCAAATGCATGGCAGATGCAGTATAATGTGGATAAATGTGAGGTTATCCATTTTGGGGGCAAAAACACGAAGGCATAATATTATCTGAATGGCGGCAGATTAGGAAAAGGGGAGGTGCAACGAGACCTGGGTGTCATGGTTCATCACTCATTGAAAGTTGGCATGCAGGTACAGCAGGCGGTGAAGAAGGCAAATGGTATGTTGGCCTTCATAGCTAGGGGATTTGAATATAGGAGCAGGGAGGTCTTACTGCAGTTGTACAGGGCGTTGGTGAGGCCTCACCTGGAATATTGTGTTCAGTTTTGATCTCCTAATCTGAGGAAGGATGTTCTTGCTATTGAGGACGTGCAGCGAAGTTTCACAGACTGATTCCAGGGATGGCTGGACTGACATATGAAGAGTGACTGGATCAACTGGGCCTTTATTCACTGGAGTTTAGAAGGATGAGAGGGGATCTCGTAGAAACGTATATGGTTCTGATGGGACTGGACAGGTTAGATGCGGGAAGAATGTTTCCGATGTTGGGGAAGTCCAGAACCAGGGGACATAGTCTTAGGATAAGGGGTAGACCATTTGGGACTGAGATGAGGAGAAACTTCTTCAGTCAGACAGTTGTTAACCTGTGGAATTCCCTGCTGCAGAGAGTTGTTGATGCCAGTTGATTGGATATATTCAAGAGGGAGTTAGATATGGCCTTTACGGCTAAAGAGATCAAGGAGTATGGAGAGAAAGCAGGAAAGGGGTACTGAGGGAATGATCAGCCATGATCTTATTGAATGGCGGTGCAGGCTCGAAGGGCCGAATGGCCTACTCCTGCACCTATTTTCTATGTTTCTATGTTTCTATGTAGAGTTAGCTGGAGTGCAGGAACTGTACTATCGGCTGAGGATCTGGGAGAATCTGTGGCTGTTCTCCTTCGAGCAGTGACGGTTTAGACGAGATTTGATAGATCATGAAGGATTTTGATAAGAGTAGATAAGGATAAATTGTTTCCAGTGGCAGGAGGGATGGTAGCCAGAGGGCACAGATTTAAAATAATTGGCAAAAGAACCAGAGGTGAGACGAGGATAATTTTTTTTTTACCAAGTGAGTTGTGAGCTGGAATGCACTGCCTGAAAGTGTGGTGGAAGCCAATTCAATAGTAACATTCAAAAGTAACAATGCACGAAGGGGAAAAAGTTGCAGGGCAAGGGGGAAAGAGCAGGGGAATGAGACTAATTGGATCGCTCTGTCAAAGAGCCAGCACAAGCACGATGGCCTCCTTCTGTGCTGCATCATTTTAGGCAAATCTGAGGTGTAACAGGACTACCACTGAGGATTTAACTACGGTATGGAAAATGTACACAGGCAGCTTCCGCTACAAATGTGGACATAGGAATTCATAATGGGAAAAGCTGGCCGAAAGCATGTGCAGATGCAACTTAATACAGTATATATAGGTTAGTCTCGCTTACATTCTTTTAAAATCTTTTGAATTCTGGAAACTTTCCGGATGTTATGCGGGAAAAAGCAAAAATTGCTACCGATGATAACTCAACACAAAAATAGTTCTTAAAGTATACAGACATTAAATATAATCCAGACAATGTTATCGACTCAAAAAGAACAATCCTAACCATGGGTCATATTTCTGCAAATTAAAAGAATCAATAAAATGGTGAAAATTCATTGAGAGCATCAAAAAGGTTGTTAAAAAAATTGACTTCAATGTTCAAATGTCTGAACACGTCAAGCAGACTCAATCAATCTATTACTCAAAGCACTCACATAGTTAGATCAGGCACTGTTAGTCTGCAAGTTAGTCTCTTTGAAAGAAATGCCATCCTGTAGTCCCAGATATCTAGCAAGTTAACAGCACATTTTCCTTTGATGCAATCTACCCAATATATTAAAATACATTGGCAAGGATGGCTTTTGAATTACACCTTAAAAGCCATGTCAATAAAAGAAAGACTTGCATTTATATAGTACCTTTCACAACCTCGGCACATCCCAAAGTGCTTTACAGCCTATGAAGTACTTTTTGAACAGAACAACATAAGAAAAATAAGAAATATCTGCTTCCACTGGGAAGTGGGAGACATAAGAACATGAGAAATAGGAGCAGGAGTAGGCTATTTGGTCCCTTGAACCTGCTCCGCCATTCAATTAGATCATGGCTGATCTGTTGGCCTCAACTCCACTTCCCCACCCGCTCCTCATAACCCTTGACTCTCTTCTCGTTCAAAAATCTGTCTAAATATATTCAATTTATACATTGAAGTGTTGTCACTGTTGTAATGTAGAAAACACAATAACAATCCATTGCTCGCTAACACATATACAGGATGTGTTTTGTACAATATTAGTGCTGTATCTATTGCGCCTTCATACATTATGTAAAATTACATCAATTTCCAGCACAGAAACAGGCCATTCGGCCCAACTGGTCTATTCCGATTATCATGCACCGCCTTTAAACAGGTGGGCAGACACTCGAGTTATTCCACGAGTCTCCTCCCACCCTATATCATCTCACGCTATCGGGAATTAGTCTCCATCGGAAGGGCGTCTGTTCCGAATGTAACTTATGGCTCCAGATACATACACCACATAAATAGCATAACTATAGCTCAGTGCAGCATGATTTCCTACACTAAAACAGTGAACACTTCAAAAGTACTTCATTGGCTGTAAAGTGCTTTGGGACATCCCGAGGTCATGAAAGGTGCTATATAAATGCCAGACTTTCTTTCATTACTGAAGTACATCAAGGTAAAAGATTTACCACCATATTAATTCTAGGGTGGAAAATGTGAACTGCCCTCGTACATGGAGATAGCCAATAATCCCTATGACCTCATTGCAAAAATTACTGCTGCATAGAAAAATCACATATTACATAATAACACCTTTTTAAGACGTGTATAAAGAAATATTCTTTTGAAAAAGCTGGTTAAAGAACTTCATTATCACTGAGTTCAGTCTGCATCTGTTTAAGAAAGCACATTTATTTATGAATGATTCAGCTTTTATTGACTTAATACTTAGATACTAATGGAAAAGTGAGGAAGAGTGACCCAGATTCATTGATCATCGCACTTTTGAAGATTTTCTTTCAGTATAAATCCTCCACCATGGTTTGCACTATAGTTTGCTGATCCTCCATCACTCTCATCAGCAAGGCTCCGTGATCAGTAAGGCAAGGGACAGATCATGTCCGATAATGGAAATCGTGACAGTCTTATCCCTCTTTCTCTACTGCACAGCACTCCTCAATGAGACATGCTAAAAGTCACCCAACTGAAGAGTTACCAGAATGACAAGAACCAACAGTATCAATAGAAAGAAGAGAATTACCACCACCACCAGAAGTACCAGTACCACTAGACTTACCAGCACTACTAGAATTACCAGTACAACTAAACTTACTAGTATCACTAGAATCACCAGTATCACGAGAATTACCAGTATCACTAGATGTACTGGCACCATTTAGCTATCAGTAACACTGGAGTTACCAGTACCACAAAAACCAACAATACCATTAAGATGGACCAGAACCACTAGAACCAGCAGCACCGTTGGGGTTATCAGCTTGACTAGAATTATCACTATCACTAGAGTGAGCAATACCACTAGACCAAGCAGAGCACCACCACATTCTGTGAAAGTGCAATTATTTAATGAAAGCACTTGTTACGACAGTACAATACATATACTGTTTCTTTTTCACAGTGCTATTTCCTTTTTTAATTTTAATCTTGTCTTTACCAAAATGCTCCCCAGTTCTGCTCCATGTAATTTTTGGTCACTTTGCTCCCATTCTAATAATGCTATTATTAATTTGGCTTGATATTTTTTCTGTTTTTTAATATATTACTTAAATGTCACTCATTTCTATTTGTTCTGCAAGTTCTATCTTCAATCATTATTTTGTTTTTATGCAGATAGTTTCAAGTTGTCTATATTCTGTGGCTGCACACAGTGACACCACTAGTCATAGCCAAAATGGAGATGATTGGGGAATTCCCCCGTCAATCATGCCTGGAGACCCCACATTATTTGTAACGTGTAATTATCCTCCACTCACTCTATTTTGCTGGAGACTTTTATTGGGAGACTTTGCTGTAGTTTTGGTCATGAGTTCTGTTTGCTGTAGTTCATGGAGACTGTTTAAATAGACTCTGTAGACTGCTTGCTGTAATGCACTTTTTAAACAGACTCTGTTTGCTGAGTAAATAGACTTTGTTTTCGGAGTAAACGGACTGTTTGCTGTGACTCCTGCTGTAAGCCCCTCCCACCTCTAACTCATTGGCTGACACAGTGGTATCAATACACACTCTGATATTTTTTCATGACAGTTATAAGTACGGTTTAGTTACTTCCACTCATCTTTGTTACATTCAAGCGACATGTCACCTGCAACTGAGAGGGCACCTAGAAGACGAGCTCCTGGCCATCCACCAATTCCATGTTGAACCATCTGTCAGAGGACATGCCAGAATATGCTGGTCACAACACTGCTACTTACTATGCTCCTTGCGAGCGATACCCAGTGGGATCTAGATCTTAGCAGTTCGGAGGGGATGGGGGGGTGGGGGTGGGGGTGGCAGAAACAACCTTTGCCTCTGCATTCTGCACTGTGACTGTGGTAGTCATTGTACACACTCACTTTGCACCTCCATCCTTTCCCTTGATTTCTACTGCAAAGGATGCTAAGGGATATGGAACCAAATTGAGTTGAAGTGCAGATCAGCCATGATCTACTTGAATCGCTGACCAGGCTCGAGGGCCTGAATGGCCTCCTCCTGTTCTTAAAATTGTGGCCCAACCTGACCATGGGTGATGTTGATAGGGACAGTCTATATTCCCGACAATTTAGGTGCAAAGATGATTACATGTAGAACACTTCATTAATTCATTTACTTTCTTATTTCTTAAAATAATTTGATTTATTTCTTTAACATTGTAAAGTGCAAACAGGACAGTTATGGAACTGCAGGACAATCTGTTCCATTCACTTTACTTACCTCTCCACTTGACTTGCATAGCTATTATCATAGACGTCATAGCTTTGTTCATCATATTCTCCTCCATAACCATCATCATATCCCTAGAGAGATAGGAATATACAAACTGATCAAATTATATCCATCAATATAATAATTGGATGCTTGATCATTTGTCACCCTCTTTAAATGTGGAAAATGCATTGACAGAATTATAAACATAGCAGGACTTAACAATAATCTTTTAGGTAGAGCAAAATGCATTAAAACACAACAACATGATTATACGATAGCTGAGGATTGGTTGTGGTGTAAGTTTTGGTGAGTGAATACCAGTTGTGTTGGTGCCACAATGATTAATATTCAGTACCTTAAAAATAATTCTAAACAAAAGAAAGGAAGACAGACAGAAAGAGAAAGTTTGCATTTATATAGCTCCTTTCACAACCTCAGGACGTCCTTAAGCGTTTTACAGCCAATGAAGTACTTTTGGAGTGCAGTCACTGTTGTAATGTAGGAAATGCGACAGCCAATTTGCGTACAGCAAGATTCCACAGCAGCAACGTGATAATGACCAGATAATCTGTTTTTTTGTTATGTTGGTTGAGGGATAAATATTGGCCAGGACACCAGGGAGAACTCACATGCTCTTCTTCGAAATAGCACCATGGGATCATTTACATCTACCTGAGAAGGCAGACGGGGCCTCGGTTTAACATCCCAACCGAAAGACCTCTGACAGTGCAGCACCCCCTCAGTACATGCTCAAGGCTCTGGAGTGGGACTTGAACCCACAACCTTGTGACTCAGAGGCAAGTATGCTGACCACTGAGCCAAGGCCATCACAAGTTACATAAAAATGATTCACATTCACTTTTCAGTTAATCTTTTTTTCCTCTCATTTTAATTAAGGTTGTGCATGACACATTTCTTATGGTACCCTTTTGATGTCCGAGCTGATAGCAAAACATAACTAGATTGGGGAATGGTGTGAATTAGAAAAGTGTGCTTTTGATAGCAAGAAGTTACTCACTTTATCTGGCGCTTTATCATTTCTTTCACCAACAAATTACCCCTTACAGCTGTGGCTCAGTGTCCAGAAACGGGACATTCGGCCCAACTGGTCTATGCTGGTATTTAAGTTCAACACATTACTCCTCCCACTTTACTTCATCTCACCCTAACAGCTTATCCTTCTATCCCTTTCTCCCGCGGATTTATCTAGCTTCCCCTTAAATGCATCAATGCTATTCACCTCACCTACTCCTTGTGTCACCTGTGGCTCAGTGGGTAGCACAGTCGCCTCTGAATCAGAAGGCATATGGGTTTCAATCCCACTCCAGGCTGACACTCCAGTATAGTGCTGCACTGTCAGAGGTGTCTTTCGGATGAGATGTTAAGCCAAGGCCCCATTTGCTCTCTCGGGTGGATGTAAAAGATCTTGTGGCACTATTTTGAAGAAAAGCAGCGGAGTTATCCCTGGTGTCCTGGCCAATATGTATCCCTCAATCAACATACCAAAAGGTTTATCTGGTCATTATCACATTGCTGTGTGTGGAAGTTGCTTTGAGCAAATTGGCTGCTGCGTTTCGCATATTACAACAGTGACTATACTCCAAAAGTACTTCATTGGCTGTGAAGCGCTTTGAGAAGTTGGTGGTCGTGAAAGTAGTCTTTTTTCGTTCTTACAGATGCATGACGGGATATTTCTTCACAGTGATCATTTAAATTACCAACAAATCAAACTTCTATCTCTGGGTAAGGTTCGCTGCCTGCCAAATTTTCCCTCCTACACACATGTTTCTTAAAGATCAGTTGATGTTACCTGCTTTGCATTGTGGATGACGTCACAGTAAAGCATCAAGCTTTGCGTATGTATCAAGTGTAGTTGAAACCTTTCACAATAACAAAAAATAAACTATACATAATTGAGTTGCTATTGGTGATGGTGAATTGTAGCAAATCACACTCTGGGCATAGAGTTTTGCCTGCTGAGAGCGTATCCATAAACTCGGGCAGTGTTCAGCAGGCTATGTGACATATTAGAAACATAGAAATTTACAGCCCATTGTGTCGACAAAGAGCCACACGGCCCTTGGTCAGCAGCCCTAAAGGTTTCATATAAACCTGTGAACAATGACGGAAAGACAAAGAGCACCCAGCCCAACTTACACAACTGCGACACTCCTTATACTGAAACATTCTACACTCCACCCCAACCGGAGCCATGTGATCTCCTGGGAGAGGCAAAAACCAGATAAAAACTCAGGCCAATTTAGGGAGAAAAAATCTGGGAAAATTCGTCTCCGACCCATCCAGGCGATTGAAACTAGTCCAGAAGATCACCCTGGCCGTATTCGATTCCCTGCAGTACTTACCATTAATACTGCGTCGGCCAGCAAAAGGTCATCCAATCTAATCCCAATTACCAGCTCTAGGTCCTGCAAGAGCCCAGTGGTGAGGGTTTCTCCATCCACCACTCTTCCAGGCAGTGAGTTCCAGATCCCCACAACCCTCTGCGTAAAGAAGCCACCCCCTCAAATCCCCTCTAAACCTTCCACCAACCACCTTAAAACTATGCCCCCTCGACCAATGGAAATAGACACTTACTATCCACTATGACCAGGCCTCAATATTTTGTACACCTCAATGAGGTCTCCTCTCAACCTCCTCTGTTCCAATGAGAACAAATCCAGCCTATCCAATCTGTCCTCATAACTAAGATTTTCCAATCCAGGCAGCATCCTAGTAAATCTCCTCTGCACCCTCTCTAGTGCAATCACGTCCTTTCTATAATATGGCGACCAGAACTGCATGCAGTACTCCAGCTGTGGCCTAACCAAAGTATTATACAATTTATGCATAACCTCCCTGCTCTTATATTCTATGCCTCGGCCAATAAAGGCAAGCATTCCATATGCCTTCTTAACCACCTTATCCACCTGGTCTGCTACTTTCAGGGATCTGTGGACAAGCACTCCAAGGTCCCTTTGTTCATCTACACTATTAAGTGGCCGACCGCTTAATGTGTATACCCTTTCCTTATTAGCCCTCCCAAAGTGCATCACCTTAGAATTCTCTGAATTAAATTCTATTTGCCACTGCTCTGCCCACCTGACTAGTAGATTGATATCCTCCTGCAGTCCATGACTTTCCTCTTCATTATCAACTACACAGCTAATTTTAGTGTCGTTTACAAACTTCTTAATCATACTCCCTATATTCAAATCTAAATCATTGACATAAACCACAAAAAGCAAGGAACCTGGTATTGAGCCCTGCGGAACCCCACTGGAAACATCCTTCTAGTCACAAAAACATCCATCAATCATTACCCTTTGCTTCCTACCTCCAAGCCAATTTTGGATCCAAATGGCCACTTTGCCCTGTATCCCATGGGCTTTAACATTCATGACCAGTCTACCATGTGGGACCTTATCAAAAGCTTTGCTAAAGTCCATATATACTACATCGTACGCATTACCCTCATCGACCCTCTTGGTTACCTCCTCAAAAAATTCAATCAGGTTAGTCAAACACGATCTTCCCTTAACAAATCCGTGCTGACTGTCCCTGATTAATCCTTGCCTTTCTAAATGTAGATTTATCCTGTCTTTCGGGGTTTTTTCCAATAATTTTCCCACCACTGAGGTTAGGCTGACAAGCCTGTAATTACTTGGCCTATCCCTTTCTCCCTTCTTAAGCAAGGGTACTACATTAGCAGTCCTCCAATCCTCCGGCACCATGCCTAGATCCATAGAGGACTGGAAAATGATGGTCAAGGCCTCTGCTATTTCCTCTTTTACTTCGTTCAACAGCCTGGGATGCATTTCATCCGGGCCTGGGGACTTATCACCTTCAAAGCTGCGAAACCCCTTTGTCATGTATCCTACATGGCTACTGTTGTTACTATCACAAGGTGTGCCACCAGAGGGCACAGCAATGGGAGACTTGTAGGTTACCTGTACAGGTGTGCCTGGCCTAGTATAAAAGGCAGGCCACCAGGTGTGATCCTCACTCTGGAGTTCATAAATAAAGGACTAAGGTCACTACAGTTCAAGTACAACACATTGCCACGTGGAGTCATTACTAGAGCATCTAAGGACAACAATTGGCGATGAGATTACGAACTTTCATGTGAAAATAGCTACCCTTGGTACATTGCAGCAGTTCGCCGATGTTGATGATTGGGACACCTTTGTGGAGAGGCTCGACCATTTCTTCACAGCAAACAACCTGGCAGGCAACAACTCGGCCACACTGGCTGATAAGCGCAGAGCTATCCTGCTCACCAGTTGTGGGCCCACCATCTATGGCCTCGTCAGGGACTTGCTGGCACCAGCGAAGACAACGACCAAGACGTACAAGGAGCTCGTAAACCTGATCCAGGAGCAACTCAAGCCCGAGGAGAGCATCCTCACAGCCAGACACCGGTTCCATACCCACTGACGGCCCGAAGGCCAGGAAATCGATAAGTAGTCCGCAGACCTCAAGCAGCACCATGCGAATTCGGCACCCACCTCAACGAAGTGCTGCGGGACATTTTTGTCATTGGAATTGGCCATGAGGGCCTTCTTCATAAGCTACTGTCGGCAGATACGACAAGTCACACTGCAGAAGGCCATCTCTGTGACTTAGGCATTCATGACCTCGACCTGCGGTTCGAGGCAGATGTCTCAACCTCAGGACTCAAACCTGGCAGGTACTGTGCACAGCGTGATGCTGTGTAGAGGCTGGACTGTAGAGCGTGAACCCTCTCAGGGAAGAGAGAACAGAACTACGAGTTCCTTAACTCAGAGTCCGCCGAGGGGGGCTAACCGAGTAGCACCATGCTGGCGTTGCGGAGAGAATCACAGGGCTCACCAGTGCCACTTTAAAGACTATGTATGCAAAGGCTGCAGCACAAAGGGCCACCTCCAGCGAATGTGTAAGAGAAATATGGCTCGCTGTGTCAATGAAGAGTCTGCAGATGGCCAGGAATCCAGCGCGGATTATGAATCGATAGGCAGAGAGGCAGCTCAGCCCCACGGGGAGATACAAAGCATGGTCACCTGCACCACCGAGTGTTCCCCGCTGAAGATGGAAGTCGAGATTGATGGCGTTCCTGTCTTCATGGAAGTGGACACAGGGGCGAGCCAGTCAGTGATGAATCGAGAAACCTTTGAGAGGCTATGGGACAATCAAGCTGAACGACTCAAGTTGGTCCCGATTCAAGCAAAGCTGCGCACCTACACCGATGAAATCATCCCAGTTGTTGGTAGTACAAATATAAAGGTACTCCATGGTGGCGCGGTGCACAAGTTACCTCTGTGGATTGTTGCAGGTGATGGACCAACGCTACTCGGCGGAAGGTGGATGGAGAAGATCCATTGGAAGTGGGAAGACTACACCCCTCCAGTGATCAACGTCCTCTGTGCTCAGAGGCAAAGCAAGCCCTTACCTGAGGGTGGACCCGGCACCGGAGAGCTGACCAGCACGGCACCCGAGGCACAGACCGCTCAGCACGACTGCGTGGAGATGATCGAGCTGAGACAACCCAAACGCACCTTCCAGGCTCCAGTGGCAGGACTCCGGTGGAAGAAAATCGGATCCAGAGTCGACTTCCCAGCTTCGGAGGCAGAACCCAGGGAAAAGGGGATCACCGCAGTTGACATCGTGGATGGAGGAAAGATGGCGCCCGCACCACGAGGTGAGGCGCTGAAGAAAAAGATGGTTGCAGCCAGACAACGAGGTGCAGCGCTGATGGAGCAACACGTGGCACCAACGGAGAAGCGGATTGGGGTAAAGAAAGCAAGGCTCTCTTAAAGGAGGCCTGCAACCCATTACAATTAAAGGGACAGTTCCACACACTCAAGCAATGTAATAGCAACTATTAGTCAGAGACAAAATGTGTAACTGATCATGTAAAATGTGTAACTAATAATCTGAATTGTGTTATAGCAGATGCATTCGTTATAATCGACCAAAATTCTCTGGACTCTGGGGAGGTACCAGCGGATTGGAAAGCAGCTAATGTAACGCCTCTGTTTAAAAAAGGGGGCAGACAAAAGGCAGGTAACTATAGGCCGGTTAGTTTAACATCTGTAGTGGGGAAAATGCTTGAAGCTATCATTAAGGAAGAAATAGCGGGACATCTAGAGAGGAATAGTGCAATCAAGCAGACGCAACATGGATTCATGAAGGGGAAATCACGTTTAACTAATTTACTGGAATTCTTTGAGGATATAACGAGCATGGTGGATAGAGGTGTACCGATGGATGTGGTGTATTTAGATTTCCAAAAGGCATTCGATAAGGTGCCACACAAAAGGTTACTGCAGAAGATAAAGGTACGCAGAGTCAGAGGAAATGTATTAGCATGGATGGAGAATTGGCTGGCGAACAGAAAGCAGAGAGTCGGGATAAATGGGTCCTTTTCAGGTTGGAAATCGGTGGTTAGTGGTGTGCCACAGGGATCGGTGCTGGGACCACAACTGTTTACAATATACATAGATGACCTGGAAGAGGGGACAGAGTGTAGTGCAACAAAATTTGCAGATGACACAAAGATTAGTGGGAAGGCGGGTTGTGTAGATGACACAGAGAGGCTGCAAAGAGATTCAGATAGGTTAAGCGAATGGGCTAAGGTTTGGCAGATGGAATACAATGTCGGAAAATGTGAGGTCATAGAAACATAGAAAATAGGTGCAGGAGTAGGCCATTCGAGCCTGCACCGCCATTCAATGAGATCATGGCTGAACATGCAACTTCAGTACTCCATTCCTGCTTTCTCGCCATACCCCTTGATCCCCCGAGTAGTAAGGACTACATCTAACTCCTTTTTGAATATATTTAGTGAATTGGCCTCAACAACTTTCTGTGGTAGAGAATTCCACAGGTTCACCACTCTCTGGGTGAAGAAGTTTCTCCTCATCTCGGTCCTAAATGGCTTACCCCTTATCTTTAAACTGTGACCACTGGTTCTGGACTGCCCCAACATTGGGAACATTCTTCCTGCATCCAACCTGTCTAAACCCGTCAAAATTTTTAACGTTTCTATGAGATCCCCTCTCATTCTTCTGAACTCCAGTGAATACAAGCCCAGTTGATCCAGTCTTTCTTGCTATGTCAGTCCCGCCATCCCAGGAATCAGTCTGGTGAACCTTCGCTGCACTCCCTCAATAGCAAGAATGTCCTTCCTCAAGTTCGGAGACCAAAACTATACACAATACTCCAAGTGTGGCCTCACCAAGGCCCTGTACAATTGTAGTAACACCTCCCTGCCCCTGTACTCAAATCCCCTCGCTATGAAGGCCAACATGCCATTTGCTTTCATCCACCTTGGAAAAAAAAACAGTAAAAGGGAATATTATTTGAATGGGGAGAAATTACAACATGCTCCGGTGCAGAGGGACCTGGGGGTCCTTGTGCATGAATCCCAAAAAGTTAGTTTGCAGGTGCAGCAGGTAATCAGGAAGGCGAATGGAATGTTGGCCTTCATTGCGAGAGGGATGGAGTACAAAAGCAGGGAGGTCCTGCTGCAACTGTACAGGCTATTGGTGAGGCCGCACCTGGAGTACTGCGTGCAGTTTTGTTCACCTTACTTAAGGAAGGATATACTAGCTTTGGAGGGGGTACAGAGACGATTCACTAGGCTGATTCCGGAGATGAGGGGGTTACCTTATGATGATGGATTGAGTAGACTGGGTCTTTACTCGTTGGAGTTCAGAAGGATGAAGGGTGATCTTATAGAAACATTTAAAATGATGAAAGGGATAGACAAGATAGAGGCAGAGAGGTTGTTTCCACTGGTCGGGGAGACTAGAACTAGGGGGCACAGCCTCAAAATACGGGGGAGCCAATTTAAAACCAAGTTGGGAAGGAATTTCTTCTCCCAGAGGGTTGTGAATCTGTGGAATTCTCTGCCCAGGGAAGCAGTTGAGGCTAACTCATTGAATGTATTCAAGTCACAGATAGATAGATTTTTAGCCAATAAGGGAATTAAGGGTTATGGGGAGCGGGTGGGTAAGTGGAGCTGAGTCCACGGCCAGATCAGCCATGATCTTTTTGAATGGCGGAGCAGGCTCGAGGGGCTAGATGGCCTACTCCTGTTACTAATTCTTATGTTCTTATGTACATGCAACCAGCAAGGAAATGTCGCGCGATTATGTAAAATGTGTAATTGATGATCTGAATTGTGCACATGCAACCAGCGAGGAAAAGTCGCGCGATCACAATCGGACATACAGTGTGTCCATCATAAGTAAGGAAAAGTTGTGCGATGCAGGATTTCAACTGCACGCAGCCAATGCAGCGGGCAGACACCCATTGGGAGCACACAGGTCCAGCGAGCTACCCAATGCTGTAGCCTGCATCCTGGGAGCAGAGTCATGCACCATGGAGTGTGGTCACAAGCAGCCAACACACACGAGCTGCAGAGCAAGCGATTTCAGCAGGGCAACGGCACCGGTATCGATACCATGTCCCTGATGGCATTGAAGGCCAATAAATCCACAGAGCCTGATAGTCTGCATCCCAGAGTACTTAAGGAAGTGGCCCTAGAAATAGTGGATGCATTGGTGATCATTTTCCAACAGTCTATTGACTCTGGATCAGTTCCTATGGTCTGGAGGGTAATTACTGTAACACCACTTTTTAAAAAAGGAGGGAGAGAGAAAACGGATAATCATAGACCGGTTAGCCTGACATCGGTAGTGGAAAAAATGTGGGAATCAATTATCAATGATGAAACAGCAGCGCATTTGGAAAGCAGTGACAGGATCGGTCTAAGTTAACATGGATTTATGAAAGGGAAATCATGCTTGACAAATCTTCTCGAATTTTTTGAGGCTGTAACTAGTAGATTGGACAAGGGAGAACCAGTGGATGTGGTGTATTTGGACTTTCAAAAGGCTTTTGACAAGGTCCCACACAAGAGATTAGTGTGCAAAGTTAAAGCACATGGTATTGGGGGTAATGCATTGGCGTGGATGGAGAACTGGTTGGCAGACAGGAAGCTGAGAGTCGGGATAAACGGGTCCTTTTCAGAATAGCAGGCAGTGACTAGTGGAGTGCCGCAGGTTTCAGTGCTGGGACCCCAGCTATTTACAATATACATCAATGATTTAGATGAAGGAATTGAGTGTAATATCTCCAAATTTGCAGATGACACTAAGCTGGGTGGTGGTGTGAGCTGTGAGGAGGATGCCAAGAGGCTGCAGTGTGACTTGGATGGGTTAGGTGAGTGGGCAAATGCATGGCAGATGCAGTATAATGTGGATAAATGTGAGGTTATCCACTTTGGTGGAAAAAACAGGAAGGCAGAATATTATCTGAATGGCGACTGATTAGGAAAAGGGGAGGTGCAACGATACCTGGGTATCATGGTACATCAGTCACTAAAAGTTGGGCTGCAGGTACAGCAGGCGGTGAAGAAGGCAAATGGAATGTTGGCCTTCATAACTAGGGGATTTGAGTATCGGAGTAGGGAGGTCTTACTGCAGTTGTACAGGGCCTTGCTGAGGCCTCACCTGGAATATTGTGTTCAGTTTTGGTCTCCTAATCTGAGGAAGGACGTTCTTGCTATTGAGGGAGTGCAGTGAAGGTTCACCAGACTGATTCGTGGGATGGCAGGATTGACATATGAGGAGAGACTGGATCGACTGGGCCTGTATTCACTGGAGTTTAGAAGAATGAGAAGGGATCTCATAGAAACGTATAAAATTGGACAGGTTAGAGGCAGGAAGAATGTTCCCAATACTGGGGAAGTCCAGAACCAGGGGTCACAGTCTAAGGATAAGGGGTAAGCCATTTAGGACTGAGATGAGGAGAAACTTCTTCACTCAGAGAGTTGTTAACCTGTGGAATTCTCTAACGCAGAAAGTTGTTGAGGCCAATTTGTTAGATATATTCAAGAGGAAGTTAGATACGGCCCTTACAGCTAAAGGGATCAAGGGGTATGGAGAGAAAGCAGGAAAGGGGTACTGAGGTGAATGATCAGCCATGGTCTTACTGAATGGTAGTGCAGGCTTGAAGGGCCGAATGGCCTACTCCTGCACCTATTTTCTATGTTTCTATGATCGGCTCCACTTCTCAGGCACCCGATGACACCAACTGCCATGAGCCTGAAGGAGGAGACTGTGCTAAGGCGCAGTCCCCAGACTCCATCGCCACCAAGGCCATACTTGTAAACGAAGGGTCACCTGCCACAGTTCCCCGAAAGGGGACTGGGACCAGCCAGGATCCCAAACCAAACAACGCCCAGGCCAGCGAGTCAGCAGTTCCCTGTGCACTGCTAGGCGACAGCTCCTCAGGAAGCAGCAGCGACCCAGGGCGCAAAGAAAGGACAGGGAGGTCACAGGCATCTGTGAACCGGCCCGACGCTGGGGACCACGGCAACAGCCCCAAGAGCAGGTAACTCGAGCCAACCAGGTTCCCACTGCCAGCACTGGGCACTGAGCCACCACCAGACTGCAGAGACCCAACCTAGAAGCCCTGGAACTAGTTTGTCCTCACGCACCGGTCACTGCATCAAGAAGGCATCTCACCAGTCTACCGTATTTTTCTCACAACGGAACCACAAAGCTAACGTTTTCCTGAACTTGAATGTATATGAATGCTATGAGCCTCCGGCATAATCTATATGTGGGGGGGGCAGAATGGAGTGGTCAGGGGCACACACAAACAGCAACCACCAGCACTCTACTCCACCAACCAGTCACCCAAGATTGAAACGACCTGCCAAGGGTCAACCAGATAGAGCCCACATGGAGCTAAGCCCAGAGTACAGTCAATGCAGAGGCGATTTGCACTAAGGTCTCGGGGGGGGGGGGGGGGGGGAGTGATGTCATGTATCCTAAATGGCTACTGTTGGTACTATCACAAGGTTGCCACCAGAGGGCACAGCAGTGGGAGACTAGTAGGTTACCTGTATAGGTGTGCCTGGCCTAGTGTAAAAGGCAGGCCACCAGGTGTGATCCTCACTCTGGAGTTAACAAATAAAGGACTAAGGTCACTACAGTTCAAGTACAACACATCGTCTCGTGGAGTCATTACTGGAGCATCTAAGGATACAACGCCCTTAATACTTCCTCTCTCACTATATTTATTTCATCCAGAATATCACACTCCTCCTCGATAGCAGTACCTGCATTACCCCTTTCCTTTGTGAAAATAGATGCAAAGTATTCGTTAAGAACCCTACCAACATCTTCCGCCTCCACACAAAGATTACCCTCATGGTCTCTAATGGGCCCTACCCTTTCTTTAGTTACCCTCTTATTCTTAATATATTTATAGAACATCTTCGTGTTTTCCTTAATTTTACTGGCCAAGAATTTCTTGTGCTCTCTCTTAGCATTCCTAATATCCATTTTCATTTTGCCTCTTAATTTTCGATATTCCTTTAAAGATTCTAAAGTATTTAGCCGTTGGTATATGACATAAGCATCCTTTTTTTTTTCTTAATCCTCCCCTGTAAGTGCCTAGGCATCGAGGGGGCTCCAGAATTAGTTTTTCCAGCCTTTTTCTTTAAGGGCACATGTTTGGCCTGAGCCTTCCGGACCTCCTCCTTGAATGTCTCCCACTGTTCTAACACTGATTTACCCACAAGTAACTGTTTCCAGTCCACTATGGCTAAATCACTCCTTAACGTAGCAAAATTAGCTTTTCCCCATTTGGAACTTTTATCCCAGGCCTATTCTTGTCCTTATCCATAACCAACTTGAATCTGACTGAATTATGGTCACTGGCGCCTAAGTGCTCCCCCAATAATACCCCTTCAACCTGCCCAGCTTCATTCCCCAAAATTAAATCCAAGACCGCCCCCCTCTCGTGTTGGGCTTGCTACATACTGACTAAAAAAGTTCTCTTGAATGCATTTCATGAATTCCGCACCCTCTATACCCTTCACACTAAATTTGTCCCAATCAATATTTGGATAGTTAAAATCCCCTACTATTACTACCCTATGGTTTTTGGACTTCACAGCAATTTGCCGACATATTTGCTCCTCTATCTCCCTCCCACTGTTTGGGGGTCTATAATACAGGCCCAGCAGTGTTATCGCCCCTTTTTTATTTTTCAATTCGACCAATATAGCCTCATTTGATGATCCCTCTAACATATCATCACTCCTCACCATTGTAATAGTTTCTTTAATCAATACCGCAACTCCCCCGACCCCTTTTTACCTCCCTCTCTGTCTTGTCTAAAAATCCTGTAGCCAGGAATATTGATCTGCCATACCTGCCCCCCTTTCAGCCATGTTTCTGTAATGGCTATAATGTCATACTCCCAAGTATCTACCTGTGCTCTTAGCTCATCCGCCTTATTCGGTATACTCCTTGCATTAAAGCATATACCATTCAGCACAGGAATACCTCCTTGCTTACTACATACTAAGCCCTGTTTCCTCTGTCTTACAGATTCGCTTTCTCGATTCTTGCTATCCAATTTCAGCTTTACTTCCTTCCCTTTTGAATTCGTTTCCAGGTTCCCAACCCCTGCCAAGCTAGTTTAAACTCTCCCCAACAGCACTAGCAAAACTCCCCACGAGGATATTGGTCCCACCGCTGTTGAGGTGCAACCCGTCCGGTTTGTACAGGTTCCATCTCCCCCAGAAGCGGCCCCAATGCATCAAGAATTTAAAGCCCTCCCTCCTACACCAACTTTCCAGCCACGTGTTCATCTTCTCTATCCTTCTATTCATATAGTCATTAGCACGTGGCACCGGTAGTAACCCGGAGATTACAACCTTTGAGGTCTTACTCTTTAATTTTCTTCTTAGCTCCCTGAATTCTTCCTGTCGGACCTCATCCCTTATTTCCCTATGTCGTTGGTCCCGATATGGACCACGACCTCTAGCTGTTTACCCTCCCCCCCAGGATGCCCTGCGTCCGCTCTGTGACATGCTTGACCCTGGCACCAGGGAGGCACAAAACCATTCGGGAGTCACGTCTACGACCGCAGAAGCGCCTGTCTGTTGCCCTAACTATAGAATCCCCTCTCAGTAGGGCTCTTTTTGTTCTTCGTCCCTCCTCCCTGAACAGCTGAGCCACTCGTGGTGCCTTGGAATTGGCTCTGGCTGCACTCCCCAGAGACACCATCGTCGTTTCCAATACTCAGAAGTGACTATCGGTTTGAAAGCGAGATGGACTCACAGGGGGACTGCTGCACAACCTGCCTAGCATTCTTACTTCGTCTGGTGATCACCCACTTCCCCTCTACCTGCACGCTTTTAAGCTGCGGGGTGACCACCTCCTGAAACATGCTATCCACGTAGCTCTCAGCTTCGCGGATGCACCGTATTGACTCCACCCGCTGCTCCAACTCCAAAACGCGGAGCTCGAGTAATTGAAGCTGGAGACACCTCCTGCACACATGGTCGTCTAGGCTGCGTGAAGCGTCCAGGACTTCCCACATGCCGCAGGATGTGCACTCCACGGGACTGAGCTGCACTGCCATCCCTCTAGTTAGCCTTATCTAATTTAAAATCTACTTAAAAAGAAATAGAGAAAAGAGTGCTACTTACCAACTCACCTCACCGATCTCTGTGGCCTCCCGAACTCACCGACCTCTGTGGCCTCCGAACCTCTCGGCCTCCGAACTCGCGACCGACTTAAAAAGAAATAGAGAAAAGAGAGCTACTTACCAACTCACCTCACCAACTTCCGAGGCCTCCAAACTCCCGGCCTCAGAACTCCCGACTCCCCGACCTCACAGGGCCGACCGACTCACCGACCTCACAGGACCTACCGATTCGCCGAGCTCACAGGGCCTACCGACTTCGACCCCTGCGGCCTACCAAACTCACCGACCTCCCGAACTCGGACTCTCCCGCTCTCCTGGAACTCCGACTCAATTCGGACTCACCCGAACTCAGACTCTCCAGCTCGGGTTTTTTGCCTCTATTTCCACATTTTAACCATTCTCTGGGTCAAGTAATTTCTCTTAAGTTCTCCATTGAATTTATTAATGATATTTTACATTTATGGGCCTTAGTTTTGGTCTCTCCCAAAAGGGGAAACTTCGGCGTAGAAATTCCCAACCTTATCGTCACTTGTTAGCGCAGCAATCCTGGCAAAAAATGGTGGCCACCACTCTAACGCCCTGCTCTGGTGCGGGATTCGGCGGCCGTCATTTTGGTGAGGGCCATAGCACTGCTGATAGCAGCCCTGGCCCTGGACATGCAAATATGGAGAGCGTGACGTGACGTCAGTCGGCAAATTTCAACCTTAGCGTTGAGTTTAGCGCTGGGTTCTAAGCTCACTCTGAAAAGCGAGTGTGCAACAGACTGACAGAGGCACTGTCAGCACTTCTTAAAGGGACGCACACATCTTTTGGCTAAGTTTGGAATTAAGCTTTTGGACTGAAGTTTTACATTTTATAGAAGTAATGGCTTGGCACAATACATATTAGAAGTTTTTTTTAAGTGTGCAGGAAGCGCAGCTGGACGCTTGCAAGGCCTTAGATGGTAAAGGAAGGCCTTTGAGAAGGCAGAAAATGCTGGAAATATTCAGCATTCGTGGAGAGAGAAAGAGTTCACGTCTCAAGTCAGGATGCTGCCTGACCTGCTGAGTATTTTCAGCATTTTATGCTTTTATTTTAGATTTACAGCATCCGCTCGCCAAAGGAAGAGGAAGATGCAGAGGAGGAGGAAGTGGAAGGAAGGATGCAATCCAGGCAACCACTTTCTGGTCGGCATATCGAGTATAGAATCACACACCTGCAGTACCAGTGGCCATAACCCCAATTCTCCTTTCAACATTTGTCCCACAGTTTATCTTTCCTCTGTTATTGACCATCACAGCGTCCTCTTGGCCACAATGCTGAAATAAAAGCAGCCACAAAGCAAACTTTCCAATCCAACTTTATACATCTAGTCAGAGGAAATGTATTAGCATGGATGGAGAATTGGCTGGCGAACAGAAAGCAGAGAGTCGGGATAAATCAGTCCTTTTCGGGTTGGAAATCGGTGGTTAGTGGTGTGCCACAGGGATCGGTGCTGGGACCACAACTGTTTATAATATACATAGATGACCTGGAAGAGGGGACAGAGTGTAGTGCAACAACATTTGCAGATGACACAAAGATTAGTGGGAAAGCGGGTTGTGTAGAGGACACAGAGAGGCTGCAAAGAGATTTGGATAGGTTAAGCGAATGGGCGAAGATTTGGCAGATGGAATGCAATGTCGGAAAGTGTGAGGTCATCTACCTTGGGAAAAAAAACAGTAAAAGGGAATATTATTTGAATGGGGAGAAATTACAACATGCTGAGATGCAGAGGGACCTGGGGATCCTTGTGCATGAATCCCAAAAAGTTAGTTTGCAGGTGCAGCAGGTAATCAGGAAGGCGAATGGAATGTTGGCCTTCATTGCGAGAGGGATGGAGTACAAAAGCAAGGAGGTCCTGCTGCAACTGTATAGGGTATTGGTAAGGCCACACCTGGAGTACTGTGTGCAGTTTTGGTCACCTTACTTAAGGAAGGATATACTGGCTTTGGAGGGGGTACAGAGACGATTCACTAGGCTGATTCCGGAGATGAGGGGGTTACCTTATGATGATAGATTGAGTAGACTGGGTCTTTACTCGTTGGAGTTCAGAAGGATGAGGGGTGATCTTATAGAAACATTTAAAATAATGAAAGGGTTAGACAAGATAGAGGCAGAGAGGTTGTTTCCACTGGTAGGGGAGGCTAGAACTAGGGGGCACAGCCTCAAAATACGGGGGAGCCAATTTAAAACCGAGTTGAGAAGGAATTTCTTCTCCCAGAGGGTTGTGAATCTGTGGAATTCTCTGCCCAAGGAAGCAGTTGAGGCTAGCTCATTGAATGTATTCAAGTCACAGATAGATAGATTTTTAACCAATAAGGGAATTAAGGGTTTCGGGGAGAGGGCGGGTAAGTGGAGCTGAGTCCACGGCCAGATCAACCATGATCTTATTGAATGGCGGAGCAGGCTCGAGGGGCTAGATGGCCTACTCCTGTTCCAAATTCTTTTGTTCTTATGTTCTTATCTATCCATTCGATATGACATCAAGAAATCAACTCACTTAGTGACTGTTTTGTGTGTGCCTTTACCTATCCTACTGATGTCATGCTGCGTGACTGGTAGAAGGCTGCTGACTGTCGGTGGGGGACACTGCAAATAGCCTTGCTGGTCGACCTTGAGGAGCTGGTGGTTGGGAGTGTGAAACCGAGAGACGGTGTATCTTCTTCCCCTTCTTCTCTCTCCTCTCCCTCTTCTTGGTCAACTATTGGTTGGGCAGGCTGCATTTCTTGGGTGTGTGAAATGAAGAAGGTACAAGGGTGGAGTTGTAGTGAGGGGAGGGCGGGAAAGCAAGAGGTGCATGCGAGAAGGAGGATAACATATGAGGATACCAGCGTCTTGTGTCCTTTCAACTCCACCGTTGGTCAAGGGCTCAGCCATGCCCCTGCCAAAAATGGCCAGCACCGTCTCCTCCAGCGGGGTGAGGTGAAGCTCGGAATGTGAGGTGTGTCTCGTGTTTGGTAGAGACTGTTGGTATGTGCGTGATGGGGGTGGGGTGCATTGAGCAGTGTGTGAGGCTAGTGGTGCGGTTGATATGAGACGGCTTTTGAGGATGCATTCACTGACCTTGGACCACTCGTCTGAGGACATGAAGCTTCTTTGGGCACTGGAGCCGGGCTGTAGCGGAGAAACGACTGGCAGTGATGGCCTTGGTGATGTGGTCCCACGTCGTTCTTTCTGTAGCCCCTCCTGGCCTGTGTGGGTAGAGGACCTCTCTTGCAATGCTGAGCCCCTTCAGTAAGCTGGAGTGCTGCATGCGAGACCCTGGATGCCTATTCCCTGGCTTATTGAGCCATGTGTGTTAGCGCTGAAGCACTTTTAGCATTGCCTTTTAGTGCGGAAGGCAATTAAGCTTTAAGAGTTGAAGACGCCCATTTGGAAATGTTTTTTAATGTTTTTGCATCATTTTAATTTTTTTCGTTTCAGAAGGCAGCTTGCTTTTAAGAGACCGAACTGCTTTTTGGAACAACAACAACTTGTATTTATATAGCGCCTTTAACATAGTGAAACGTCCCAAGGCGCTTCAGAGGAGTGTTGTGCGATAAAAATTTGACACCGAGCCGCATAAGTAGAAATTACCGCAGATGTCCAAAAGCTTGGTCAAAGAGGTATGTTTTTAGGAGCGTCTTGAAGGAGGAAAGAGAGGTTGAGAGGTGGAGTGGTTGAGGCAGGGAGTTACAGAGCTTGGGGCCTAGGCAACAGAAGACATGGCCACCAATGGTTGAATGATTACAATCCGGGATGTTCAGGAGGGCAGAATTAGAGGAGCAGGTTGTGGGGCTGGAGGCGATTACAGAGCTAGGGATGGGCAAGGCCATGGAGGGATTTGAAAATAAAGATGAGAATTTTGAAATCGAGGCCTTGTTTCAAGGGAAGGCTGTTCTTTCTGCAACGACGCTACGGCCACGCTACATTGGGGTCTCCTGCTGGGACTAACGCCACCAGAATGGCATTGCACTGTAGGTTTAGTGCTGGACTAATGTTAATTAGCCACTAGCGCCACCATTTTTGGCAGCCGTTAACACCGGCTCGTGGTGGCACCGGCAGGTTTTTACTGATATTGAATTTCTAGGCCATCTTCTCTATGTCAACCCTATTGAATCTCTTCATGATTTTAAAGACCTCTATGAGGTCACCTCTCAGTCTTCTCTTTTGTAAAGAACAGAGCCCAGCCTGGGTTTCGTCTTTCCTTCTTGAGGTCAATGGAATTGAAAATGGAGAGAAAACTATATAATAGACAGCTGAACCGATAGCGCTCATTTTACATTATGGACCAAAGCTAAAGTGACCCTTCTTAGTCAGGAAGGCCTAGGTTTATATAATAGAAAGGTGTATGCCAATATTTCACAACTTGTTGCACAATGGTGGAGAATCTAAAATAATGTTCGACAATAGAGGCCTTCCTACCAACAATGTCCCGAATCCGAAATTCTAAAAGCCGGAATTGTCCGAAAACCGGACCGTGTGCAGATCGCAGTAGTTGTCGCCCGCAATCCAGAAATATTTCCCGAAAACCAGACTTTCAAGCTGTACATACCTTTTCAAAGATAAATCTGGAAAAATACGCAAACCAGTTCGGCCCGGCCCGGCTTCAAGGTTGCCGGATTCGGGCCGTCGGATCTTCTGCTCCGAAATCCGGAAATACCTGAAACTCGGCCCAGGAATTTCTGGATTCTGGACATCAGATTGTCTCCGAAATCCGGAAATACCTGAAAATCGTCCACGAGGTTGCTGGATTTGGGAATCAGATTTCTTCTCTGAAATCCGGAAAAACCCAAAAATCGTCCATGAGGTTTCCGGATTCGGGATGTTGTACCTGTATCAGCAAATGTGGGAGCACCTTCACCACACGGATTGCAGCGGTTCAAGAAAAAAGCCCATCACTGCCTTCTCAAGTTCAACTAGGGATGGGCAACAAATGCAGGCCTTGCCCGCGATGCTAGCACCCCAAGACTGAGCGTTTTAAACTGCAAATATAATGTAAAGTTTTGTTTTAGTTCAGAGTTCGTCTTCTGTGCTTCAATGAGCCGACTTTGAAAGCATCATTGCACCAGTCCAAGAGACTTACAGTAGATCGTTGACATTTTCAGAGCCTGCAAGTGTTCTTGATCAATAAAACAGGTTATCTGGTCATTATCACGTTGCTGTTTGTGGGAGCTTGCTGCGCATAAATTGGCTGCCGGGTTTCCTACATTACAACAGTGATTACACTTTAAAAGTACTTCATTGGTTGTGAAGTGCTTTGGGATGTTCTGAGGTCATGAAAGGCGCTATATAAATGCAAGTCTTTCTTACTTTGATTCAACACTATTTTTTTCTGACAATAATTTGATTTAATTGATTACTTTGACTTTCATACGCCCCCCCCACCCCCAATAGATTGTAAAACATTTATTACATTGATAAAAATTGATCTCATTTAAACAGTGTTGCAGCTGTAATTGTTTTTTCTATATATATAAATCTGCTTCCACGCACCATATGAATCTATCGTGGCTACCGTTTATTTTTATATTTCAATAAATTAATAAAACTGATCCTTGTAAACCTATATCAAACAGAATAGAGTATCAAGGAAAAACTGCAATAAATAATAACAAAATAAAAATGTTAAAAGTTTGGCTATTTCCAAAAATATTTATTTCATTCTATCTGAGAATTTTTAACTGATACAGCATATTTCGCAAAACGTAATATATAGAATAGGTCACGCGTTTTATTCTTTTAAAAGTACTTGCTGAATGAGTTACCTTTATTGTTTTTTTTTGTTTAACTCCCTTGGTGATTGGCTACATTAGCAAAACAATTTTTTTCAAAAAGGAATAACGCAGCAATATTTTCCAACGAATGCTGAAAATTCTCAGTGAATACAATTGATGGCCTTCAGCTGCGGTGGCATTCCCCAATGACTGGAGTCCCTGGGCATTAGCAGATAGACTAATGTCCTTCAGAGTACTGAGTAAGAGTTTTCAGTGCATACTGAACCCAAGAAAGGAGCATTCTCAGCAATACAAAATCTTTTGCTATTGTTTTCCTTTGTATGTGAACAGGGGCGGATTAACCACGGGGCGGATGGGGCTGCAGCCCGAGGCCCACCAAAGAACATAGGCCTATCAAATAAATGTAGGGGAAAAAAAAGCTGAACAGGCTGAATATAGGCTGAACAGAATAGACAATAAGAGAGGAAAAAGAGGATTACACAGGCTAGATTCACTTGTTTATACCTAGATACAGAAGTATCTAGATACATTAATGTACCTATATACAGAACAGAATATGTACTAGCCTGTTTTATTTCACATGTTATTGAGAGAAATTTGCATATATGTATAGGAATCTAGTATTGCAATGTTACCAGATCCAGAATATATATCTACTTGATACAGAATATATGCTTTCATTGTTGAATATGCTGGCCGATGTTTTCATTCTGAGAATCAGATCATATACGTAATGTAATGAACATGAACAAACATAGCTATAGGCCCATTTGAATCAATTTGCCCCAGGCCCATCAGGCCCTTAATCCGGCCCTGTGTGTGAACAATCACCCCTGCCGCTCCATTGCTCAGAAGTCACGGAAGGTAATCCTGACTTTGCGCTATGGTAACTTGAGGTGTTTCAGATGGTAAAAGGATTTGATAAAGGATATATTATGCTTGGAGGGTGTGCAGCACAGATTCACCATAATGATACCGGGTCTAAAAGTGTTAAATTATGTAGACAGATTGCATAAACTAGGCTTATATTCCCTTAAGCGTAGATCAAGGGGTGATCTAATTGAGGTGTCTAAGATGATTAAAGAAATTACATAGAACATAGAAAATAGGTGCAAGAGTAGGTCATTCGGCCCATCGAGCCTGCACCGCCATTCAATAAGATCAAGGCTGATCATTCCCTCAGTACCCCTTACGTGCTTTCTCTCCATATCCCTTGATCCCTTTAGCCAAAAGGGCCATATCTAACTCCCTCTTGAATATATCCAATGAACTGGCATCAACAACTCTCTGCAGTCAGGAATTCCACAGGTTAACAACTCTCTGAGTGAAGAAGTTTCTCCTCATCTCAGTCCTAAGTGGCTTACCCCTTATCCTTAGGCTGTGTCCCCTGGTTCTGGGCTTCCCCAACATCGGGAACATTCTTCCTGCATTTAACCTGTCCAGCCCCGTCAGAATTTTATATGTTTCCATGAGATCCCCTCTCATCCTTCTAAACTCCAGTGAATACAGGCCCAGTCGATCCAGTCTCTCCTCATAGGTCAGTTAAGCCATCCCGGGAATCAGTCTGGTGAACTTTCGCTGCACTCCCTCAATAGCAAGAATGTCCTTCCTCATATTAGGAGACCAAAACTGAATACAATATTCCAGGTGTGGCCTCACCAAGGCCCTGTACAACTGCAGTAAGATCTCCCTGCTCCTATATTCAAATCCCCTAGCTATGAAGGCCAACATACCATTTGGCTTCTTCACCGCCTGCTGTACCTGCATGCCAACTTTCAGTGATTGATGTACCATGACACCCAGGTCTCGTTGCACCTCCCCTTTTCCTAATCTGCCGCCATTCAGATAATATTCTGCCTTTGTGTTTTTGCCACCAAAATGGATAACCTCACACTTATCGACATTATACTGCATCTGCCATGCATTTGCCCACTC
This sequence comes from Pristiophorus japonicus, assembly GCF_044704955.1. NCBI lineage: Eukaryota > Metazoa > Chordata > Chondrichthyes > Pristiophoridae > Pristiophorus > Pristiophorus japonicus. Next base: position 26,789,484 of record NC_091983.1, on the reverse strand, counting down.
ACCTAACCTGTCCAAGTCAACCTGCAGCCTCTTAGCATCCTCCTCACAGCTCACACCACCACCTAGCTTGGTGTCATCATCAAACTTGGAGATATTACACTCAATTCCTTCATCTAAATCATTAATGTATATTGTAAATAGCTGGGGTCCCAGTACTGAGCCGTGCTGCACCCCACTAGTCACTGGCTGTCATTCTGAAAAGGACCCATTTATCCTGACTCTCTGCTTCCTGTCTGCCAACCAGTTCTCTATCCATGTCAGTACATTACCCCCAATACCATGTGCTTTAATTTTGCACACCAATCTCTTGTGTGGGACCTTGTCAAAAGCCTTTTGAAAGTCCAAATACACCACATCCACTGGTTCTCCCTTGTCCACTCTACTAGTTACATCCTCAAAAAATTCCAGAAGATTTGTCAAGCATGATTTCCCTTTCATAAATCCATGCTGACTTGGACCGATCCTGTCACTGCTTTCCAAATGCGCTGCTATTTCATCTTTAAGAATTGATTCCAACAATTTCCCCCTACTGATGTTACCCATTTTCTCTCTCCCTCCTTTTTTAAAAAGTAGTGTTACATTAGCTACCCTCCAGTCCATAGGAACTGATCCAGAGTCGACTGACTGTTGAAAAATGATCACTAATGCATCCACTATTTCTAGGGCCACTTCCCTAAGTACTCTGGGATGCAGACTATCAGGCCCTGGGGATTTATCGGCCTTCAATCCCATCAATTTCCCTAACACAATTTCCCACCTAATAAGGATTTCTTTCAGTTCCTCCTTCTCACTAGACCCTCGGTCCCCTAGTATTGCTGGAAGGTTATTTATGTCTTTCTTCGTGAAGACAGAACCAAAGTATTTGTTCAACTGGTCTACCATTTCTTTGTTCCCCATTATAAATTCACCTGAATCTGACTGCAAGTGACCTACGTTTGTCTTCACTAATCTTTTTCTCTTCACATATTAATAGAAGCTTTTGCAGTCAGTTTTTATGTTCCCGGCAAGCTTCCTCTCATACTCTATTTTCCCCCTCCTAATTAAACCCTTTGTCTTCCTCTGCTGAGTTCTAAATTTCTCCCAGTCCTCAGGTTTGCTGCTTTTTCTGGCCATTTTATATGCCTCTTCCTTAGATTTAACACTATCCTTAATTTTCCTTGTTAGCCACGGTTGAGCCACCTTCCCCGTTTTATTTTTACTCCAGACAGGGATGTACAATTGTTGAAGTTCATCCATGTGATAGGGATGGAGAGAGAGAGAAACTGTTTCCTCAGGTGGGGGAGTCTAAAACAAGGGGGCATAATCTTAAAATGAGAGCTAGGCTGTTCAGGGGTGATGTCAGGAAGCACTTCTTCACACAAAAGGTAGTGGGAATCTGGAACTCTCTCCACCAAAAAAGCTGGGCGCAATTAGAAATTTCAAAACAGAGGTCGCTCTTTTTTTCAGATTTGCAGAGTTTAGGGCCTAGGCAGCTGAAGGTATGGCTGCCAATGCAAGATGCCAGAATTGGAGGAACGGAGTGATCTCAGAGGGTTGTAGGGCTGGAAAAGGTTCCAGAGATCGGGAGGCAAGGGCCCATAGAGAGATTTGAACACAAGAATGAAAATTTTAAAACCGAGGCATTGCTGGACCGGGAGGCATAGGATGCATTTTTACAGTATAGGTGCTATTTAAATTATTGTTATTGTGGGTTTTTATGTTAACCTATCTTTTCTCTAACAGTTGCTATGAAGTTCACTCTTTCTTGCCGACTCCTGCAGTGAGGACCCAGCTGTAGTATCTTAATGAGGTGACTAAGAACACAGAAACATAGGAACAGGAGTAGGCCATTCAGCCCGTTACGCCATTCAAAGAGATCATGGTTGACCTGCGACCTAACCCCATATATCCGCCTTTGGCCTATATCTCTTAATACCGTTGGTTAACAGAAATCACTCAATCTCAGATTTAAAATGAATAATTGACCTAGCATCAATTGCCATTTGTGGAAGAGAATTCCAAACTCTTACCACCCTTTGTGTATTGAAATGTTTCCTAACTTCACTCCTTAATAGTCAGACTATGCACCCTTCTCCTAGACTCCCCAAACACCAGAAATAGTTGCTCTCTATCTACTCTATCAATTCCCCTTAATATCTTGAAAACTTTGATCAATTCAACTCTTAACCTTCTAAATTCAGGGAATACAACCCTAGTTTGTATAATCTTTCCTCATATTTTAAAGCTTGGAGTCCGTGTATCATTCTGGTAAATATATGCTGCACTCCCTCCCAGGGCAATATATCCTTCTTAAGCTGTGGTGCCCAGAACTGCTCACAGTACTCCAGGTGTGGTCTAACCAGGATTTTGCACAGCTGTAAACCATAACTTCTATCTCCTTGTATTCTAGTCCTCTAGATATAAAGGCCAGCGTTCAATTAGCATTTTTAATTATTTTCATTTCCTGTCCATGACATTTTAATGATCTATGTACCCTCAGGTCTCTTTGGACTTCCACTGTTTTTAGTTTTGCACCATTTAGAAATCACTCTGTTCTATCCTTTTAAGATCCAAAGTGGATGACCTCACATTTGCCTACATTGACATCCATTTTACCACCGTTTTTCCCATTCGCTTAATGGATTAATAACTCTTTGTTCCATCTACACTGCCTACAATGCCAGCTATCTTTGTGGCATCGGCAAACTTGGTTATGTGGCTTTCTATCCCATCATCTAAATCGTTATTAAATATGGTGAAAGTTGAGGCCCCAACACAGATATACCTGTGGGACGCCACTAGTCAGATCCCAGGTAGGCTGGGTTTGTTTTCCTTGGAATAGAGGAGGCTGAGGGGGACCTCATTGAGGTGTATAAAATTATGAGGGGCCTAGATATAGTGGATAGAAAGGGCCTATTTCCCTTAGCAAAGGGGTCAACAACCAGGGGGCATAAATTTAAGATAATTGGTAGAAGGTTTAGAGGGGATTTGAGGGGAAATTTCTTCACACAGAGGGTTGTGGGGGTCTGGAACTCACTGCCTGAAAGGGTGGCAGAGGCAGAAACCTTCACCACATTTAAAAAGTACTTGGGTGTGCACTTGAAGTGCTGTAACCTGCAGGGTTATAGACCTAGAGCTGGGAAGTGGGATTAGGCTGGATAGCCTCTTGTTGGCCGGCACGGACACGATGGGCCGAAATGGCCTCTTTCCGTGCTGTAAGCGTCTATAATTCTATGATCATGTCAATTAGAGTACCTTCCCATTAGCCCTACTCTCTGTCTCCAGCCACTCAGCCAATTTCCTAACCAGGTCAATAATTTGCCTTCAATTCCGTGGGCTTCAACTTTAGCTAACAGGCTCTTATGAGGGACTTTATCAAATGCCTTCTGGAAGTCCATATAATTAACAGCCATAGACATTCCCCTGCCCACTACTTTAGTCACCTCCTCAAAAAATCCGATCAGCTTCATTAGGCGTGACCTGCCCTTTATAAATCCAGGCTGGCACTCTCTGATCAGCTGAGAATAAGCTACATGCTCCACAGATGTTTGCTGAGTGTTGAGCCCCACCCCAGAACACTAAATAAGTTGGGAGTGGACACCTCCAAACATAGGAATAGGAGGAGGCTATTCAGCCCCTCAAGCTGGTATAGACCTTCTATACTCAAAAGAATATAAGCCAAATTTATGCAACCTGTCCTCCTAATTTAACCCTTTTAGTCCTGGTATCATTCTGGTGAAATTGCGCTGCACCCACTCCAAGGTCAATATATCCTTCTTGAGTTGCGGTGCCCAGAACTGAACACAGTGCTTCAGATGAGGCCTGACCAAAGCTCTGTACAACTGAAGCATCACTTCCTCCCTTTTGTAATCCAGCTCGCGTGAGATTATTAGAACTGGGCAGCCTTGATTGTTTTTAGGGAGGGGGAAGAGTGGTTGCCGGGGGAGCATGTGGAGGGATAGTGTGTTGGATCACAGCAGCAAACCTAAATTTTGATACAGTCCTTGTGGAATGAGCTCCACAGTTTTATAAACTGTCAGTTATCCCTGTCAAAACCAACAATTGTTAAGCTACATCATGCGAGAAGATGACGAGAAGTCTGATTCGTATGATTGGAGGCTGTGGGGTGGGCCCATATCAACTCCAATCAATGTACTGATGGAAGCACCGCTGTCCAGAAAAATTAGAAAAGGATTAGCATCAATGCATTTAAAGGTAACTGGCAAAAGAACCAGAGGAGAATTTTTTAATGAAGCAAGTTGTTATGATCTGGAATGCACTGCCTGAAAGGATAGTCGAAGCAGATTCAATAGTAACTTTCAAAAGGGGGAATTGTAGAAATATTTGAAGGGGAAAAATTTGCAGGGCTATGGGAATGGCACTAATTGGATTGCTCTTTCAAAGAGCTGGCACAGGCATGGTGGATTGAATGGCCTCCTTCGGTGCTGTATATTCTTTGATTCTGTGATGGCAAAGTAAACTTTACCAGGATAACTTGACAGTGATGGATTAAGTATCATTTTTTTTACTGGAAATGTAATGATCCATATTTGCCTGTACAAGCTGGTCATTAATATAATTAGCATTAATCACAAATTAGCATCTACTGTATTTTTCTTTCCCTCGGATTCCATTTAAGAGTCAAGAAGAGCAAAATAAACAGTTAAAGGTGACGTTTAAGATGAGTAATAATAAATCACTACAAATTGAATCTTGAAAACATCTTAATAGCTAGATGAATTTATTAAACTTGAGCAGCTCTTAACATAAAAGATGACATTAACCACAACAGATAATGGAATCAGAGAACGCTGGAAATCTCAGCAGGTTAGGCAGCATCTGTGGAGAGAAAAACAGTTAATGTTTCGGGACCTGAAACGTTAACTCTGTTTCTCTCTCCACAGATGCTGCCTGACCTGCTGAGATTTCCAGCATTTTCTGTTTTTATTTCAGATTCCAGCATCCGCAGTATTTTGCTTTTGTAGATAATGGAATCAACTCACTCTAAATAAACATCTTCAAAATCAAGCAAAGTAAGTTTCGGAAGACCACTGAAATAACAAGTCCAATAGTTATCCTTGTTTTTACAGAATGGTTAATGTAACTCTGATTAACTTTCCTTTCTCCCTTACATCCGTTACCCGTGATTTGTTTTTTTTCTTTTGAAGAGGGAGTGCTGATATTATTGGGGAAATAGCAAGGAGTAACAGTGCAAAGGAACTGCACAAAACAAGACTTGCATTTATATAACGCCTTTCACAACCTCAGGATGTCACAAAGCTCTTCACAGCCAATGAAGTACTTTTTGAAGTGTAGTCACTTTTGTAACGTAGGGAAATACGGCAGCCAATTTGGACACAGCAAAATCCCACAAACAGCAATCACCAGATAACCTGCTTCAGTCATGTTGAACGAGAGATAACTTTGGCCAGGACGGCCCTGCTCTTCTTTAGAAACATAGAAACATAGAAAATAGCTGCGGGAGTAGGCCATTCGGCCCTTCGAGCCTGCACTGCCATTCAATGAGTTCATGGCTGAACATGCAACTTCAGTACCCCATTCCTGCTTTCTCGCCATATCCCTTGATCCCCCTAGTAGTAAGGACTACATCTAACTCCTTTTTGAATATATTTTGTGAATTGGCCTCAACAACTTTGTGTGGTAGAGAATTCCACAGGTTCACCACTCTCTGGGTGAAGAAGTTTCTCCTCATCTCGGTCCTAAATGGCTTACCCCTTATCCTTAGACTGTGACCCCTGGTTCTGGACTTCCCCAACATTGGGAACATTCTTCCTGCATCTAACCTGTCTAAACCCGTCAGAATTTTAAACGTTTCTATGAGATCCCCTCTCATTCTTCTGAACTCCAGTGAATACAAGCCCAGTTGATCCAGTCTTTCTTGATATGTCAGTCCCGCCATCCCGGGAATCAGACTGGTGAACCTTCGCTGCACTCCCTCAATAGTGCCGCAAGATCTATTCACCCGAGGGGGCAGATGGGGCCTGGTAATGAACACAAATCTTGAAGTTTACTTGAGGCTTAATCCTGTAAAGATGTGGGTAGCAATCACAGGCATTGACAATTAATATCTTTTGGAAGCAGTAGCCTAGCCTTGTGTGAGACAGTTGTCGCACTGCATATCTATTTTGTTATTTTCATTTAATCTTTTCTCAGTGAATAAAATTACATAATATTCTGATTGTTCTTTTAGCTGTGCTTGACTTTATTCCTGTGCTGAGTACACTGCTCAACATCACAAAGTATTTACAGCACAGAAACAGGGCATTCGGCCCAATTGGTCGATGCTGGTGTTTAAGCTCAACACGTTACTCCTCCCACCTTACTTCATCTCACCCTATCAGCTTATCCTTCTACTCCTTTCTCCCTCGTACTTATCTAGCTTTCCCTTAAATACATCAATGCTATTCACCTCAACTGGTCCTTGTGTCAGGTGTGGCTCAGTGGGTAGCACACTGGCCTCTGAGTCAGGAGGTTGTGGGTGCAAGTTCCACTCCAGGGACTTGAGCACTAGGCTGACACTGGAGCGCAGTGCTGAGGGAGTGCTGCACTGTTGGAGGTGCTGTCTTTCAGATGAGACGTTAAACCGAGGCCCTGTCTGTCCCATGGCACTATTTTGAAGAAGAGCAGGGGAGTTATCCCCAGTGTCCTGGCCAATATTTATCCCTCAATCAACATACCAAATAAACAGATTAAATCTGGTCATTTTCATATTGCTGTTTGTGGGAGTTTGCTGTGTGCAAGTTGGCTGCTGCATTTCCCACATTACAACAGTGACTATACTCCAAATAGTACTTCATTGGCTGTAAAGGTCTTTGAGATGTCTGGTGGTCATGAAAGGCGCAAGTCTTTCTTTCTTTCTTTTTGTGGTAGCGAGTTCCACATTCTCATCAATCTCTGGGTAAAGAAGTTTCTCCTGATTTGGATTTATTAGTGACCACCTTATATTCATGGTCTCTAGTTCTGGTCTCGCCCGCGAGTGGAAACATCTTCTCTACGTCTACCCTATCAATCGGGAATCGCCTCACTGCACTGGCGAATGGACAGGTTACTGCGTTCTGAATACTGAATCTTGAGCTGTTACGCTCGACTGTGTACAGACTTTTAATGCATATTACACTATTAGATTTTCTCATACCTGGGTCAGATTCACATTAAAAAGCATGAAAAATGAAACTGCTGCGATCGTTTGATCTAAGCTGGTAATATAACATAGTTTTTCCTTCCGTCCCTCTGTTTCCTGTCATACTTCATGAAGCTATTGAAATCCTTTGAGGAGGTAATTAAATCGGCGGATGAAAGTTATTCAGTGATGCACTTGGAATTTTAGATGCTATTTGATGACATTCCATTTTTATGAGGTTGATTAAAAAGATTTAAAGTACATGGAATTAATGGCAAATTAATTTGATTGAAAAATGGCCCTGACTGGAGGAAAGTCTTTGACGGAATTCTGCAAGGATATGTTCTGGGTCCCTGCTCTTCATTTGCTTAATAAGTAATATGTAGGAGGGTGATCGAGAACCATTATGAAACTTGCTGACGACGGTAAGCTTTTATGGTCAGGTAAGGGCTGTTTTTTATTTTACTCATTCATGGGATGTGGGCTTCACTGGCAAGGCCAGCATTTATTGTCCGTCCTTAATTGCCCTTGAGGTGATGATGAGCCGCTTTCGTGAACCATTGCAGTCCTTGTGGTGAAGGTGCTCCCACGGTGCCGTTAGGGAGGGAGTTCCAGGATTTTGACCCAGTGACGATGAAGGTACGGCGATATACTTCTACGTCAGGATGGTGTGTGACTTGGAGGGGAACTTGGAGGTGGTGGTGTTCCCATGTGCCTGATGCCCTTGTCCTTCTAGTTGGTGGAGATTGCGGGTTTGGGAGGTGCTGCCGAAAAGGCCTTGGCGAGATGCTGCAGTGCATCTTGTAGATGGTACACACTGCAGCCACGGTGCACTGGTGATGGAGGGAGCGAATGTTTAACATAAGAACATAAAGTGGCGGATGGGATGCCAATCAAGTGGGCTGCTTTGTCCTGGATGGTGTTGAACTTCTTGAGTGTTGTTGGAGCTGCTCTCATCCAGGCAAGTGGAGAGTATTCCATCACACTCCTGACTTGTGCCTTGTAGATGGTGGAAAGGCTTTGGGGAGACAGGAGGTGAGACACCTCGCCGCAGAATACCCAGCCTCTGACCCGCTCTTGTAGTCACAGTATTTATTTATTTATTTGAAGGCATTCAAATGTATATGGACAAGGAAGTTTTATATTCGTGGGTGATGCTGGCAAGACCACTTTTGCTGCTCACGCCTAATTGCCTTGAGAAGGTACTGGTGGGCCACCTTTCATAGCGATTGATTTACAATTGACTGGCTGCATGGGGACGTCAGGTGTATTGCTACGTGCGGCCGAACAGGAATCAAGTACAGGCCAGACTGGATAGGGATGGCAGCTTCTCTTATTCGAGGAACAATAGAAAACAGATTCTTTTTTTCCAACAATCTGGTAACTTTCATGTTCATTTTCCCTGGTGCCAGTCCACGAATTGCCAGATTTATCAAATTTCAATTTACCAAATTGCTATTTAAACGCACGGCCTCTGGGTTGCTAGTAGTGTACCGTAACAGAATGCAGCAAACAAGGAATAAGGAGAAGTAGGTAAGGAATACAACAACAACCTTTAATGTAGTACAAAAGCTCAAGGAACAGCACCTCATCCCTGGTTTAGGCACTTTACAGCCTTCTGGAATCAACATTGAGTTCAACAATTTCAGAGCGTAGCCGTTGCCAATCTTTGGCTCCCTTCCCCCGCCCCCCAACCCGAGCCGGTTTCTTTCTTTCTTTTTTTCTCCTTGTCTCGATTGGCAGCTGGTCATTATCCTGCCATTCACACCCTAACTTGACTAATGTTTTTCTAACTCCTGACATTACCATTTGAATTTGGGCCATCATCCGTTTTGTCTCTTAAATCACTCATCTTCCCTCGATCACAGACCTTCCCTTTTATTCTTTCTTCCCCTCCCCCTTTCAGTGCTTGTTAAGAATCTGTTCTTTCCGAACACTCTCCAGTTCTGACGAAGTGTCATCGACCCGAAATGTTAACTTTGTTTTTCTCTCCACAGATGCTGCCTGACCTGCTGAGATTTCCAGCATTTTCTGTCTTTAATGTAGCCCAAGGTGCTTCACAGGAGCGTAATCAAACAAAATGTGACACCGAGCCAAAGAAGGAGGCATTAGGACAGGTGACCAAAAGCCTGGTCAAAGAGGTTGGTTTTAAGGAGGGTCCTAATGGAGGACAGAGAAGTAGTGAGGCGGAGATGTTTAGGCAGGGAATTGCAGAGCTTAGGGCCCAGGCGGTTGAAGGCACAGCTGCCAATGGTGGGGCGAAGAAAGTGGGGGATGCACAAGAGGCCAGAATTGGAGGAGCGCAGAGATCTCGGTGGGTAGTAGGTCTGGAGAAGGTTACAGAGATAGGGAAGGGTGAGACTCTGGAGGGATTTGAATACAAGGATGTAAACTTTACATCTGGGGCATTGCCGGACTGTGAGCCAGTGTCAGTTAGCGAGCACAGGGGGTGATAGGTGAACGGGACTTGATGCGAGTCAGGATAAGGGCAGCGTTTTGGAGGATAGTGAGTGTATGGAGGGTGGAATATGAGAGGCCGGCCAGGTGAGCGTTGGAATACAAAGGATTTTAATGTGGATAAATGTACAGCTTGCCCAAAGGAACAGGAGACCTGAAACACGTGAACACAACAAATGAATGGACTGGTTAACTGTGAGATTTACCAAAACCCAATCCACAGGGATAAATCATACTCCTAAAGAGATACATCACAGTTCCACAGATATACATGAACAGGTGCAGTCTCTTTGCAGGGTGCAAACCACTTGTGTTTTTCTTTAAACGTGCGGAATTAATAATCCAGGATTGGCCCAACCAACCTGCCGTTTGTAACAAAAAATGAATAAGGACACAAATCAAATTATGAGTAAGATCGGGGGATGTGAAATAGAAAGTATCATGCAGTGACCACCCGTCATGGGAGGCATCCACTGAGTCAGCAGACACCGAATGCTGGTGTTCAAAAGGGTGAGCTTTGGTTCAGTGGGTATCACTTGCTTCTGAGTCAGAAGGTTGTGGGTTCAAGTCCCACTCCAGAAAAAGATCATGTAATCCAGTCTGACACTCTAGTGCAGTGCTGTCGGAGGCTTGTGCTGGTTTTCAGATGAGACGTTAAACCGAGGCTAAGTACGTTCTCTCAGATGCACATAATAGAACCCACAGGTTCTCTCCAGTGCACCGGCCAGTATTTGTCCTTCAACCAAATATATTCAAAAAGGAGTTAGGTGTAGTCCTTACTACTAGGGGGATCAAGGGGTATGGTGAGAAAGCAGGAATGGGGTACTGACGTTGCATGTTCAGCCATGAACTCATTGAATGGCGGTGCAGGCTCGAAGGGCCGAATGGCCGACTCCTGCACCTATTTTCTATGTTTCTATGTTTCTAACCAACATCACTAAAAACAGATTGTCTGATCATTATTTCACTGCTCTTTGTGGGAACTTGCTATGCGCAAAGTTTCCGACAGTGTAACAGTGACTACTTAATTGGCTGTAAAGTGCATTGGGGCACCCTGAAGTTGTAAAAGGTGCGCTATAAATTCAAGTCTTTCTTTCTTTTCTTTTCCTATCCAAGTTAGAATTAAGCTTGAAACCTGGGAAAACAGTCAGAGGAACCATTCTCAGTGTTCTTACACATCTTGGACTTGTGCATGGTGGAGTTAGTTAGGACACGGATTGCCACCCGAGTTGGATAGGGGCATGACTTCCCCTAGGATAGAACAAGGTACTTTCTAAATGGTGAAAAGCTAAAAACAGTCGAGGTCCAAAGAGACTTGGGGGTCCAGGAACATAGATCATTAAAATGTCATTAACAGGTACAGAAAATAATCAAAAAGGCTAATGGAATGCTGACAATTATATTTAGAGGACTAGAATACAAGGGGGTAGAAGTTATGTTGCAGCTGTACAAGTCCTGGTTCGACCACACCTGGAGTACTGTGAGCAGTTCTGGACACCACACCCGAGGAAGGATATATTGGCCTAGGGAGGAGTGCAGCGTAGGTTTACCAGAATGATACCCGGACTTCAAGAGTTAGGTTACGAGGGGATATTACACAAATTAAAGTCGTATTTTCTAGAATTTAGAAGGTATGGGGGGGGACCTGATCAAAGTTTTCAAGATATTAAGGGGAACAGATAGGGTAGATAGAGAGAAACTATTTCTGGGGAGTCTAGGACTAGGGGGCATAGTCTAAGAATTAGAGCCAGACCTTTCAGGAGCGAAATTAGGAAACACTTCTACACACAAATGATGGTAGAAGTTTGGAACACTCTTCCGCAAATGGCAATTAATGCTAGGCCAATTGTTAATTTTAAATCTGAGATTGATGGACTTTTGATAACCAAAGGTATTAAGGGATTTGGGCCATTGGCGGGTATATGGAGTTAGGTCACAGATCAGCCATGATCTCACTGAATGGCGGTTCAGGCTCAATGGCCTACTCCTGCTCCTATGTTCCCAGGCCCCGCCTCTCACTCAAGTGTGATGAGGCAGTCAAGTGTCAGGCTCATGCTTGGTAGCAGTGGGAGGAACAGTCCAAACAGTGCTCTGAGGGGTGGACAATCAGGGGACAGGCTTCCCGGCCTTGGTTCACTTCTTTATTGCTGACCTGCTCACTTTCCAAATCCAGCCCAATGAATCGGTCCTAATTCTAGCGGGTCAGTAAATTGTGGGATGGGGGCGAACAAAATTAACCTGAAAAAAAAAGAGCAGAGAGCGCATTGTCAAACTATGTAGAATATATTTTATGTGCCATGAGGTCTGTAGCACGATTTCCTTTTCTGCTGTCACAGAAAAGCAATATTGTTATAGCTATCAGGAAAGTCTGAACAGGCTGGGGCTCTTTTCTCTAGAAGAGAGGCGACGTAAAAAGTCTTTTAAGATTATGAAGGGATTTGATAGGGTAGACATAGAGAAGATGTTTCCACTTGTGGGGGAGACTAAAACAAAGGCCCATAACTATAAGATGGTCACAAATAAATCCAATGATGAATTCACAAGAAATGTCTTTACCCAGAGAGTGGTAAGAATGTGGAACTCGCTACCACAGGGATGAATAGCCTAGATGCATTTAAGGGCAAGCTAGATAGACACATGAGGAAGAAATAAATAGAAGATTATGCCCAAATCCAATCGCTGACGAAGTCCAACACCGCCTCCAGTGTGCCAGTGTAGCCTTTAGTTGCCTGAGGAACAGAGTGTTCGCAGACCAGGATCTCAAACCCAGCACCAAGCTCATGGTCTACAGAGCAGTAGTGATACTCACCCTCCTATATGCTTCAGAGACATGGACTATGTACAGTAGGCACCTCAAAGCACTGGAGAAGTACCACCAACGCTGCCTCCGCAAAATCCTGCAAATCCATTGGCAGGATAGGCGCACCAACGTCTCGCTCAGGCCAACATCCCCAGCATCGAAGCATTGACCATACTCAACCAGCTCCAATGGACACAAGCCCGATACTAAACTCCCGAAACAAGCGCTCGACTCCGAGCTCTGACACGGCAGGCGAGCCCCAGGAGGGCAGAGAAAACGCTTCAAGGACATCCTCAAATCTTCCTTGAAACAGTGCAACATCCCTATCGGCACTTGGGAATCACTGGCTCAAGACCGCTCAAAGTGGAGGAGAAGCATCTGAGAAGGCGCCAAACACTTTGAGTCTCGTTGTCAGGAGCACGCGGAAGCGAAGTGCAAACAGCGGAAGGAGGGTATGACAAATCAACCCACCCACCCCCCGCCCCACCTTTGATAGAGACTGTCAATCCCGCATTGGTCTCATCAATCACCTTAGAACTCATAGTAGTTTGGAAGCAAGTCATCCTCGACTCTGGGAAGAGGAGAATAGATAAAGAGGGGCGGGAGGAGGCTCGTGTGGAGCATAAACGTGGACCGAATGGGCTGTTTTTGTGCTGTAAATTCTACGTAATCTTATATTTAAATCTGCAGTTTTTCGTTTTTGATTCCTGTTTTTTCACCTTATTGATTCTACATACAGTTCCTTTCCTCTGAAGTATAAATGCAGTTTATAAATGAATCAAGATATTCATTAAGAGCTTCATTATGATCTTTACTTTTGATACTCATTTGGAAAAAACAATTAACTGTACCTTTATTGAACAAATAAATGGGACATAAATCAAGTATTAATCATTTGAAGAAAGCTGGTCCTGAGGGATAAGAAGCAAACTATGAATGCTAAAAATCAGAAATAATGATAGATGAGTCAGTATTTGAAAGAGGAAGTTAACAGTTTAGAGGGGGAAAAAAAGACAATACCCAAAATGCCAGCATTTTTTTCTCTTTAAGAGGGATAATCTTTCTCTAAAGGAAAACAAAAACTACTATTTTTCTGCTGAAATAGAGATTAAAAATTTGAAAAAAGAAATAAGCGGGTTACTGAATTTGCATTGTGATTTGTGATATCATTTTCACACTGTGACACTGATGAACAATATTATCTGTGGCACTGTGCTTGAACGGTTGTGAATTTGTTGCTCAGAATTAATTGGAAAAATGGAACAGAGAGCACATTGTACAGAATATATAAAGCCAGACGAACAGGATGCTCACAGCTGCTAGAAGTAAACTTCGAGGGTTGAGACCAGGAATAAATGATACCCTAGAACATGAGTTTCAATCTCCTTGCTTGCAAAAACAGGATGAATAATTATTTTCTTCTGCTGACTCTGAGCAATAAATTAAAGCAAGCTCAGTTTAGCTCCTTGTGGCTTTGGATCCACAGTCCATTTGCTTCCCATAATTAGACACAAACTTGGTGATCTCACTTGAAAAAGAAAGAACTTGCATTTATATAGCGCCTTTCACAACCTCAGGACATCCCAAATCGCTTTACAGCCAAAGAAATACTTTTGAAGTGTAGTCACTGCTGTAATGTAGGAAACACGGCAGACAATTTGTTCACAGCAAGGTCCCACAAACAGCAATGTGATAATGGCCAATTAATCTGTTTTACTGATGTTGGTTGAGGGATAAATATTGGCCAGGACGCAGGGCGAACTCCCCTGCTCTTCTTTGTAAAAGTGCCATGGGATCTATTACATCCACCTGAGAGGGCAGACAGGGCCTCGGCTTAAGGTCTCATCCACTAGAGAAGATTTTCCTTTGAAAACAAGTGCCGTGAAGATCGATAACATATTTTACTGTTGTGAGCTGGAATGCATTGCCTGAAAGGTGGTGGAAGCAGATCCAATAGAAATATTTTAAAGAAGAATTGGATATATAGTTGAAAGGGAAAGCCCTGGGATGGCGGGACTGACCTATCAGGAAAGACTGGATCAACTGGGCTTGTATTCACTGGAGTTCAGAAGAATGAGAGGGGACCTTATAGAAACGTTTAAAATTCTGACGGGTTTAGACAGGTTAGATGCAGGAAGAATGTTCCCAATGTTGGGGAAGTCCAGAACCAGGGGTCACAGTCTAAGAATAAGGGGTAAGCCATTTAGGACCGAGATGAGGAGAAACTTCTTCACCCAGAGAGTGGTGAACCTGTGGAATTCTCTACCACAGAAAGTTGTTGAGGCCAATTCACTAAATATATTCAAAAAGGAGTTAGATGAAGTCCTTACTACTAGGGGGATCAAGGCGTATGGCGAGAAAGCAGGAATGGGGTACTGAAGTTGCATGTTCAGCCATGAACTCATTGAATGGCGGTGCAGGCTAGAAGGGCCGAATGGCCTACTCCTGCACCTATTTTCTATGTTTCTATGTTTCTAAATTGCAGGCCTATGGGGAAAGAGCAGTAGTACAATGCTCGTGCAGATCGGGCACAGACCATTGATAAATAGCTATGCCCTGTGCCCATTTTACTCCTGACAAAACAGGCACAATGTATATCAACTTCTACCCCAACATTGACTGGTTTCAGAAAGGATGTTTACAAGGATGTTACCAGGACCAAGAGGGGGCCAAACAGAATAGATAAGAGAGAAACTGTTCCCATTGGCAGAAGCGTCGAGAACCAGAGGACACAGATTTAAGGAAATTGGCAGAAGAACCAAAGGTGACATGAAAAACTTTTTTACACAGCGAGTGGTTAGGATCTGGAATGCACTGCCTGAGAGGCTGGTGGAGGCAGATTCAATGGCAGCTTTCAAAAGGGAGTTGGATAAGTACCTGAAGGAAAAACATTTTTGCAGGGCTATGGGGAAAGAGCGAGGAAGTGGGACATCTGAGGTGCTCTTGCAGAGCGCCGGCACGGGCTCAATGGGCCGAATGGCCTTCTTCTCTGCTGTAACCATTCTTTGATTCTATGATTCCCTGTCAGGAAAGACTAAACAGGCTGGGGCTCTTTTCTCCAGAAAAGAGAAGTGTTACGTTTAGAATAACTCCACAAGACTGTGTATCTTAAGTTCAAACTGTTGTGACCTTGGTCTCTTTACTGTAACTCCAGAGTGAGGAGGCAACATGGTAGACTGCCTTTTATACCTGCTTGCCCACAGTGTGCAGGTGACCCTTGGGTCTCCCACAGGTGCGCCTCCTGGTCGCAAGTATTACACATTGGTAATGTTTACATACGTAACATCATTCCCCCCAAAGTCTTATGTACAAGTTATTTACAAGTTGAGGTGATCCGGGGCTCTGCGTTCCCAGGTTGGTCACCTGAGTTGAAGTCCTGGCATGGGTGAGTCGGTCGGATCATTGCTGCACTGTGGTGTGGCTGGTCTGATCGGACTGTTCATCCTCGTGGTTGACCGCGAGGTCAATTGCTGGTTTGGTGTGTGTGGGTGGATCAATGATGGTAATGTCCTCTTCAAACTGTTCTTGGTTGTCAGTGAGCCGCAGTTTGGTCTGATTCAAGTGCTTTCTGCACATTTGTCCATTCAAAAGTTTGACAACAAACACTCTATTCCCCTCCTTGGCTAACACAGTGCCAGTAACCCATTTGGGACCATGACCATAATTAAGAACAATCACAGGGTAATTAACCACATTGTCATGTTATACAGCCGTGCGATCGTGGTACACATTATGCCGGTGACGCCGGGTTTCTACATGATCATTGAGATCTGGGTGGACGAAGGAGAGCCTGGTTTTGAGTGCTCCCTTCATTAGCAATTCTGCCGGGGGGAACCCCGGTAAGCGAGTGGGGTCACGTGCGGTAGCTGAGCAGAATCCGAGATAACCAGGTCTGCAGGGGACCATCCGTCATGCGTTTCAAGCTCTGCTTGATGGTTTGGACTGCCTGTTCTGCTTGACCATTGGATGCAGGCTTAAACGGCGCAGACCTGACATGCTTGATGCCATTGGGGGTCATGAACTCGTTGAGTTCATAGCTGATGAAGCATGGTCCATTATCACTAACAAGGACATTGGGCAAACCATGGGTGGCGAACATGGCCCGGAGGCTTTCAATGGTGGCAGTGGCTGTACATGACGACATTATTGTACATTCAATCCATTTAGAGTAAGCATCAACTGCTACTAGAAACATCTTTCCTAGAAAAGGGCCAGCAAAATCTACGTGGACCCTTGATCACGGTTTGGAGGGCCATGACCACAGACTCAGTGGGCCCTCCCTTGGTGCATTGTTCAACTGTGAGAGGTGTTGCATTGGTGTATGCATGACTCCAACTTCGAGTCAATGCTGGGCCACCAAACGTGCGACCTGGCGATAACCTTCAGCATGACTATGCCTTGGTGGGTACTGTGTAGGTCGCGTATAAATGTTCCCCTGTCTTTTTTTGGCAGAACCACATAGGAGGCAGTCCGAATGGATGGACAATTTATCCTTGCGTAGGTGGAACGGCATAATTTCGTCTTGCATTTCCCCTGGGACCGCCGATCAGCTCCCATTGAGGACACAGCTTTTTACCAGTGATAGCACAGGGTCCTGGTTAGTCCAGGTCCTGATCTGGCGAGCCGTGATGGGTGACCCCTCGCTCTCAAAAGCATCCATTACAAGGAGCAAGTCAGCGGGTTGCGCCATTTCCACCCCGGTGGTGGGCAATGGTAGCCGACTGAGGACATCAGCACAGTTTTCCGTGCCTGGTCTGTGGCAGATTACATAAACATACGCGGATAATGTTAGTGCCTATCTTTGGATGTGGGACGGAGCATTGGTGTTAATATCTTTGCTTTCTGAGAACAACGAAATGAGCGGCTTGTGGTCGGTTTTGAGCTTGAACTGGAGCCCCAAATAGGTATTGGTGCATTTTCTTAACCCCGTATACGCATGCTAATGCTTCTTTCTCAACCATACTGTAGGCTCTTTCAGTCTTAGATAAGCTTCTGGACACATATGCAATCGGTTGCAGTTTGCCTGACCCATTGGCTTGCTGTAACACACAACCGACCCCGTACGAAGACATATCACAAACTAGTACTAAACGTTTACACGGGCCATACAATACAAGTAACTTGTTAGAACATAGCAGGTTTCTGGCCTTGTTAAAGGCTGTTTCTTGAGATTTACCACAAACCCAGTTGTCACCCTTGTGTAGCAATAAAAGCAATGGTTCCAGCAAAGTGCTCAAACCCAGTAGAAAGTTACCAAAATAGTTGAGGAGCCCCAGGAATGAACATAGCTCCGTCACATTCTGTGGTCTGGGTGCATTCTTGATGGCCTCCCTCTTAGAGTCCGTGGATCTGATGCCATCCGCCGCAATCTTTCTCCCCAGAAATTCGACCTCTGGCGCCAGGAAAACACACTTGGAGGATTTCAACCTGAGTCCCACTATGTCCAGTTGCTTGAGAACCTCTTCCAGGTTGGGCAAGTGTTCAGTGGTGTTGCGGCCAGTGATCAAGATGTCGTCCTGGAACACCAGGGTGCGCGGAACCGATTTCAGCAGACTCGCCATGCTCCTCTGGAAGATGGCGGCCCCGAGCGAATGCCAAAGGGGCATCTGTGGTATATGAACAGTCCTCTGTGTGTGTTGATGCACGTCAATTTTTTCGAAGGTTCAGCCAACTCCTGTATCATGTAAGCAGAGGTTAGATCCAGCTTGGTGAACGACTTCCCCCCTGCTCGTGTTGCAAACAGGTCGTCCGCTTTGGGTAGTGGGTACTGGTCCTGTAACAAGACTCGGTTGATCATTACCTTGTAATCCCTGCAGATTCAGACTGTCTCATCGCTCTTCAACACCGGAACAATTGGACTGGCCCACTCGTTGAACTCGACTGCTGATATGATCCTCTCTCGTTGAAGTCTATCGAGCTCGATCTCGACTTTCTCTCGTTATCATGTTTGGAACCGCTCGGGCCTTGTGATGAACAGGTCGTGCATCAGGGACTAGATGGATCTGCACTTTGGCGTCTGTGAAGTTGCTGATGCCTGGCTCGAATAACGACGGGAATTTGTTTAGCACCTGGGCGCACGAGGCGTCATCCTCCAAAGACAGTGCTTTCATGTCGTCCCAGTTCCAGCGAAGCTTGCTAGCCAGCTTCTGTTGAACAGTGTTGGGCCATCGCCTGGTACAATCCATAGTGGTAAATCATGTACCTCTCCATCGTAGAGCCTTCAGTGCTGCACTGCCAATGACTGGTATGAGCTCTTTGGTGTAAGTGCGCAGCTTGGTGTGGATCGGGCTTAGTTTTGGCCTTTGTGCCTTGTTGCCCCACAGTTTCTCAAAAGCCTTCTGGTGCATTATTGACTGACTCGCTCCCGTGTCCAATTCCATGAAAACTGGAATGCCGTTTAATTTGACTTTTAACATTATCTGAGGGCTTTTGGTGGTGAAGGTCTGTACCCCATACACTTCCTCTTCAGCCTCGGGTTGAGATGCCTCTCTTACTCGTTCAGCGTGATCCGCGCCGGATCGGTCATCTTCTGTCGACTTTGCCACGTGGTGAGTCGCAGCATGTCTGCACATTTGCTGGGGGTGCCCCTTTGTTCCACAGCCCTTGCACACGTAGTGCTTGAATTGGTGGGCTCGATGATTACACCCGCAGTGCCAACATGGCAGACTCTGAGTCATCCTAGGTCTGGCCTCTGTGGGCGTGTAGGCCCTGCCATGTACAGTTCTGCCTGTTGAAGGCATTATTTTATGCACAGCACTTGTCAGTGAGTTCCGATGCTGCAATGATATCTGTTTAGCTACAATGTTATCGTTCATGGACATAAAAGCCTGGGCTATCGTGATGGCCTTGCTCAGATTTAGGGATTCGGCAGACAGCAGTTTGCGAAGAATGACCTCGTGGCCAATTCCAAGCACGAAAAAGTCCCGCAACACTGCCCCCAAAAATCCAGCAAACACGCACGGTCCCGCAAGGCGTCTTAGGTCGGCGACATAGCTCGCCACGTCCTGGCCCTCAGAGCAGTGGTGCATATAAAAGCGATACCTGGCCATCAAGATGCTCTCCTTCGGCTTGAGGTGTTCCCGAACCAGAGTGCACAGCTCTTCATATATCTTCTTCGTTGGTTTCGTCGGTGCAAGCAGATTTTTAATGAGGCCATATATCGTGGACCTGCAAACGGTGAGGAGAATCGCCCTGCGCTTGGCGGTGGTTTCTTCCTTTTCCAGCTCATTGGCCACGAAGTACTGGTCAAGACGCTCAACAAAGGCTTCCCAATCATCACATAGAAACATAGAAAATAGGTGCAGGAGTAGGCCATTCGGCCCTTCGAACCTGCACCTCCATTCAATAAAATCATGGCTGATCATTCCTTCAGTATCCCTTTCCCGCCTTCTCTCCATACCGCTTGATCCCCTTAACCGTAAGGGCCATATCTAACTCCCTCTTGAATATATCCAATGAACTGGCATCAACAACTCTCTGCGGCAGGGAATTCCACAGGTTAACAACTCTGAGTGAAGAAGTTTCTCCTCATCTCAGTCCCAAATGGCCTACCCCTTATCCTAAGACTATGTCCCCTGGTTCTGGACTTCCCCAACATCGGGAACATTCTTCCTGCATTTAACTTGTCCAGTCCCGTCAGAATCTTATATGTTTCGATGAGATCCCCTCTCATCCTTCTAAACTCCAGTGAATAAAGGCCCAGTTGATCCAGTCTCTCCTCATATGACAGCCCAGCCATCCCTGGAATCAGCCTGGTGAACTTTCGCTGCACTCCCTCAATAGCAAGAACGTCCTTCCTGAGACTAGGAGACCAACACGGAACACAATATTCCAGGTGAGGCCTCACTAAGGCCCTATACAAGTGCAGTAAGACCTCCCTGCTTCTATACTCAAATCCCATAGCTATGAAGGCTAACATATCATATGCCTTCTTTACCGCCTGCTGTACCTGCGTGTCCACTTTCAGTGACTGATGAACGATGACACCCAGGTCTCGTTGCACCTCCCCTTTTCCTAATCTGCTGCCATTCAGATAATATTCTGCCTTCGTGTTTTTGCCCCCAAAATGGATAACCTCACATTTATCCACATTATACTGCATCTGCCCACTCACCTAACCTGTCCAAGTCACCCTGCAGCCTCTTAGCGTCCTCCTCACAGCTCACACTGCCACCCAGTTTAGTGTCATCTGCAAGCTTGAAGATATTACACTCGATCCCTTCATCTAAATCGTTAATGTAAATTGTAAAGAGCTGGGGTCCCAGCACTGAGCCCTGCGGCACTCCACTAGTCACTGCCTGCCATTCTGAAAAGGACCCGTTTATCCCAACTCTCTGCTTCCTGTCTGCCAACCAGGTCTCTATCCACGCAGGTACATTACCCCCAATACTATGTGCTTTGATTTTGCCCACTAATCTCTTGTGCGGGACCTTGTCAAAAGCCTTTTGAAAGTCCAAATACACCACATCCACTGGTTCTCCCTTGTCCACTCTGCTAGTTACATCCTCAAAAAATTCCAGAAGATTCGTCAAGCATGATTTCCCTTTCATAAATCCATGCTGGCTTGGTCCAATCCTGTCACTGCTTTACAAATGCGCTGCTATTTCATCCTTAATGATTGATTCCAACATTTTCCCCACTACTGATGTCAGGCTAACCGGTCTATAATTAACCGTTTTCTCTCCCTCCTTTTTTTAAAAAGTGGTGTTACATTAGCTACCCTCCAGTCCATAGGAACTGATCCAGAGTCGATAGACTGTTGGAAAATGATCACCAATCATCCACTATTTCTAGGACCACTTCCTTAAGTACTCTGGGATGCAGACTATCAGGCCCCAGGGATTTATCGGCCTTCAATCTCATCAATTTCCCGAACACAATTTCCCGCCTAATAAAGATATCCTTCAGTTCCTCCTTCTCACTAGACCCACTGTCCCAGAGTACATTCGGAAGGTTATTTGTATCTTCCTTCGTGAAGACAGAACCGAAATAGTTGTTCAATTGGTCTGCCATTTCTTTGTTCCCCATTATAAATTCACCAGAATCCGATTGCAAGGGACCTACGTTTGTCTTTACTAATCTTTTTCTCTTCACCATATTGATAGAAGCTTTTGCAGTCAGTTTTTATGTTCTCTGCAAGCTTCCTCTCGTACTCTATTTTCCCCCTCTTAATTAAACCCCTAGTCCTCCTCTATTGAATTCTAAATTTCTCCCAGTCCTCAGGTTTGTAGCTTTTTCTAGCCAATTTATATGCCTCTTCCTTGGCTTTAACACTATCCTTAATTTCCCTTGTTAGCCATGATTGAGCCACCTTCCCAGTTTTATTTTTACTTTTGCTGAAGTTCATCCATGTGATCTTTAAATGTTTGCCATTGCTTATCCACCGTCAACCCTTTAAGTATCCTTTGCCAGTCTATTCTAGCCAATTCACGCCTCATACCGTTGAAGTTACCTTTCCTTAAGTTCAGGACCCTAGTTTCCGAATTAACTTTGTCACCCTCCATCTTAATAAGGAATTCTACCATATTATGGTCACTCTTCCCCAAGGGGCCTCGCACAACAAGATTTCTAATCAGTCCCTTCTCATTACACATCACCCAGTCTAGGATGGCCAGCTCCCTGGTTGGTTCCTCGATATATTGGTCTCGAAAACCATCCCTAATATACTCCAGGAAATCCTCCTCCACCGCATTGCTACCAGTTAGGTTAGCCCAATCAATGTCGATTAAAGTCGCCCATGATAACTGCTGTACCTTTATTGCACACATCCCTTATTTCTTGTTTGATGCTGTTCCCAACCTCACTACTACTATTTGGTGGTCTATACACAACTCCCACTAGTGTTTTCTGCCCTTTGGAATTCCGCAGCTCCACCCATACTGATTCCACATCATCCAGGCTTATGTCCTTCCTTACAATCCCCTCAACAAATCTCTCAAGAATACCAACGCAGCCATAACTGCGTGAAAGTTCATGATCTGTTACTCATTGCCAATTGTTACGTTTAGAATAACTCCACAAGACTGTATATCTTAAGCTCAAACTGTTGTGACCTTGGTCTCTTTATTGTACCTCCGGAGTGAGGAGGCAGCATGGTAGTCTGCCTTTTATACCTGCTTGCCCACAGTGTGCAGGTGACCCTTGGGTTTCCCACAGGTGTGCCTCCTGGTGGCAACATTGGTAATTTAATACATAACAAGAAAGCAGAACGGTGACCTGATAGAGGTCTTTAAAATTGTGAACGTAGTTAATCGGGCAGATGTAGAGAATATGTTTCTACTTGTAGGGATTTCAAAGATAGATGACTATCTTATTGTGACTATATTAGATTGTCACTAATAATTCCAGTAGAGAATGTGGAACTCACTACCAGGAGTTGTTGAGGCGAATACACAGAGAAGCTAGATAAGTACATGAGGGCGAAAGGAATCAAAGGTTATGCAGATAAGGTTAGATGAAGTAGAGCGGGATTCGGCTCGTGTGGAACATAGACCTGTTTCTATGCTGTAATTTCTATGTGATTCCATGGGGCTGGATTTTCGGTTGGAGGCTTCTTAGGGCGCTAATGGCGGCGGGGCGGTACATTTTGTGCCGGGAAATGATTTGCATCAGCATCCACAAAATTCAGCAGCTGGGCCCTGAATGTGGAGTGGAGCACTAAAGGAAGCGTTCTACACCTCTCATACGGCGCTAGGCCGGGTGAGCAACTGAAAATCCGTTGCTAAAGAGCCGGCTTCGGAGCACCCTAAGAGAGGCCTCCCTTCCAAAAAAAATAATCGGGACACAAAACACAGAAAGCATTCCCAATATATTATTGACTCCAAATAAAGATAAATCGCAAAAAGAAAAAAAAACAATCACACTTACCTCATGCAGTCATCCCCTCCCTCACCGCCGCTGGAACAGCTCGGGCCGCCTGCTTTCCCAGGCGGTCTCACTGCGGGGCGCTATAGGAGCTGCTCCAACCAAATATCGTACCGCTGTCGAAACCGGGGACGTTGCACACCGGCACAATGTTCCTGGGCGGTACAGCTCAGCGCCACTGCAAAACCGGCACCAAATGTCCCGGGGGGGGTGTGGCGCTGGAAGCTGGCTGCCCGGGCGGTAACCATTTCCCGAACCACTACCACCCCTCCCGGGGCACTAACAAAGGCGCAATCAAAACTAAACTCCAGCCCCAATTATGTGCCTTTTGCAATATTACATTCACCGTGTAAACCGCATAAATTGCCATTAGCTGTACTTTATATAAGGCACTGACCTATTAAGGACAGTTTTAGGCATCTTGGTTAATTTACATTAGAAAAGATTATCCAGCGTGTATGCTTTTGGGACTAAATACAATGAGGATTAGCTGACCAAGAGACAGGAGGGAATAATATTGCTCGGAGTACACAGAGAAATGGAAGCTTTAAATTCAGATAAGGGGGGTGTTAATGGATAAGCTTAAATGCTTTTATACTAATGGAAGGAACATTAGGAATAACCTAGTGGAATTAGGTGATACGCATCTTCACAGAAACATGCTGCAAGTAGAGAATGAATCAGAACTGGAGTTAGGAATGGAAGCTGAGTTTATTAAATTGATATAGATGGTAAAATCCTTAAAGGAGTGGAGGAACAGGAAGATCCAGAGATGCACCGACCTGAACAATTAACCAACTTGCAGCTTGAAAGCCATTGACGAGGACACCAGGATTCTTAGGGGGTGAAATTGGTCATAGAATGATACAGCACAGGCATCCATTCGGCCCATCATGCCTATGCCGGCTCTTTGAAGGAGCTCTCCAATTAGCCCCACTCCCCTGCTCTTTCCCCATAGCCCTGAAATTTTTTCCCCATCAAGTATATATCCAATTGCCTTTTGAATGTTATTATTGAATCTGCTTCCACCACCCTTTCAGGCAGTGCATTCCAGATCACAACTCGCTGATTTAAAAGAAATTCTCCTCATCTACCCCCCTTTTTTTTTGCCCATTACTTTAAATCTGTGTCCTCTGGTTGCCGACCCTTCTGCCACTGGAAACGGTTTCTCCTCATTTACTCTGTCGAAACCCTTCATAATTCGAACAGCTCCATTAAATCTCCCATTTAAATCTGTCACTCCAGCACAGTGCTGAGGGAGTGCTACACTGTCGGAGGTGCCGTCTTTCGGATGAGACGTTAAACCGAGGCCCCGTCTACTCTCGCAAGTGCATTTAAAAGATCCCCTGGCACTATTTCGAAAAAGAACAGTTGAGTTATCCCCAGTGTCCTGGCCAATATTTATCCCTCAATCAACATCACAAATAAACAGATTATAGAAACATAGAAACATAGAAAATAGGTGCAGGAGTAGGCCATCCGGCCCTTCGAGCCTGCACCACCATTCAATAAGATCATGGCTAATCATTCCTTCAGTACCCCGTTCCTGCTTTCTCTTCATACCCCTTGATCCCTTTAGCCGCAAGGGCCATATCTAACTCCCTCTTGAATACATCCAATGAACTGGCATCAACAACTCTGCGGTAGGGAATTCCACAGGTTAACAACTCTCTGAGTGAAGAAGTTCCTCCTCATCGCAGTACTAAATGGCTTACCCCTTATCCTAAGACTATGTCCCCTGAGGTCTGGACTTCTCCAACATTGGGAACATTCTTCCTGCATCTAACCTGTCCAGTCCCGTCAGAATTTTATATGTTTCTATGAGATCCCCTCTCATCCTTCTAAACTCCAGTGTATAAAGGCCCAGTCGATCCAGTCTCTCCTCATATGTCAGTCCTACCATCCCAGGAATCAGTCTGGTGAACCTTCGCTGCACTCCCTCAATAGCAAGAATGTCCTTCCTCAGATTAGTCTGGTCATTATCACATTGCTGTTTGTGGGAGCTTGCCTGTGTGCAAATTGGTTGCTGCGTTTCCTACATTACAACAGTGACTACACTCCAAAAGCACTTTGAGATGTCTGGTGGTCGTGAAAGGTGCTATATAAATCCAATTCTTTCTTTTCTTTCTTTCCCCTTAACCTTCTCTGCTCTAAGGAGAACAACCCCAGCTTCTCCAGTCTCTCCACATAACAAAGTCGCTCATCCCTGGTACCATTCCAGTAATTCTCCTCTGCACCCTCTCCAAGGCCTTGACATCCTTCCTACAGTGTAATGCTCAGAATTGGACACAATACTCCAGCTGAGGACGAACTAGAAAGATTTAGAATAATTTCTTTGGCATTTGTATTCCATGAAGCCAAAGATCCTGTATGCTTTTTAAACAGCCTCAGCCACTTGTTATGCCACCTTCAAAGATTTGTGTTCGGGAATCTCCAGGCCTCTGTATTCAAGCAGCCTCTGAAAATCTGTACCATTTAGTTTATATTGCCACTCCTCATTCTTCCTCCTGAAATGCATCAAAAGAGTAGAAACGTGCAAGATAAAGTGGGTGATCATTGCACAGGGATATAGATCTCGCCTGTCATTCAAACAATCCAGATAGGAACCCTTAATTTAAACAACTTCCTATTTTCATTCATCACATTCTTCCTATAGAAAAGACAACACTGGCCTATCAAGGGATGTGTCAACCTTATTTAATTTTTCAGTTCAAAGCCGTAACTGAACAGCTAATATTAGACACAGTTTGCCGCTTGCTCAGAGTAATGGTACACGATCGTTTTGACCGCAGGAGACAAACCTATCTTCATCAGTGCAGAGAGGAATGCACTGAAGAGAAGCAGAGACCCGCACATCTGACTTGTGGTTCCAATCGAGCCTGACACACATATTTGCACAGCTCCCAAAATCTGCTAAATATCAGGCCTGACTGTCACAACAGAAATGCTGCTGGCCTGACTACATCCTAATTATGGAGAAGGTACAATACAGAAAAAACAGACAACTGGAACGCAGTACGCAGATCCCAGTGTAAAAGGTCGTGGTTCGCTTCAATGTACTGAACTGAAGGAACCATCCTTAAATCCAGGAGCACTGCTACCATCGAGGCACAGGCTTAAATCTGGGAGCACTGCTACCATTGAAGAACAGCCCATAAATCTAGGAGCAGCGTGCAGCGGCCCGGCCCGGAAATCATCGCGGTCCCGGCCTGCAAGACCATCAGCAGGCCTGGGCCATTGGAGGGAGCAGCGTGCGGCGGCCCAGCCTGGAAATTGGCGCGGTCCAGGCCTGCAAGACCATCAGCAGTCCGGGGCCATTGGAGGGAGCAGCGTGCAGTGGCATACCACTGCAGGGAGCATAGCGTGCTGCTGTAGGATGGCGACGGCTACGAAGCCAGGTCACTGATTGCAGTGTGGGCAGGCACAGCAGGAGGGGCGAAGGACCAGCAAGAGTCTGTAGAGGGAAGTGACTGAGGCCCAAGGAGAGGTGTGAATCTGAGGCCCAGAATAGGCGAGGGCCCAGGGGCAGCAGGGGCCAGCCCGCACTGCGATATGTGTGCGCGCTCGGTCTGTGCTGTCGAGCTGGTCTCCAGTTAGTCTTGGTTAATCCTTGCCACTGGACCAAGACCTAGCTCTGTCAAGCCCGTGTGGTGGCTGGTGTGCAACGGCCACCACAGGTTAAAAAAATCCACGCACAGGCATCTTCCATCCTTCATGCTGTAGTTCGGGACCTGGAATTTTAGGTCCTTCATTGAAACACCTGTGAACTCATCCCTTTTTGGTGTGGAAGCAAGTCATCCTCGCTTCGAGGGACCGTCTCTGATGATGAATTGTGGAGAACAAGATCATGTCTGAATGGAGCAGAGGAGCAAAGGCCATAAAAAAATGCAGGAGGCGCTGTAAGCGAGGTCAGCTGCTTGGGGAGCAGTATTTAAAGATAAGGCCGTTTGGGTAAGTAAAACATTTGTTTTCACCGCTTAGGTTATTTATTTCACCATTTAGCTGTGCCGCGATTGATCAGCCCTGCGCTCTGTTTGAGCATTTGGGGCTGATCGTCGCAGATCGCGGCTGCTGTCGGCGAGGAGGGACATCGTTTCCATGCAGAGACTGCAGCGATGGCCCTTCCCTTTAAGGAAGGGGAGGAGGCTCCGATCCCGGCAGCGTGCACTCGACATTGTGCATTGCTGCACCGCTGCCGCCCCTCTGGCCGGTTTTAGTGCTCCAAGGGAAGGGGTAGCTTGATTTAACACTCCACCTTCTCTCTGCAGTACTAAACCGGATGTTTGTGTCGGCTTCACTTGCGCTACTGCAAAAGTTATCGCTTCAAACGGGGCGCTACGCAATTTCGAGCTCTTATTCTCCAAGGAGTTTGTAGCCTCCTTATACTTCCTACCAAAATGCATTACCTCACACTTATCTATATTGAAATTAATTTGCCAATTACACGCCCATTCTGCTAGCTTATTAACGTCTTCTTGTAATTTTCCCAGTCTTCCTCAGAAATAATTATATGTCCAAAATTTGGTGTTGTCCGCAAATTTTGAGATTGAGTTTCTGTCACATTGCATGATCCTAAAAGTAATGTAATTTCTGAGGGATTCCATTCCAGTTTCTCGTACATCAGTTGCAGATAGCTGTAGGAAGATGTCTGGTCTTATTTTCGCTGCTTTATTCTGTTTACCGGGCTCCCTTGATTTTCATGGTTTATTTTTCTACGGGGCATCAGGCACCTTGGTGAACGAGGGACCAGCAGTCAATCTTCTCTATGATTCTAATTTTCTCGCATTTATATGTCACCTTTAACCAATAAAATGCCCCACGGTGCTTCGCAGGAGCGTTATTGTACAAGCATTTGGCACTGAGCCACAAAAGACCACACTTAGAGTACTGCACACGGTTCTGGTCGCCATATTATAAAAAGGATATAAGGGCACTCTAGAGGGTGCAGAGAAGATTTACAAAGATGATACCAGAAATGCGAAGGTGTATATATCAGGAAAGGATGAACAGGCTGGGTTTCTTTTCTCTTGAAAAGAGAAAGCTGAGGGGTGACCTAATTGAGGTTTTTAAAATTATGAAAGGTTTTGATAGAGTGGATACAGAGAGAATGTTTCCATTTGTGGGGATGAGCATAACTAGAGGCCATCAATATAAGATAGTCACCAAGAAATCCAATAGGGAATTCAGAAGAAACTTCTTTACCTAAAGAGTGGTGAGAATGTGGAACTCGCTACCATAGGGAGTAGTTAAAACGAAAAGTATAGACACATTTAAGGGGAGGCTAGACAAGCATAGAGGGTTATGCTGATAGATTTAGATGAGGAAAGACGGGAGGAGGCTCAAGTGGAGCATAAACACTGGCATGGACTGGTTGGGCCGAATGGCCTGTTTCTGTGCCATATATCCAATGTAATGTAATCCTATGTAAAAGGAGATATTAGGTCAGGTGACTAAAAGGCTGGTCAAAGAAGTAGGTTTTAAAGAGTGTCTTAAAGGAGGAGCGAGAGATAGAGAGGTCCTGGACAGCTGAAAGCACGGCCGCCAATGGTCAGCGAACACAGGCGTGCTGGGTGAACGGGACTTGTTGCGAGTTAGGGCAGTAGAATTTTAGATGAACTGAAGTTTATGGAGGGTAGAACATGGGCGGCTAGCCATGAGCGTGCTGGGATAGTGGAGTTTGGAGGAAACAAAGGCATGGATGAGGGTTTCAGCAGCAGCTTGGCAAACGCTCGATAACTGTGTGGGCCTTTTTTTTACCTCCCGCACAATAACCTCTGCAATTTCCTCGGCAAACATTTGCCATAAAGCGTTCCAATCTTTCATTGTATCATTCCTCTGTAACAGTTTCTACCCACACGACTTCTGCTTAATGATCTCTCACATCAGTCACAGAGCTGCTAATTTGCAAGACAAGTCTGCATCTAGGTACGGCTTAGCAACGCGCTACAAATTACATAGGAACCAAGCTCTTACTCCGAAATCATTAATCATTCAGAGGCACCTGGGAGAGACAGTCGGGTATGACACAAATAGCTGCTGCAAGGGCAAACAGTGCGACAGACACGCAAGTCTCAGGGAAAAAAATGAATATTACAACCAAGCACATGCGATAAACCCGTCAGATTTAGTGTCCAGAAATTTATTCTGCTACAGAAACAAGAGATTGCTTTTCCTCTCTGTGTGTAACCGTTTCATTTGTTATGAAAGCTGCATTAACATGACCTTTACAATTCACAATCAAAGACAAGATTCTGGGGTAGAGCACTTTCCTGTGTAAAAAAACATTTTGAGGCTTTTCATAAATATTCATGCTGCTGCTAATAGGAGGCCGCTATCTCACTGTTCAGTGCAGTAACTTTTTTAGCAAGAGATCTGAATGAAATGGATTGCTCTTCTCTGGAGGTATGTTGGTGAGGTGCTGGCGGAATGCTGAAATAAGGACAACAGAATTGGGACAATTTAAAGTTTGGCAGATGCCTAAAATTAAGAGCATCTGGATCATATACCTAATCAGCAGCCAATCTGTGAATATTTATATCTACTGATCTTCAGCTTACAAAAATGCTGCGTCTGCGTGCACTTCCTGTCACGTTACAGCCTCTACACGTTTCACGTAACAACTTCTGCGCGGTTTACATAACTGACTGCCGCTTTAAATAACAACTTCCACGCATTTCCGGTCACGTAACAGCCTCTGTGCGCTTCATGTAACAGCCTTCACGCACTTCATGTAACCTTCTCTGCGTATTGTCACATAACTGATTCTGCGCGCTTCACGTAACAGCCTCTGCAAGATTCACGTAACAGCCTCTGCGCGCTTCTCATCACAAGCTCTGCGTGCTGTCACGTAACATTCTCTGCGCGCTTCATGTAACAGTCTCTGCAAGATTCACGTAACAGCCTCCGCTCGCTTCACGTAACATTCTCTGCATGTTGTCACGTAACAGCCTCTGCTCGCTTCACGTAACATTCTGTGTGTGTTGTCCTGTAACAGCCTCCGCGCGCTTCACGTAACATTCTCTGCGTGTTGTCACGTAACAGCCTCCGCGCGCTTCACGTAACATTCTCTGTGTGTTGTCACGTAACAGCCTCCGCGCGCTTCATGTAACATTCTCTGTGTGTTGTCACGTAACAGCCTCTGCTCGCTTCATGTAACATTCTCTGTGTGTTGTCACGTAACAGCCTCTGCTCGCTTCATGTAACATTCTCTGTGTGTTGTCACGTAACAGCCTCCGCGTGCTTCACGTAACATTCTCTGCGAGTTGTCACGTAACAGCCTCTGCTCGCTTCATGTAACATTCTCTGTGTGTTGTCACGTAACAGCCTCTGCTCGCTTCATGTAACATTCTCTGTGTGTTGTCACGTAACAGCCTCTGCTCGCTTCATGTAACATTCTCTGTGTGTTGTCACGTAACAGCCTCCGCGTGCTTCACGTAACATTCTCTGCGAGTTGTCACGTAACAGCCTCTGCTCGCTTCATGTAACATTCTCTGTGTGTTGTCACGTAACAGCCTCTGCTCGCTTCATGTAACATTCTCTGTGTGTTGTCACGTAACAGCCTCTGCTCGCTTCATGTAACATTCTCTGTGTGTTGTCACGTAACAGCCTCCGCGTGCTTCACGTAACATTCTCTGCGAGTTGTCACATAACAGCCTCTGCTCGCTTCATGTAACATTCTGTGTGTGTTGTCACGTAACAGCCTCTGCTCGCTTCATGTAACATTCTCTGCGTGTTGTCACGTAACAGCCTCCGCGCGCTTCACGTAACATTCTCTGCGAGTTGTCACGTAACAGCCTCCGCGCGCTTCACGTAACATTCTCTGCGTGTTGTCACGTAACAGCCTCCGCGCGCTTCACGTAACATTCTCTGCGTGTTGTCACGTAACAGCCTCCGCGCGCTTCACGTAACATTCTCTGCGTGTTGTCACGTAACAGCCTCCACGCGCTTCACGTAACAGCCTCTGCAAGCTTCCTGTCACATAACGGACTGAACGTGCTCCTCATTAGATTTCAAGCCTCACAATATGCTGTTACACTTTGTTGACTGGCGCAAAGAAGGCAAATCAAAACATTGGGAGTAGGGAATGTACTAATCAAAAGTAAGTAAAGCAGCAAAAAAACCCTTAAGAACTTGTCAGAATCTATCAGAAAAGAAAGATGGCAAACTAATTAAATCACTCAAATCCATGTTTTGAAAAACTTTAGATTTTTTTACTGTCCGTAGCCTAGCAAGTATGTGTTTATAATAAAAACATCTTAAAAGTTACAGATTCCACCATGAGGTGATTAAACTCACCTATAAACGTTCTTTAGGTGTCTCTGAGTAGCTTCATTAACATTTTTATTTGAAGGCCACAGACTTTCTCAAAAGCCGAGGCTTGAAATCTGCATTTGGAAATGATGCATTGGGAAAACTGAAGCCACGATCTCTGGCTCTGTCACAAACTCTGCACCATTCCCACCGATCCCCCTCTCTGCCTATTGTCACGGGTTCAACCTATTCTGACCCCGAGCTGAGCATCCAACTAAATATCATCTCCATCGTGAAGACCTCCTACTTCCACCGCTGTAGCATCTGTCCCTACCTCAGCCCAGCTGCTGCTGAAACTCTCGTCCTTGCATTTGTACCTTGCAAACTCACCTATTCCAGTGTTCCCCATGCCAGCCTCCCATTCTCCATGGTATGTAAACTCCACCTCAATTAAAACTCTGCTGCCTGGATTCTATCCAGCACCAAGTCTCATTCACTCATCTCAGTGGGGAGCACTCTCAACCCTGAGTCAGGAGGTTGTGGGTCAAGTCCCACTCCAGGGTCTTGAGCACATAATCTAGGCTGACACTCCAGTGCAGTACTGAGGGAGTGTTGCACTGTTGGAGGTGCCATCTTTCGGATAAGACCTTAAACCGAGGCCCCGTCTGCTCTATTTCAAAGAAGAGCAGGGGAGTTCTTCCCATTGTCCTGGCCTTTATTTAGCCCTCAACCTACATCACCAAAACAGATTATCTGGTCATTATCACGTTGCTGTTTGTGGAAGTTTGCTATGTGCGAATCGGCTGCCGCGTTTCCTACATTACAACAGTGACTACACTTCAAAAGTACTTAATTGGCTGTAAAGTGCTCTGGGGCCACCTGAGGTCATGAAAGGTGCAATATAAATGGACGTGTTTATTTGCAGCACCTCAAGCTCTGATTGGTCCCCTTGGATGGCAAATCCTGATTGCTGATTGCTCCTCTTGGAGGACAAAGACACACCCAGCAGTTTCTCTGGAATGTGTAATTAGATCCTCTCTGCCAACATAATCATTTAAGTTGCAAAGTGTAATTCGAGCCATTCTGACTGCCTGCTCCAGACACAACAGAGCTCACTTGGAACAGACAGGGCTCATCTCGCAGGTTAAGACCTTCTCCCACCCTCCCCAAACAAGTTCCTGTCCCCACCGCCCAAGTTCCTGATCTACTCCCCCCGCTCAAGTTCTTGACCTACTCCTCCACCCCGCCTCCTCCCCCGGTTTCCTGACCTTCTCCCCGCCCCGCCCCCGGCCAAGTTCCTACCCCATTGATTCATGACCTTCTCCCTCCAACAAATTCCTGACCTTCCCCCACGGATTGTTGACAGGTTTATTGGGTCTGAAGTGAAGAGAAACAGTGTCGTGACTTCCAGATTTTATCCAGTCCAATTATGTCACTTGCCACACAACAAAAAGTCTATATAAGATGGGAAAAGGCTCATTGAAGATTACCTCTCAAGTACTCCAAATCCCCAGTCTAGGTACATAATATTTCAACTAAAGATTCATGGAAACACTAAAATGACTTAATTGTAACATAAGCTTTGAATTTGAAGTGTCAGAAATTATTTATAGTCCTGACGTTGCACCGAGCTTCTTGAGAAATCAACCAGGTGCAGGGGGAGGGGAGGGAGTGGTGTGGGTGTAAGGGGGATGGCATAGGGAGAACGTGATCCGTCTTATCATCTGGATCACGTTCTCACTCTCAACCACCCCCTTAGACCTGGATCACGTTCTTTCCCCATCCCCACTGTGCTCTCCGCATTCTTTACCTCCCCTCTGAGTTCCTGACCTCCTCTCCCTCCCTCACTCTGATTCCCTCTCTCCCCATCCCCCCCGCTATTTCCCCTCTTCCCCTCCCTCTGATTCCTTCTCTCCCCCCTCTCCAATTCCCTCCCTCCTCCCTTCGATTCCCTCTCATCCCCCTCTCCAATTCTCTCTCTCCCCACCCTCCAATCCCCACTCTCTCCACTCCCCCGATACCCTCTATGTCCCCTTTGATTTCCTCTCCTCCCTCCTCTCCAATTCCCCCCTCTCCAATTTCTTCTCTCCCCGCCTCTCCGATTTCCTCTCCCCCATCCCCCCTCCGATTCCCTCTCTCCCCATCTCCCTCTGAATCACTTGCCCCCCCACTCTCCTCAGATTCTCTCTCTGCCCATCCCCGATTCCCTCTCTCCCTCTGATTCCTATATCCACTCCTTCCGATTCCCTCTCTCCCCCCTCTCAAATTCACACTCTCCCCACTCCCCCAATCTCCTCTCCTCCGATTCCCTCTCTACCCCCCCGCCGATTCCCATTCTCCCCTCTCCCTCCGATTTCCTCTCTCCCCTCTCCCTCCGATTCCCTCTCTCCCCCCTCCCTCCGATTCCCTCTCTCCCCTCTTCTCCGATTCCCTCTCTCCCCTCTTCTCCGATTCCCTCTCTCCCCCTCCCTCCAATTCGCTCGCTCCCTCTCCCTCCAATTCCCTCTCTCTCTCTCCCTCCAATTCCCTCTCCCCCTCCCTCCAATTCCCTCTTCCCCCCCTTCCTCCTCCCACTGATTGCCTCTCCCCCTGCCTCCGATTCGCTCTCTCCCCCCTCCCTCTGATTCCCTCTCTCCCCTCTCCTCCGATTCCCTCTCTCCCCTCTCCTCCACTTCCCTCTCTCCCCACCCTCCGATTCCCTCTCTCTCCTCCCTCCAAATCCCTCTCTCTCCACCCTCCGATTCCCTATCTCTCCTCCCTCCGATTCCCTCTCTCCTCCACTTCCCTCTCTCCCCACCCTCCCATTCCCTCTCTCTCCTCCCTCCAAATCCCTCTCTCCCCCTCCCTCTAATTCCCTCTCCCTCCTATTCCCTCTCTCTCCCTCCCTCCGATCCTCTATTCTCCCCCTCTGATCCTTTATTTCCCCCCGGCCAGCACGGATCCAGTGTGGGACCTTGTCCCACGGAGCTAAACAAAGCAGCCTCACTGTGGGTGCTGTGCCTTCACAGCCACACCTCGATGACAGCGTGCTTGTGCAGAAAGGGGCGGAGCCAACCGTTTGCATGCACAGATGGACACGAAGTGCTCGTGCAGATAATCACTTTGAACATAAATGCAAGTCATCACTTCACTCTTATCCATGGTTCCCCAAAATCTCCAATTTAATCTTTTCCTTCTCGTGTGTAAACCCTCCATGCCCTTGCCATTCCCTATCTCTAATCTTCTCCAGCCCTACATCCCCCCCACCCCAGATTTTCCAGTCCTGCTTTCACCCCGAAAACCAAAAAGCCTAAAATCCAGCCCTGAAAATTTACATATAGCATCTTTCACAACCTCAGGATATCCCAAAGTGCTTTTCAGCCAATTAAGTACTTTTCTGAAGTGTATTCATTGTTGTCGGAAACACTGCAGCCAATTTGACACAGCAAGATTCCGCAAACAGCAATGTGATAATGACTACATTGGCTGAAGGATAAATATTGGCCAGAATACTGGGGTTGATGCCCCTGCTCTTCTTCAAAGAGTGTCGTGGGATCTTTTACACCCACCCGAGAGGGCAAATGGTTTAACGTCACATCCGCAAGACGGCACCTCCGACAGTGCAACACTCCCTCAGTATTGCACTAGAGTGTCAGCCTAGATTATGGGCTCAAGTCTCTGGAATGGGACTCAATTCCAAAACCTTCAGATGCAGAGGTGAGAGCACTACCCACTGAGCCACGGCTGACATGTAGTGCAGGGCTGTCAGCAATGTTCCCTCTAATTTTTTTTCCCGTGTGTGGTCCCTTTAAATTTGCTGCGCGCTCGCGGTTGTGAGCGGGCCGGTGCGGAACTCTGGATTGCTGAGTGGCTGTGTCCTTGCAGCTTGGGGGGAGCGTTGGTTGTCAGTGCCCGTGCAATGGTTTCCCCCAACAGGGCGCCACCTTCCGGAGAGGAGAGGATGCTTCTCACTCATCCTCATCACTCGTAGGCAGTCCCTCGAAACGAGGATGACTTGCTTTCACGCCAAAAAAGGATGAGTTCACAGGTGTTTCAATGAAGGACCTAATATTCCAGATCCCGAACTATATCCTGAAGGGTGGAAGATGCCTGTCCATGGATCTTTTTAACGTGTGGTGGCCGTTGCACACCAGCCACCTCATGGGCTTGACAGAGCTAGGTCTTGGTCCAGTGACAAGGATTACCCAAGACTAACTGGAGACCAGCTCTGTTGCACGGATTATAAAATGGATGAACCATCTGTTTCAGAGAAATACTGTAGGATACAAGTCTTGCCTGCAGCTACCATGGAATACATGGCACACGGAACTAACAGCCAATACAATTAGCATATTTTGATTAAATTATGTTTTCTATGAGCCACTTAGTCTCACTGGCCAATTGGATAATTGACATAATTGTTCTGTGATCTATGCTATGGCATCTATAATAAATAGATGCCATAGCATCCCCAAGCATCAGTCAGTAAAATGACTCCCAATGTGGCTACTTGTGGAATCCTAGGGGGTAGCATCATGTCGTGCGACACACAGAATGATACAGAATCTCTACATGCTATTGGTGTCCCAAGGCACTAACGTACCTCAAAGTGCAGGGTGGCAATCCCACATTTCTGGTGGGGGAGTTGTACTTCGAGAGATCGTGGGGCTGATTGTAACTTAACCCGCCCGTCTGGTAACAGATTGGATCATGTGCAATGCTGGTTTGACACCTCACCCGATTTTACGCTCTGTTGAAGTCACCCAGTGGTGGAAAGCTTTAGAAACCATCGGACAAAAGTCAACTGTTCCTTCCAAGCATGCTACACCCATCACGCCATGTCAAATTACTCATATACTGTGTCCCAAATGGTTCAGACTGTGAGTAAGCGGAAGTAGAAAATCAATAATCAGCCACAGAATTTAAGGTTCAAAGTTGGATTTTCCTTCAAAAGGTTTGGAAATTCACGGCCAAAAAAAGGGCAGTTTTTTGGAATACAGCACATTGTGCTTGGGTTTTGAGAAGATATAAGTGCTAAGCTGGAAGTGGAGTGATAATTATTTCTTCTTCTTTGGCAGTCCTCCAGGAGTCGAGGATGACTTGCTTCCACACTAAAATGAGTTTTCAGATGACTGATGAGTCCAATGCGGGATCTACAGTCTCTGTCACAGGTGGGGCAGGTGGTGTTTGAAGGGACGGGTGGGTGGGGTGCTTGATTTGTCGTATGCTCCTTCCGCTGTTTATATTTTGGCTTCCGCGTGCTCCCGGCAAAGTGACTCGAAGTGTTCGGTGCCTTCCCGGATGCTTCTCCTCCACTTTGAGTGGTCTTGGGCCTGGGATTCCTAAGAGTCGGTGGGAATGTTACATTTTTTCAAGGAGGCTTTGAGGGTGTCCTTGAAGCATTTTCTCTGCCCTCCTGAGGCTCGCCTGCTGTGACGTAGGTCGGAGTAGAGTGCTTCTTTCGGGAGTCTAGTATCGGATATGCAGACAATGTGGCCCGTTCATCAGAGCTGATCGAGCGTGTTCAATGCCTCGATGCTGGGGATGTTAGCCTGAGAGGGAACGCTGACATTGGTGTGCCTATCCAGCCAATTAATTTGTAGGATTTTGCGGAGGCAGCGTTGGTCATACTTCTCCAGTGCGTTGAAGTGCCGAAGTGCCTATGGTACATAGTCCATGTCTCTGATGCATATAGGAGGGTGGGTATCACTACTGATCTGTAGACCATGAGCTTGGTGCGGGGTTTGGGATCCTGCTCTTCAAACACTCTTTTCTTCAGGTGGCCAAAGGCTGCATTGGCACACTGAAGATGGGGTTCGACTTCGTCGTCGATGTCTGTCCTTGCTGATAGTCGGCTCCCAAGGTATGGGAAGTGGTCCACATTGTCCAAGGTCTCATCATGGCTCTTGATAATTGGGAAGCAGTACTGTGTGGCGGGGGCAGGTTGGTCGAGAGGCTTTGTCTTAGTGATGTTTTTACATGATAGTGAAGCGAGAAATCCTACAGAGATATAGTTAGAAAGTAACGGAGTACTCAGGATCTTGAGGAGGCATAAAGCAAAACTGGCAGGGCAGTAATAATTTCCATAGTCACAAAGTGAAACATATTGGACAGAAATGTTTAGAAAGTGACAAGCTACGTTGAGAAGATACAACTCATAACTGGAAGTGGAGTTAATACCCTTATGATAGGAAAGTGAAAGGGCTCTATGAAGTCAACTTATACACAGTTAACAGAATGAGCATATAACTGATAGAAAGACTTGCATTTATATAGCGCCTCTCTTGACCACCAGACATCTCAACGCGCTTCACAGCCAATTAACTACTTCTGGAGTGTAGTCACTGTTGTAATGTGAGAAACACAGCAGCCAATTTGCGTAGAGCAAGCTCCCATAAACAGCAATGTGATAATGAGCAGATCATTTGTTTTCGTTATGTTGATTGAGGGATAAATATTGGCCAGGACAATGGGGATAACTCCCCTGCTCTTCTTTGAAATAGTGCCAAGGGAACTTTTACGTCCACTTGAGAGAGCGGACAGGACCTCGGTTTAAGGTCTCATCCGAAAGATGGCGCCTCTGACAGTGCAGCGCTCCCTCAGTACTGCACTGGGGGCATCAGCCTAGATTTTTTTTGTTCAAGTCTCTGGAGTGGGACTTGAACTCACAATCTTCTGACTCGCTACTCACTGAGCCACAGCTGACACTGACATAGATGCAACTTAAGTTTGAGGGAGTACATTTTGGGAGATATAGACCTAGGGGTTCAAATACTGAATTACCAGAAAGTCCAACACCAGGTAGTTAAAGATTAATGGAATTATTTGTTTTATAAATAGAGGCATAGAGTATTAGAATAAAATAGTAATGATACATTAACTGAGGCTTCAGTTAGAGTACTTTATCCAGCTTTGGGTTCCCCATTATAGGAAGGGCATTAAAGCTACGGAGAGGGTAAAGCATAGATTCACTGGGATAATGCCAGGGATGGGAAACTATAGTAATGAGAAGATACCTGAGACAGTGAGACCAGATGAACCCATGACCTTCTGACTTAGAGGTGAGAGTTCTATCGTGGCACAGAAGGTTGTGGTTGAAGGCCCATTCTAGAGACTTTGAGCACACAATTTAGGCAAACACTCCAATGGAGGGAGTCCTGCACTGTCGGAAGTGTCGGCTTTAGGATGAGACGTTAAACCAAAGCCCCCATATGCCCTCTCAGGTGGATGTAAAAGATCCTATGGCACTATTCGAAGAAGTGCAGGGGCGTTCTCCCCGGTGTCCTGGCCAATATTTATCGCTCAACCAACACTGAAAAACAGATGATCTGGTCATTGCCACATTGCTGTTTGTGGGAGCTTGCTGTGCGCAAATTGGCTGCCGTGTTTCCTACAGTACAGCAGTGACTACACTTCAAAAGTAGTTCATTGGCTGTAAAGTACTTTGGGACATCCTGAGGTCGTGAAAGGTGCGGTATAAAATATAAGTTCTTTCTATTTCTACTCGAGCAGAGAAGGCTAAGGCCAAGCAGAGGTTTAATTCAGGTATATGAAATTATGAAGAGTTTTGGTAGCATGAATAGAGAAAGACAAAACCCTTTGGTTGGGGAATCAGGGGCAATCAATTATCAATTTAAAATTATCACTAAGCAAGTGAGGAGAGCTTTCTTAATTCAGAGGTTTGAAGACTGCATTCACTTCAGTAATGGGTGATTGTGTCCAAAGCATCATCACCTATCTAGAAAATGTGGAGAAGCCCCTCAACCTTACAGTGGCAAATGAGTCAGTCCCTTCCAGATCAACATTATCAATAACATGGTTTTTAGTATATGGCTTCAAAGGAAGAAGTCCAAAGTTAATGCGACAATGATAGAAGTTGCAGGCTATCACATTCCCCTGAGGTCCAAAGGCAGACTAGAGGAAAAGCTCTCCAAGTTATTCATTCCAAGAATCCTTTCTCCGTGCAAGAAATACTCTGAGCAATTTTAGATCAAGCACGGGGCTCAATTTTGCCCAAAGCTGTTTTTTGGCATATTGCCAGAGTTACTCCCGTTTTTCAAAAATAAATTTGCCAAGTTTCCCCGCTGTATTTTTCAAAATTGGTACCGCACAGTCTGTCCTGTAGCCTCAGGGGGGTGAGCCTACTGTCTGTGCCGACAAAACGATGCCGCCCCTTCTGCATGTGTGAAAAAAAGGACGTTTTTGACGTGATTCCTATGGGCGTGCATGCGCAGTACAGCTCCCGGTCTGCAATCGACCATTTTTAAAAAGCCAGTTGTGTGTGAGAACTGTAATTATCATTCGAAAAATCGGAGCTGCAATACAAGATGCAACGCGGAGCACGGACCAAGAATTTCTCACTGGATGAAGTGGAGGCACTAGTTACTGTGATTGAGGGCAGATGGCATGAGTTGACCACCAAAAGTTCCCTCCAAAGAAATGAAGAAACGTTAAAGATGGTCCATGTAGAATAGTTGTTGCTGTGCCTTCAGGCAGCAATGCGTTCGCGGATGAGCTGCTAGCACAAGGCTCAAGTAATCATTAAGGGGGCATGACGGCCCGCCCTCCTCCGCCATCGTGCTCCGGGTTCAGGTAGTTGCATGCCTTCCTTGTCCTCCTCCTTGTCATTTGCATCTTCCTCATCATTATCATCAGCCACTCTCACCTCAGGTGGGTCTTCTACTATCAGCTGCTGATGCCTCATGATAGCTACATTATGCAGCATGCAGGACACAACAGTGAACTGACGACAATCTCAGGGCAGTATTGCAAGTAGCCTCCGGAATGGTCCAGGCATTGGAAACGCTGATTCAAGATGCCAATGGTCCTCCCTATTATGCTGCGTGTCGCAATGTGTGACATGTTGTATTCCCGGTCAGCTTCCGTCCGGATACGTGTAGGGGCGTCATGAGCCAGGTGACGAGGCCGTACCCTTCGTCTTCCAGTAGCCAGCTCTGTCCTTCTGGCTGCTGCTGAAACATGGCAGATATAACGCTCTCGCATAGGATGAACGCATCATGGGTGCTCCCAGGGTATCTTGCATCAACTGCTATGATGCGATGTATGTCGTCACACACGAGCTGCACATTCACGGAGTGGAAACCTTTTCTTTCCTGTATATCTCGGAATCCTCCAAAGGTGCTCGCAAGGCGATGTGGATACAATCAATGCAGCCCTGTACCTTTGGGAAGCCAGTAATCCTGGAGAAGCCCACGGCCCTGTTACGCATTGCCTGGGCGGTCATGGGGAACTTTATTTAGTCATTCCTCCAGGCATATAGTGCAGCAGTCACCTGCTGAATGCAGATATGTGTTGCATGTTGAGAAATAGCGCACACATCCCCAGTTGTAGCTTGGAAGGATCCAGATGCATAGAATGAAAGTGCAGCTGTAACCTTCACGTCAACTGACAAAGCAGTCCTCCTGACGCTTCTAGGTTGCAGGTCTGCTTTCACCAACTCACAGATCTCAGTTATAACTTCTTTGAGGAAACGCAGCCTTCTGCCACAGTCTGCATCACTCAGGTGCAGGTATGAACACCTGTCTCGATATACCCAATGTGGGTAAGGCTTCCTGCCCATCACCTTACGGGCTCTGAGGTTCCTCATGTGATGACGTCAAATCAATTGTCTCCTTCGCAGCACCATCATGCAAAAGGCTTGCACAAGGTATGACATTGTCAGTATTGCCCCCATGCTTAAATTTTACCTTTGCAAGAAACTTAAAATGGCAGGCAAGCAGGATAAGGTTCTTGGTTCTCTCTACACCCAGGTCTGAACCGGCGCAGTGATCGGGAATCCCCCACCCACCCCCAACTCGAGGCTGCCACGAACATGAGTTGTCGAGGGAAGAAAACATGGATGGACAGAGTGCTGAATAATCTGCACCAATATATTTGTACTCCTATGGGTGTTAGCAACAAGCTTGGTGCAAAGAACTATAATAGAGTCCTCAGCTGTTTTATCATTCTCAGCCATAGTCGCTGATTGGATTCAACAACAACAACCTGCATTTATATAGCACCTTTCACATAATAAAATGCCCAAAGTTGCTGCACGTTATCAATCAAAATTTGACACCGGGCCACATAAGAAGGGCAGATGAGCAAAAGCTTGGTCAAAGAGGTCGGTTTTAAGGAGTGTCTTAAAGGAGGAAAGAGAGGTAGAGAGGTGGAGACGTTTAGGGAGGGAATTCCAGAGCTTAGGGCCGAGACAGCTGAGGGCTCGACCACCAATGGTGGAGTGATTAAAATCAGGCGTGCTCAAGAGGCCAGAATTAGAGGAGCGCAGATATCTCAGAGGGCTGTGTGGCTGGAGGAGATTACAGAGATAGGGAAGGGTGAGGCCAAGGAGGAATTTGAAAACAACTATGAGAATTTTAATATCGAGGTGTGGCTTAACTGAGAGCCTATGGTGGTTTGGGCCTGAATCTGTAGTTATACTATCAGCTTTGTATTATTGTGAAGGGCAAATGGTTTTGCAGCAACACAAAATATAACTGCTTCAATAAAACTATTGGTCGGTTCCAGTTTTTATTTTATCCTTTTCCTGTCTTCCACTTGGCTGTCAGATAGAAGACTATAATCATACAACTTACTAACCTGTGGAGATACCACCAGCAACAATAGTGAAGGAAAAAAAATCTCAACTGACTGAAATTTTCACAATATTCTAGCGATACAATCCAGCAAATTAAAATTTAATAAGCTTCATAGAATCATAGAATGTTATAGCGCAGAAGGGGACCATTCGGCCCATCATTCCCGTGCCGGCTCTTTGACAGAGCTCTCCTATTAGTCCCAATTCCCTGCTCTTTCCCCATAGCCCTGAAAATTTCTCCTTCTAAAGTACAAATCCAATTCTCTTTTGAAAGTCACTATTGAATCTGTTTCCACCATCCTTTCTGGCAGTGCAATCCAGATCGCAACAACTCGCTGCGTGAAAAAAATTCTCCTCATTTCTCCCCTGGTTCTTTTGCCGATCACCATAAATCTGTGTCCTCTGGTTACCGACCCTTCTGCCACTGGAAACAGTTTCTCCTTATTTCATCATTGGCAACGACAAACATAAGCTGTCTGTTTTTAATTTTAGTTCCGGCAATGTTCTTAAGTGCACTTTTTACTGACGAGTAGATCTGTTGCATTCAATTATTATTACTTTTGATCGTATCAGCTTAATTCAAGAAAAAAAACTCACCAACAACATCGGGGTTGATTTTGACAAATTACCGCTCTCGATAGGGAGCTTTCTCAGCTGGAAGTCCTGATCGCAATATCGACCATGGGGATTTGGGTGTCCAATTTGTAGCCTGACTGAAAATGAACGGACAAGCAAATTGTGCAAGACTGTGAAAGATGTGCACTAACCTTCTGACCGGATTAGTGCTCACGGCCCAAAGCCTTGTGCTGGGATTGGGACTGACCAGCTATTCACAGCTTTCTTTTTTGCTTATTATGGGCTTCCTGAGCAGCCCAAGTGTGTTCGTCATGGCTCAGTGGGTAGTACACTTGCCTCTGAGGCAGAAGGTTGTGGGTTCAAGTCCCACTCCAGGGTCTTGACCACATAACCCAGGCTGACACGCCAGTGTAGTGCTGAGGGAACGCTGCACTGTCGGAGGTGCCATCTTTCGGATGAGACGTTACACCGAGGCCCCGACTGCCCTCTCAGGTGGATGTAAAAGATCCCATGGCACTATTTCTAAGAAGAGCTGGGGCGATCTCCCTGGTGTGTTGGCCAAAATTTATCCATCAACCATCACTAAAAAAACAGATGATCTGGTCATTATCTCATTGCTGTTTGTGGGACCTTGCAGTGCGCATACTGGCTGCTCCGTTTCCCGTATTAAAACAGTGACTACACTTCAAAAAGTACTTAGTTGGCTATAAAGTACTTCAGGATGTCCTGAGGTGGTGAAAGGTGCTATATAAATGCAAGTCTTTCTTTCTTTCCATATCGGGGCAGGAAATAGCAGCAGTCCTGATGCTCACTACTGTACTAGAAATGCTTGTATTCAGCACTGAGATACCATTCCAGAAGACAAGAGCAGCAAGATTATAGGAACATCATCAGCTCTTAAGTTCCCCTCCTAGTCATGCACCATCCCTGTTTTTTCCAAGTTCTTCCACCACTATTGTTCTTCCATCGTTGATGAGTCAAAACCCCAAGTAATTCCCACCGTGGGCACAGCATCGCCACAAGGACTCCAGTAGTTTAAGGAGAAGGCCCACTACCACTTCTCAGAGCAATCAGCAATAGACAATCAACAAGGCCTTGCCAGCGTCGCCCCCCCCCCACCCCCACCCCGAGGAGAAATAATGAAAGAAAGATGCCCGCTATATCTGAGGCAGTAAATCTGGCTGCTTCGGTGGATGTAAAAGAATTGGAATTTCTGTGGGGTTTTTTTAAAGGTTAGGACCTCCGCCCACCTTTTTGAAGACCAGTGGCTCGGTGATAGCCTCCAATATGGTGGGCAGGAAGCACACGGTCATTACAAGGCAGAAGCCTGCATGGGCTGCACTGAGGAAAACCAGGTCGCAACCAACAAGTGCTTAAAATGTACGCACACGAGTGTGGAGCCGGGAGGGGGAGCAGTGCTCCTGCTGACCCCACATTCAAAGAACGTGGACCACTGCCAGACACCGATACCACCCCCCGCCGATTGCCACGCTCCACCTCCCCGCCCCCCTCCTGGACCATCGCTCACTCCTGACCCAATCCCCCAATCCCACCCCCCACACTCCTGGGCTATCGCTCCCTCCTGACCCAATCCCCCAATCCCCCCCCCCCCCCCCAAAACACTCCTGGGCCATCGCTCCCTCCTGACCCAATCCCCCCACCCCCACACCCTCCTGGACCATCGCTCCCTCCTGACCCAATCGCCCCCCTCCCCCCACACCCTCTACCCTCCTGGGCCATCGCTCCCTCCTGACCCAGTCACCACCCCTCCCCCCACCCTCCTGGGCCATCGCTCCCTCCTGACCCAGTCGCCCCCCCCACCCACCCACCTGGGCCATCGATCCCTCCTGACCCAATCCCCCAATCCCCCCCCCCAACCCCACACACTCCTGGGCCATCGCTCCCTCCTGACCCAATCCCCCAATCCCCCCCCCCACCCTCCTGGGCCATCGCTCCATTCTGACCCAGTCACCCCCACCCACCCTCTACCCTCCTGGACCATCACTCCATCCTGACCCAGTCACCCCCACCCAC
Organism: Pristiophorus japonicus; assembly: GCF_044704955.1. Classification (NCBI taxonomy): domain Eukaryota; kingdom Metazoa; phylum Chordata; class Chondrichthyes; family Pristiophoridae; genus Pristiophorus; species Pristiophorus japonicus. The sequence goes on along the minus strand of NC_091983.1, from coordinate 26,744,808 downwards.
CCTCTACCCTCCTGGGCCATCGCTCCATCCTGACCCAGTCACCCCCACCCACCCTCTACCCTCCTGGACCTTCGCTCCATCCTGACCCAGTCACCCCCACCCACCCTCTACCCTCCTGGGCCATCGCTCCCTCCAGACCCAGTCGCCCCCCCACCCACCCACCCACCTGGGCCATCGCTCCCTCCTGACCCAGTCACCCCCCCGCCTCCCCCCCCCCAGCCTCCTGGGCCATCGCTCCCTCCTGATCCGGTAGCCCCCTCCCCCCCCCCCCCCCCCCAACCCTCCTGGGCCATCACTCCCTCCTGACCCAATCGCCCCCCCCACCCACCCACCCATCTGGGCCATCACTCCCTCCTGACCCAGTCACTCCCCGACCCCCCACCCGCCTGGGACGTCGCTCCTTTCTGACCCAGTCGCCCCCCCCCCCCACCCTCCTGGGCCATCACTCCCTCCTGACCCAGTCGCCCCCCACCCTCCTGGGCCATCGCTCCCTCCTGACCCAGTCACCCCCACCCACCCTCCTGGGCTGTCGCTCCCTCCTGACCCAGTCGCCCCCCACCCTCCTGGGCCATCGCTCCCTCCTGACCCAGTCACCCCCACCCACCCTCCTGGGCCATCACTCCCTCCTGACCCAGTCACCCCCACCCACCCTCCTGGGCCACCACTCCCTCCTGACCCAGTCACCCCCACCCACCCTCCTGGGCCGTCGCTCCCTCCTGACCCAGTCACCCCCACCCACCCTCCAGGACCATCACTCCCTCCTGACCCAGTCGCCCCCCCACCCTCCTGGGCCATCGCTCCCTCCTGACCCAGTCACCCCCACCCACCCTCCTGGGCCGTCGCTCCCTCCTGACCCAGTCACCCCCACCCACCCTCCTGGGCCGTCGCTCCCTCCTGACCCAGTCGCCCCCCACCCTCCTGGGCCATCACTCCCTCCTGACCCAGTCGCCCCCCCCCCTACCCACCCTCCTGGGCCGTCGCTCCCTCCTGACCCAGTCACCCCCCCCTACCCACCCTCCAGGACCATCGCTCCCTCCTGACCCAGTCACACCCACCCTTCCCCTCCCACCCACCCTCCTGGGCCATCGCTCCCTCCTGACCCGGTCACCTCCCCCCCAACCCCCCCCCCCCACCCTCCTGGGCCATCGCTCCCTCCTGACCCAATCGCCACCCACCCTCCTGGGCCATCACTCCCTCCTGACCCAATCGCCCCCCGCCCCCCCCCCACCCTCCTGGGCCATCACTCCCTCCTGACCCAATCGCCCCCCGCACCCCCCCCACCCTCCTGGGCCATCACTCCCTCCTGACCCAATCGCCCCCCGCCGCCCCCCCACCCTCCTGGGCCATCACTCCCTCCTGACCCAATCGCCCCCCGCCCCCCCCACCCTCCTGGGCCATCACTCCCTCCTGACCCAATCGCCACCCACCCCCCCCACCCTCCTGGACAATCACTCCCTCCTGACCCAATCGCCCCCCGCCCCCCCCCCACCCTCCTGGGCCATCGCTCCCTCCTGACCCAGTCGCCCCCACCCTTCTGGGCCATCGCTCCCTCCTGACCCAGTCGCCCACCCTCCCCCTCCCACCCACCCTCCTGGGCCATCGCTCCCTCCTGATCCGGTTTGCCCCCCCACCCCCCCCCCACTCAATTACCTGATCCTCATTCTCGTTGCACCATCGAGCTGCTTGCCTCTTGCCACAGCTCACCGGAATGGAGGCCAGCATCATCCCCAATATCAGGGGGCTCCTCGCGCCGCACCAATTCAGAAGCAGGTATTGCTCCCTGTGCCCCTACCCACGTGCCCCCCAAAAATGGGGCTGCCCAAATTGCCAGGCCAGGATATCCAGATGGAAGAGTAACCACGACCAATTCTCTCATCCTGATACACAGCAAGATATGCGTGACAAGCGGGAACATCATCGAGCAGTCACTGGGCTGCTGAAGCAATGATTTGCGGGCGGGGAGTGGGGTGGGGGGGGTGGTGGCGGGGAGGCGGTTTGGCCACACACCAGGACTGCTCTACATTGCGAGAGTTGGCAGATGGCAATGGTGTGCTGCATGCTGTACAATGAAGTTGTAGAAAAAGGAACGGGTCAGCTTATGGAAGGTGAGCCACAGTCACCCATGGCACAGGAGCAGGTGGTGGGTGATGCCAAGGAAGCAATGGCTTGTCAGGGTCTGAATGGGACCCTGAGGTTCGGCTTTTTTGTGTGTAAGTGGATATTCCTTTTTTATTGAGCAACCATTTCATATTAGCGCTGTTTTTGCAGAGACCATTCATTGTGAAGGGAAACACCGATGTGAAGCTTAATGAAATATCTTGTATCTCTATAATGAAGGTGTAGTGTGTGTTTAACATGCTACACTGCTGTGCTTTGCCCTTGCAGTACATGAACTAGTGTCAAGATATTTCTACTCTACTACACCTATGTGATGCACCAACGAAAAAAAAAAGGCAGTCTCGAGGTTACGTTGCACTGTTCGCACCCTCAGGATGTCCCACGGCGATTCACATTTGGGGTCTTGTCATGATTGCTACGAAGGCAAGCAAAGGAGCCAAAACTGCGCACAGCAAGATCTCACAAACAGCGATGAGATGATCCATTTTTGTGCTGTTGGTTGAGGCAGGATTGTTGGGCAGGATATCGGGAGAATTCCCCTGCTCTCCTTTATGAGAGCTCTGGAATCTTTCGCGTCCACCGCAACAGGCGTTTAGCATTTCATCCAAAGGACAGCACCTCCGACAGTGCAGCACTGCCATAGCACTGTGCGGGGAATTTCGGCTGAGATCACGCGCTCAAACGCTGAAGCAAAGTTTTAACTTGTATCCTGCTGACTTGGGAGAGAGCATGTTACCAACCGAGACTGGCTGACTGTTGGAAGGAGCAGGTGTGAATGCCCCCTGTAAGGTCTGCTGAGGATTCAGCTGGCTTGGACTCAGACCCAAGTGACGAGTGGGCTGTGCCAGGAATAGCTGTGTCCTATCCCAGCCTTCTCACATCTCTTATTCAGAGGCAGCTGCAGTCTGCAATAACTTGAGAGTCACTTGCCGGTGCCTATACTTCTCAACACATGTTGTTGTTTAAGGCTGAAACCCACAGGCCAGCAATCTCTGTCATCATCATCATCATAGGCAGAACTTGGAATTGAGGAAGACTTGCTTCCACTCCTAAAGTGAGTCCTTTGGTGGCTGAACAGTCCAATATGAGAGCCACAGACCCCGTCACAAGTGGGACAGACATTTGTTGGGGGAAGGAGGGAGTGGGACTGATTTGCCGCACGCTCCTTCCGCTGCCTGCGCCTGACCTCTTCACGCTCGCGCCGTTGAGATTCGAAGAGCTCAACGCCCTCCCGGATGTACTTTCTCCACCTCGGGCGGTCTTCGGCCAGGGTCTCCCAGGTGTCAGTGGTGATGTCGCACTTTACCAGGGAGGCTTCGAGGGTGTCCTTGTAATGTTTCCGCTGCCCCACCTTTGGCTCGTTTACCGTGAAGGAGCTCCACATTGAACAATTGCTTTGGGAGCCTCTGGCATGCGCCCAGCGAAACTGATCAAGTGTGGTCAGTTCTTCAATGCTGGGGATGTTAGCCTGGGTGAGGACACTGACATTGGTGCGTCTGTCCTCCCAGGGGATTTGCAGGATCTTGCGGAGACATAGTGTCAATAGTAATCTCTGTCAATAGTAAAGATAGCAACAGGAGTCGGCCATTCAGCCCCTTAAGCCTGTTCCACCATTCAATTAGATCATGGCTGATCTGTATCAAATTCCATCAACCTGCTTTGGTTCCGTAACCCTTAATACCCTTGTCTAACAAAAATCTATCGATCTCAGTTTTGACATTTTCAATTGACCCACAGCTTTTTGAGGGACAGAGTTCCAGATTTGTGTGAAGAAGTGCTTCCTGACATCACCCCTGAATGGCCTGGCTCTAATTTTAAGGCTATGCCCTCTTGCTCTGGATTCTCCCCACCAGAGGAAATAGTTTCGCTCTATCTACTCTATCAAATCCTTTAATCATCTTAAACACCTCAATTAGATTCACCCCTTAATCTTCTATGCTTTCGGGAATAATCTATGCAACCTGTTTGCATAATTTAACCATTTTCGCCTAGGTATCATTGTGCTGAATCTGCACCGTAGCCTCTCCAAGGACCATATGTCCTTCCTGAGATGCGGTGCCCAGAACTGAACACAGTATTCCAGCGACTGGTGCACTTTTACAATGATTGTGTTTCCAATCAAGTCAGAGCCTGTTTCCTTTCCTGGCGTGTCAGCCAGTGGCTCAGCGCACTTGCCTCTGAGTCAGAAGGTCATGGGTTCAAGTCCCGCGCTATAGCTTGAGCATAAATATCTAGGCTGACACTCCAGTGCAGTGCTGAGGGAGTGCTGCACGATTCGAGGTACCGCCTTTCGGCTCTCTTAGGCAGATGTAAAAGATCCCATGGCACTATTTCGAAGAAGAACGGGGAATTATGTAAGGATAAAAGTGTTTATTAATAATTAAAATTGATTCTGTGTATGTATAAATGTTAAAAATGTAGATTATACGGAAAGGCCTGTTTATGTTGAGGAGAGCCAATAAGGAACTGCCCTGGAACCAAGGTCCAATCCGGAGGCTTTTTGAGGGACAATGGTTTTGAGAAGTATAAAGAACTCAGGCAAAGACTTTCCTCTCTCTTCTCTCTGCTGGACACATGGCATAAGACCTCCCACTGAAGACCAGTTAAAACAGCAAGCCATGTGTTCAAACCAGCCAGCCAAAGGGAAGTAACGTATATCGCTCGTTATTCTAACCTCATTGTATCTGCTGTAACTAAGGTGGATGTGCAATTGTGTGTGTTTTTTCAATAAACTGTTCCAATTGTTTTAGAAGAATTGTCTCACTATCAAATATAATGCCAGAGATTTAGAAATCTTACAATTATCCCTGGTGTCTTGGTCAATATTTATCCCTCAATCAACATAATAAAAAACAGATTATCCGGTTATTATCACATTGCTGTTTATGGAAGCTTGCTGTGCGCAAAATGGCTGAGGGGTTTCCCACATTACAACAGCGATTACACTCGAAAAGTATTTCGTTGGATGCAAAATGCTTTGAGACGTCCGGTGGTCGTGAAAGGCGCTATATAAATGCAAGTCTTTCTTTCTTCAACTTTGATAAGGGACCTCATTACTATTAGCGGGAACATTCTTGAGGGATGTTGAAACCGCGTTGGCCATCCGTGTTCCTGCATTCTTCTCCGCAGATGTCACTGATGTCGGCAGCTGCTCCGTGACAACCTTTAGAATGGACAACCTTTGCATCGTGACACGGCATAGGTGGGTGGTAGAATTAGGACTGCTATCTGGAGCCAGCTTGCATCGTGTTACAAAATCATAGGCTCTTACAGCACTGAAGGAGGTCTTTTGGTCCGTCGTGCCTGTGGCGGATCTTTGAAAGAGCTGTCCAATTAGCTCCACTTCCCCCCTGCTCTTTCCCTGTAACGCTTCAAATTAATTTCCTTTTCAAAGGGTGGTAGAAGATTAGAACTCCCTTCCACAAACGGCAATTGTTAATTTTAAAAGTGAGGTTTGATAGTTGTTTGTTAACCAAAGGTGTTAAGGGACAGGCGGCAAAGGGGAGGTTTGTGTGGAGTTAGGTCACAGATCAACCATGATCTCATTGAATGGCGGAACACGCCCGAGGGGCTCAATGGTCTCTTCCTGTTCCAATGTTCAAGAATTTATCCAGCTCCCTTTTGAAAGTTACTATTCAATCTGCTCCCGCCACCCCTTCAGGCAGTGCAATGTGTTCCACAAGGTGACAAGTGACTGCCTCACTCCTTTCGGCTTCAAGAAGTATATACTTTGGTTCAGTGCCGGTCCCATAAGATCGGAATAGAAACCAGTGGGCACGTTCGGCCTCCACTCAACAGCAGCTGGACAAGCACCCCTTCCACATCCGCTGCCAGCGGCTCACCCTCTTGTTTGTTTCTTTCTGTCGCCGTGTTGCCACTTCTAAATGGCTGGATCACATCAAATATTTGTACCTGAGCTGGTGCTTTGTGACACAGCATGGAGCGGTGAGCCTCCTGTCTCGAGTGACTAGCTTGCTGCTCCTGGTTTCTGTTATGTATGTAACTATGTAATACTTGCCACCAGAGGGCGCGACTGTTGGAGTCCTAATGGTCACCTGCACACACGTGCAGGGCCGGTATAACAGGTTGGCTGCCATGTTGTTTAGTCACTCTGGAGTTGTAAAAAAGAAGACTGAGGTCACACTCAGTTTAGCTCACAGCACTCAGCCTCGTGGAGTTCTTCTATACATAACAATTGGTGACGAGTAACAGAATACGAACCTTCACGCAACCATGGCTACTGTTGGAATATGAGAGAGATTCGTAGAGAGTGATGATTGGGAAGCCTTCGTCGAGCGTCTCGACCAGTACTTCGTGGCCAACGAGCTGGAAGGAGACACTAACGCGGTCATGCGCAGGGCGGTTCTCCTCACCATCTGTGGGCCTAAAATATACAGCCTCATCAAAAATCTGCTTGCACCGACAAAACCAACGGAGAAGGAATATACAGAGTTGTGCACGCTGGTTCAGGGCCGCCTCAAGCCGAAGGAGATTATCCTCATGGCCAGGTATCGTTTTTATAGACACCATCGCTCCGGGGGCCAGGACGCGGCAGATTATGTCGCCGACCTGAGATGCCTCGCGGGACCTTGCGATTTTGGAGCTGCGTTGGGGAGAATTCTGCGGGACTTTTCGTGCTTGGCATCAACCACGAGGTCATTCTTCGAAAGCTACAGGCATGCACGGCCACGGACGATAACACCAAACAGATATTGTATCAACATCGAAGCTCACCGGCAAGTACTCTGCATAAAATGACATTGCTAGCAGGCCGAACTGCACATGGCAGAGCTTATACGTCTGCGGCTGCAAGACCTGTGATGACTCAGAGTCCGCCGTCGGGGGTGAATGCATTAGCATTGGGTTGGCGCTGCGGGGCTAATCATCGGGCCCATCAATGTCGATTCAAGCACTACGTGTGCAAATGCTGCGCAACAACGGGACACCTCCAGCAAATGTGCAAATGTGCTGCGACACACCACGTGGCCGGGGATGATCGATCCGGCGCGGATCATGCAGCACAGGCAACTCAACCCGAGGAAAAAGTGTATGGGGTACATACCTTCACCACCAAGAGCCCTACTATAATGCTGAAAGCCAAATCAAATGGAGTTCCAGTATCCATGGAGTTGGACAAGGGTGCGAGTCAGTCAATAATGAGCCAGAAGGCTTTCGAGAAACTGTGGGGCAATGAGGCACAAAGGCCCAAACTGAGCCCGATTAATGCAAAGCTGCGTACCTGCACCAAAGAGCTCATACCAGTCATTGGAAGTGCGGCAGTGAAGATATCGTATGATGGAGGTGTGCATGACCTATCATTGTGCATTGTTCCAGGCAATGGGCCAACGCTGTACGGCAGAAGCTGTAGAAAAGGAATTGGAACGACATCAAAGCACTATCTTCAGTGGATGATGCCTCATGTGCTCAAGTGCTGAGCAAGTTTGAACCAGGCATCAGCAACTTCACAGACAAGATCCATCTAGGCCCCGATGCACGGCCTGTCCATCACAAGGCTCGGTACATGATGAGGGAGAAAGTAGAGATCGAACTGGACAGACTCCAACGTGAAGGAATCATATCGCCAGTTGAGTTCAACGAGTGGGCCAGTCCAATTGTTCCGGTGTTGAAAAGCGATGGCACGGTCAGAATCTGCAGAGACTACAAGGTAACGATTAACCGAGTCTCACTACAGGACCAGTACCCGCTGCCCAAAGTGGATGACCTGTTCGCAACGTTAGCAGGGGCAGGGTGGGGGGGGAAGTCGTTCACCAAGTTGGACCTAACCTCCACCTCTATGACACAGGAGCTAGCTGAATCTTTGAAAAGACTGTGTGTGTTGACGTGCACAAAGGGCGGTTTATATACACATGTGCCCTTTTGAGATTTGCTCGGCTGCAGCCATTTTCCAGAGAAACATGGAGAGTTTGCTGAAATCTGTTCCGCTCACCGTTGTGTTTCAAGACGACATCCTGATCATTGGTCGTGACACCATCGAACATCTACACAACCTGGAAGAGGTTCTAAGTCGCCCAGACAGAGTGGGACTCAGGCTGAAACGCTCCAAGTGTCTTTTCCTGGCGCTAGAAGTCGAATTTTTGGGGAGAAAGATTGCAGCAGACGGCATCAGGCCCATGGACACAAAGACAGAGGCCATCAAGAATGCACCCAGACCCCAGAGTGTGACGGAGCTGTGTTCGTTCCTGGGACTCCTCAACTATTTCGATAACTGTCTACCCGGGTTGAGCAGGTTGTTAGAGCCTTTGCACATGTTGCTACGTAAAGGTGACGACTGGGTTTGGGGCAAATCTCAAGACACAGCCTTTGAGAAGGCCAGGAACCTGCTATGTTCAAATAAGTTACTTATACACTATGACCCATGTAAACGTTTAGTGCTAGTTGTGACGCCTCATCGTACGGGGTCGGCTGTGTGTTACAGCAAGCCAATGTATCGGGCAACCTCCAACCGGTTGCACATGCGTCTAGAAGTCTGTCTAAGGCTGAGAGAGCCTATATTATGGTCGTGAAAGAGGCATTAGCATGTGTATATGGAGTTAAGAAAATGCACTAATAGCTATTTGGACTTCGGTTTGAGCTTGAAACTGACCACAAGCCGCTCATTTAGCTGTTTTCAGACAGCAAAGGCATAAACACCAATGCTTCGTCCCGCATCCAAAGATGGGCACTGACATTATTCGCTTATGACTATGTTAGATCAGGCATGGAGAACTGTGCCAATGCTCTCAGCCGGCTACCATTACCCACCACCGGGGTTGAAATGGCGCAGTCCGCAGACTTGCTCCTGGTCATGGATGCTTTTGAGAGCAAGGGGTCACCCGTCACAGCTCACCAGATCAGGACCTGGATCAGCCAGGATCCTGTGCTATCATTAGTAAAGAGTTGCGTCCTAAATGGGAACTGGTTGGCCTTTCCCAGGGAAATGCTTGATGAAATTAAGCCGTTTCACCGATGCAAAGATGAAATGTCCATCCAGTCGGATTGTCTCTTATGGGGTAATCACGTGGTTTTGCCAAAAAAAGGCAGGGAAACGTTTATACGCGACCTACACAGTACCCACCCAGGCATAGTCATGGTGAAGACAATTGCCAGGTCGCATGTTTGGTGGCCCGGCATTGACTCGGACTTGGAATCATGCGTGCATCAGTGCAACACTTGCTCGCAAGTGAGCAATGCACCAAGGGAGGCTCCACTGAGTCTGTGGTCATGGCCCTCCAAACCGTGGTCCAGGATCCACGTAGATTTTGCCGGCCCCTTTCTAGGAAAGATGTTTTTAATAGTAGTGGATGCTTACTCCAAATGAACTGAATGCGTAATCATGTCATCCAGCACGTCCACAGCCACCATTAAAAGCCTCCGGGCCATGATCGCCACCCACGGCTTGCCCGACATCCTTGTCAGTGACAATGGTCCGTGTTTCACCAGCTCGGAATTCAACAAGTTTATGACCTGCAATGGCATCAAGCATGTCAGGTCTGTTCTGTTTAAGCCCGTGTCTAATGGTCAAGCGGAACGGGCAGTCCAAACAATCAAGCAGAGCATGAAATGCGTGATGGACGGCTCCCCGCAGACCCGCTTGTCTCGCATTCTGCTCAGTTATTGGACGCGACCCCACTCGCTCACCGGGGTTCCCCCGGAAGAATTGTTAATGAAGAGAGCCCTCAAAACCAGGCTCTCCCTAGCTCACCCAGATCTTAATGATCACGTGGAAACCCAGCGACACCGGCAGAACATGTACCACGATCGCGCGGCTGTTTCACGTGACATTGATGTTAATGACTCTGTGTTTGTCCTGAATTACGGTCATGGTCCCAAGTGGGTTGCTGGCACTGTTTTGGCCAAGGAAGGGAATAGGGTGTTTATAATCAAAGTGTTAAATGGCCAAACGTGCTGAAAGCATTTAGAACAGACCAAATTGTGATTTACTGACAACCAGGAACGACTTGAAGAGGACATCGCATCGACGATCCACCGTCACACACCCAACCAGCAATCGACCTCGCTGTCAATCACGAGGATGAGCCCACTGTTCCTGACAGTCCGGTCAGACCAGCCACAGTGCAGTTCAGCAATGGTCCGACCAACTCACACACGCCAGAGTTTGAACTTAGACGATCAACCAGGGAGCGAAGGGCTCCGGATCGCCTCAACTTGTAAATAACTTGCACTGAAGACTTTGGGGGTGGGGTGGGGGGGGTGGGGGGAGTGATGTTATGTATGTAACTATGTAATACTTGCCACCAGAGGACACGACTGTTAAAGTCCTAATGGTCACCTGCACATACGTGCAGGGTCAGTATCAAAGGTTGGCTGCCATGTTGTTTAGGCACTCTGGAGTTGTAATAAAGACTAAGGTCACACTCAGTTTAGCTCACAGTACTCGGCCTCGTGGAGTTCTTCTATACATAACAGTTTCCAGGCATACGGTGACCGTAGGCAAAGGTCAGACCCGTTTCTATGGCACAGACAGCGTTTGCTATTTTGTTTGCAATGCGGCATGAACCCTCTGCTTTACACCTGCTGGCACTCCTGATTCATCGGCGTGGTTAAGTCAAGCGAGCATAATTGCACATTTCCGCCAGCTTCTCCATAACCCAGTCCCTCTGCAGTCTCCCTTCCTGTAACCTCCACTGTCACCTCCTCAACGTGGGATTAAAAGGTTTCTGTTGCGTGCATCACCATTTGCTCCTAAGTGCTGTCTCTTGTCGGATGACACTTACTTCTGCAAGAAAGAGTAACAAAGGGCCTTGTACAGGAAACGCTAGATACTAAGTAGTTTAGGCTGCCATTGTGTAATGGCCTGATGCAATTTCAATGCCTTCCTCGATGAATTTCTAATAGCTGACTGAGTGCTCGAGCATTGTAAAGTTGCTTGCATGCACAATGATAGGCAGTCATTAATCCCTGCCACCTACATCTCTCTACTTTCCCCCTTTATATACCTCCCTTTCATACTGCTAAACAATCCCAGTTTTTTACTTTTGCGTTGCGATTCCAGCAGGTTACATCGGGTTAGCTAAACTAAGGGTTGGTATCCTCTGTGGATCATGTAAAACGAGATTGCAAACCCACTCATTATTACCTGGAATTAACAGAACACAAACAGGCCATTCGGCCCAACAGCTCCACGCCGGTGTTTATGCTCCACACAAGCCTCTCCCAGCCCTCTTCATCAGCATACCCTTTTTTTTAATCCCTTTTAAAAATCTAGCTTTCCCTTAAAGACATCTATCCTATTCGCATCAACTACTCCCTGTGGTAGCGAGTTCCACATTCTCACCACTCTCTGGGTAAAGAAGTATCTCCTGACTTCCTGATTGGATTTATTAGTGACTATCCTATGTTTATAGCCCCTTTATTTTAGTCTCCCCACATGTGGAAACATTTTCTCTACATCTACCCTATCAAACTATTTCATAATTTGTAAGACCTCTATCAGGTCACCTCTCAGTCTTCTCGTTACCAGAGAAAACAGTCCCTGCCTGGTGAACCTTTCCTGCTAGTGTTAACTCTCAGTTCTGGTATTAACTTTGTTAATACAGGTGGAGCGTCCGAAATCCGGAAACTTCGGGACCTCTGGGTATTTCCGGATTTTGGAACATCTTTGTCTGGGTCGAGGTAGGTGGGGTCGGGCAGCAATGGTAAGGGGGGAGAGGGGGGAGAAGGGGGGGAGCCGGGGCCGGGGGGAGAGGCGGGTATCCAGGACCGGGGAGGTGAAGGGGGGTGGGGCCGGGGCCGGGGGGAGGGGGGGCCGGGGCTGGGGGGAGGAGGGGGGGCCAGGGCGAGAAGGGGGGGGCAGGGGGAGAAGGAAGGGGGCCGGGGGGAGAAGGGGTGGCTAGGGCTGGATGAAGGGGAGGGGCAGAGCCGGGGGGAGAAAGGGGGGGGCCGGGGGGAGAAGGGGGGGCCGGGGCTGGATGAAGGGGAGGGGCAGGGCCGGGGGGAGAGGGGGGGGCTGGGGCGAGAAGGGGGGGGCCAGGGGGAGGGGGGGGCCAGTGCCGGGGGGAGAAGGGTGGGGCTGGGGCCGGGGGGAGAAGGGCGGGGCCGGGGGGGAGCCAGGGCCGGGGGGAGAGGGGGGGCCGGGGCTGGGGTGAGAGGGGGGGGCCGGGGGGAGAAGGGGGTGGCGGGTCTGGGGGGAGAAGGGGGGAGGGGGGGCCGGGGCCAGGGGGAGAAGGGGGGGGGCCGGGGGGAGAAGGGGGGGCCGGGGGTAGAGGGGGGGGGCAGGGCTTGGAGGAGAGGGGGGGCCGGGGCCGGGGGGAGAAGCGGTGGGGGTCGTGGGGGAGGGGGTCGGGGCAAGGTGGGGCTGCCGAGGCGGGGTGAGTCCGGATTTTGGAACATTTTCCGGTTTCCTGATGACCCCACCATGGATTGGCCCGGTGTCCGGATTCCGCAACATTCCGAATTTTGGAACTCCAGATTTCGGACGCTCAACCTGTACTTTTTGCAATTTCTCCAATGCCTCTATATCTTTTTATAGTATGGCGGTTCTGAAGCTGAAATTGCCCCTCTCCTTAAAGCCTGTTACCACCGCAAATCGGCGGCCACGCTATGGAGTGGAATGGCCGCTGACTTTTGGTAGAATGGCTGCTCCTAGCCCAATTACCCTCCCGAGTTTTCCCAGCAGTGCCCCAATCCCCCCCACTGCCCCACTGCTGCTGATCTGTGGTAAGCACGTCATCACCGTGTGCACCGCTGATCTAACCCCCGATGGCAACATTCCCCTCCGAAAATCTTCGGCCCGCCCGGCGGTGCCAAAACAAGCTTTCACCCGGTGGTCCAGTGAGGCTGTGGCCTTCTGCAGCGGCGGTGTAGCTTCCCTTAAAGGGGAGGGCGCACTTCCACTGCCGCCATGTTTTTTTTTTGTCAGCCCGACAATTATGCCCCTGGGTTCGGCCAGGCCGCCAACAGGCAGCCTGGCATCCCCTCTAGGGTGCCAGGCCGCTGGCCCGGTCAAAACCCTCCCTGGTGGCCTACTGGGCCCAAGTTTTAAAATAGCAAGTGCTCTCCCCTTGAAGTGAAGCGGAGAGCCGTGGTGACGCGGTGCCGTGATGATGTCATCGCGGTGGTGACATCGCACCGCCCTCAACTTCCGCCCCTCAGTTGCTGTCACCGCTGCGTCTTCGCCCCTCAGGTGTAGTCACCGCCCCCATTTACAGCGTCTTCCGGATCAAAACCCAAAAAAAAACAAAGAGCTGAATGTCGCTCAAGAGGCGACCTGAACCGTAGCCGCGGTAAAAACCACCAAAACGGGGTGGGAGCGACTCATTTCGGGTGGGGGGCAATTTCTACCCCTAGAACTGTGCACATTACTCCAAATGTGGTCTAACCAAGGTTCTACATAAGTTTATCATAACCTCTCTTTAAGAACATTTAACTTGCTCAGGCCCTGTGATAAGACTATGGGACACCAATGTATGAACCGTTAACATGTTTGAAATTCCTCTCTCACAGCGATGCTAACCCACTGGCTTCTGCTAAAAGAGCGGCGAGCGGAACGTCAAACAAATAAATCAGGAGTTCACACGCTAGTATCCCCGGGCTATATTTCAGGGCCGAGGTATTGTAGAATTTACCAATATCTCGCAAAGATTCCAGGTACCTTTCCCCTGCAGAGGAGAAGAATCCCTTTCTGGGCTTTTAAAATGAGTTTAAAGGGGCAGACGAAGCCTGCGGGGGATAAAAGGGGATGCATTCATGGAGACCCCCCCCCCCTCCAGTGTTTGGACTCAGGAAAGGGAATTCAAAATGGACCTAAATTACAGAAGCTTGAGATCCCCTAAACATCTATGGGAAGGAGCATATCAATTTTAAGATTCTACAACATTTTGGCTGCGAAAAAGAGTTACCAAATACAGGAGGTGGGGCCAACCTCTGAAGCAAATTCGTGTATTAAGGATCCCAGGCTATTCACCCCCTAAGAGATAATCGAAATACCCAATCAAGCACAATGGAAATCATGGTCAGAAAAACTGGACAATCCTAAAACAATGCAAAACCAGTGATAGCACATTCTCACACCCTAATCGAGTTACTGGTGTCAAAGGAGACATTTGAAAATCAATGGACAGAACAGTTTAAACAGAGCCCAAGAGATTTGATGGGAGATAACGGAGCCTTTTTTGGGGATATATCTATCCCCCAGTTTTACAAGGAAAAACTAGCAGAACACAGATTCGAACAAGGACACAGACGGGAACACAGACACAGACACAAGCAGCCTGCTTCCTCTACAGTTAAGAAATGGAATAGTGAAGGAAACTACCAGAACTCATCAAGAACTGACCGAGCACGAGGCCCACGAAACAGAAGGTTGTCAGCAACCAAATCGAGAACCACTCTACAATCTACTTCTGAACGACCCAACGGGGGAGAAATTACCAAAAGGGACTAACTAAAACTATTCCTAACCAAAGAAAGTGAGTACTTACCCCATACATCCAAAACGCAACTTAGCGCATCAACGGACGCACGGCACCCGAAGACTACGCAGTCCGAAGTCCTCTCCTCCGTCTGGGGTGCGGCTCGCCTAGAAGGCCAAGTGCAGCGAACCCCGAAATCGTGAATCACCGGTAACTGTCTAAAGGGATTGGTGAGCATAGCCCCTGAACCCTCAGAGCTATAACTTAGTTAGTTAGGGGAATTGGGAGGGGGGAGGCTGGGATAACTTGTGTAAATGTATTTGCATTCTCCTCTTTACCCCATTTAGAGTTTAAGCTGTATTCTTTTCCCCACAGGCTGTAATTTGACATTTTATTCAATGTGTTGTACCCTTCAGTGTGTATTGGTCTGTGTGTGTTATTAAAGGTGTGCCTTTTACTTCTTTTTAAACACAATAAAGCCATACCTTGAAACCGATTGTCTGTCCAAGTCTGTCACAGTCCCTTCATAGTTCCAGTGTCTAGAACCAAGGGTGTGGGAGTGATTCGGAACTGCTCATATAAGGTCAGAAGGGAAAGCTGACCCCCTTACAGTATTTCAGAAAAATAAATGAGAAGGTACTGAATAGTGAGAATACTAAAGAGCCATGGGGGGTTAATTTTGACTTTGGGCAATAGTGCAAAATGGGCGATAGCGATTCAGTCGTCTGTTAAACATCTGTCTTGATCTTCCTTTGCATTGAATCAATATCATCCCTTTTACACTACGTATTATCCCCATGGTCCTCATGAAAAAGTCTTCGGCCAAAAGATTTTGTTCAGTGAAGGACAGAAACCAGAACAGCCCTGATTTGTTGTTGCCACGGTGACATAACATGAGTAAAGTAATGAATATGCTGTAATGTTGCCTGTTTGCTCAAACAGTTTTTCACGCCCTGCTCCGCGAAGATTAAAGCTTCTTCAGTTAAGGAGGCAGAAATTAGACCAGGCCTGTTTTCAGGCCTAGACTTGGGGCTGCAGGGGCAACTTGCAGCCTATCCCAGAGGCCCAAGCATCAATGGAAATTGGTCTCCGGGATGAGCCATCGCTGCTGGTCGCACCGTCACCGGTTCTTGCCCGACGGGAGACATTTCTCAGGTATATCCCGGGAGAGGGGTGTTTGAGTGGGCTACGGGGGTGAGGGAACAGGAAGAACTCCTGCTGCTCCTGGCTGCAGAGGAAAGTGTTTCTTCAAAAAATAAAAATGAAAACATTTTGTTTTAGTTAGCGGCCATGGTACAGCTGCTGAAGAATTCTGAATGGGGCAGGCCACATGATGTATTTGTCTAAGGGGCCCTTTAACAGGCATGAGGCCACTAATTTACATGTTCAAGGGGCTTGTCTTAGGCATCCATAAGGGCGTTTGCTCGTAAAGGGGAGGGAGCACTGCCGCGGCTGCCATTTTATTTTAATTGTCGGCCGACTCTGAAGTCGGCCTGACCATGGTGGCCATGGGTTCGGCTGGGCCACCAACAGGCAGCATGGCACCCCCTCTTGGGTGCCAAACTGCTGGCCCGGCTGAAGCCCTCCCTGCTGGCCCAGTTGACGCCATTAAAATGGCTGCAGAGCTCGCAGCAGCCCTCCCCTTTAACTGAAGGGGAGGGACATTGCTACGCGTCGTGCGGACATCATGAGCGTTGCACTGACATGCTCAGCACGACGCCGATGACATCGTCCGCTTTCCGCCTCGCTCCCAACGCACTTCTGTCCCTCAGCCGCCCCAAACACCACCGCAGTTTGTCTCTATTCTCCATCGCATGGATTCGGGTGGAGAATATTCATTTAATTCGAATAATCCGCCCCGTTTGGGGCGGAGGGCAATTTCGACCCCTTAGAGTGTAAAGAAAGAACTTGCATTTATATAGCGCCTTTCACAGCGTCAGGATGCCCTGAAGCACTTTACATTCAATGAAGCACTTTTACAGTGTTGGAATGTAGGAAATGCGGCAGCCAATTTTGGACATAGCTGCCAGACTGGGCCTGTGGCAGGTGGTGAGAGAACCAACACGAGGGAAAAACCTACTCCTCATCCTCACCAATCTACCTGTTGCAGATGCATCTGTCCATGACCCACCTCTGACTATACGATGTAGAAAATGTTTTCAATGTAAACGTACTTGTAATCTGTTTGCGTAAATAGTGTACCATGTACTGCTTCATCTGTCTGGCACTACCACCATGTACTGCTTCATCCAGTGTTAGCTGTGGTTCAGAGGGCAGCACCCTCGTCTCTGGGGTAGAAGTTTGTGGGTTCAAGTCCCACTATCGAGACTTGAGTATAAAAATCTAGGCTGACACTTCAGTGCTGCACTGAGGGAGTGCTGCATGGTTGGAGTTACCATCTTTCGGATAGGACGTTAAACTGAGGCCCCGTCTGCCCTCTCGGGTGGACATAAAAGATCCCTTGGCACTATTTCAAAGTAGAGCAGGGGAGTTATCTCCGGAGACCTGGCCAATATTAATCCCTCAATCAACATAGCAAAAAACGGATGATCTGGTCATTATCACGTTGCTGTTTGTGGGAGCTTGCAGTGCGAAAATTGTCTGCCACGTTTCCCACATTACAACAGTGACAACACTTCGATTTGAGACGTCTGGTGGTGATGAAAGGTGCTGTATATATGCAAGTTTTTCTTTCTTTTCCTTGTTTTGTGCTATATGTAATGTGATCTGTGGATTGTATTGTAATGTATTTTGAAAAGTAATGTAATGTATTTTGACAAAATTGTATGAATAAAGAATATTTTTGAAATAGAAAAAAAAATCTGTCCATCACAGCATTGGTAGCAGTGACCAACGCAGAGTCCTGATGGAGACGAAGTCCCGGCTTAGCACTGAGGACTGTGTGGCACTACCACTGCTCTAAATGGGATAGATCCAGAACAGATTGAGCAGCTCAAAACTGGGCATCCATGAGGCACTGCGGGCCATCAGCGGCAGCAGAATTGTATTCCACCACAATCTGTAACCTCATGGCACGGCCTATCCCTCACTCTTCCATTACCATCAAGCCAGGGGACCAACCCTGGTTCAATGAGGAGTGCAGCAGAGCAAGCCAGGAGCAGCACCAGGGGTATCTAAAAATGAGGTGCCAAACTGGGGAAGCTACACAGGACCACAGGCACACCAAACAGTGAACGCAGCATGCTATAAACAGAGCTAAAGTGATCCCACAACCAACGGATCAGATCAAAGCTCTGCGGTCCTGCCACATCCAGTTGTGAATGGCAGTGGGCAATTAAACAACTAACGGGAGGAGGAGGCTCCATGAACATCCCCAGTCCCAATGATGGCACACGAATGCAAAAGACAAGGCTGAAGCATTTGCAACCATCTTCAGCCAGAAGTGCCGAGTGGATGATCCATATTGGCCTCCTCCTGACGTCCCAACCATCACAGATGCCAGTCTTCAGCCAATTCAATTCACTCCACGTGATATCAAGAAACAGCTGAGTGCACCGGATACAGCAAATATAGTCTATGGGCCCCAACAACATCCCGGATATTGTGCTGAAGACTTGTGCTCCAGAACTAGCTGTGCCTCTAACCAAGCTGTTCCAGTACAGCGTCAACACTGGCATCTACCTAACAATGTGGAAAACTGCCCAGGTATGTCCTGTCCACAAAAAGCAGGATAAGTCCAATCCGACCAATTACGCCCCATCAGTCTACTCTCAACCATCAGCAAAGTGATGGAAGGTGTCGTCGAGATTGCTATCAAGCAGCACTAACTCACCAATAACCTGCTCATCGATACTCAGTTTGGGTTCCACCAGGATCACTCGGCTCCAGACCTCATTACAGCCTTGGTCCAAACATGGAGAAAAGAGCTGAATTCCAAGGAGAGGAGAGATTGACTGAGTGTGGCATCAAGGAACCCTAGTGAAATTGAAGTTAATGGGAATCAAGGGAGAAACTCTCCACTGGTTGGAGTCATACCTGGCAAAGGAAGATGGTTGTGGTTGTTGTAGGTCAATCATCTCAGTCCCCGAACATCGCTGCAGGAGTTCCTCTGGGCAGAGTCCTAGGCCTAACCATTTTCAGCTGCTTCATCAATATTCTTCCCTTCATCATAAGGTCAGAAGTGAGGATGTTTGCTGATGATTGCATAGTGTTCGGTTCCATTCGCAGATAATAAAGCAGTCCGTGCCCGAATGCAGCAAGACCTGGACGACAGCCAGGCTTAGGCTGATAAGTGGCAAGTAACATTCGAGCCACACAAGAGCCAAACAATGACTACCTCCAACAAGCGAGAGTCGAAACATCGCTCCATTATATTCAATGCCATTACCATGGCCGAATCCCCCACCATCACCATTCTGGGGATCACCATTGACCAGAAATTTAACTGGACCAGCCACATAAATACTGCGGCAACAAGAGCAGGTCAGAGACTGGGTATTCTGTGGCAAGCCTTTTCACTATCTATAAGGCACAAGTCATGAGTGTGATGGAATGTTCTCCACTTGCCTGGATGAGTGCAGCTCCAACAACACTCAAGAGGCTCAACACCATCCAGGACAAAGTAGCCTGCTCAATTGGCACCTCATCCACCACCTTAAACATTCACTCCCTCCACCACCGGCGCACCGTGGCTGCAGTGTGTACCATCTACAAGATGCACTGCAGCAACTCGTCAAGGCTTCTTCGGCAGCAACTCCCAAATCCGTGACCTCTACCACTTAGAAGGACAAGGGCAGCAAGCGCATGAGAACACCATTACCTGCAAGTTCCCCTCCAAGTCACACACCATCCTGACTTGGAAATATATCGCCGTTCCTTCATTGTCGCTGGGTCAAAATCCTGGAACTCCCTCTCTAACAACATTGTGGGATTACGTTCACCCCACGGACTACAGCAGTTCACGAAGGCGCCTCACCACCAACTTCTCAAGAGCAATTAGGGATGGGCAATAAATGCTGGCCATGCCAACACGCCCACATCCCATGAATGAATAAAAAAAAACACAGCAAGGTCCCACAAACAGCAATTAAATAGATGATTTGATAATCATTGTTTTAAAGTGATGTTGGTTGAGGGATAAATATTGGATGGGCCTTCTTCAAAATAGTGCCATGGTTATGCTTACATGAGAGGGCAGATGGGGCTCTTGGTTTAACATCTCATCCAAAAGATGGCAGCACTTGCTCAGTACTGCACTGGGAGTGTCGGCCGAGATATGTGCTCAAGTCACTGGAGTGGGACTATGAACCCATGACCTTCTGACTCAGGGACTAGCGTGCTACCCACTGTGCCATAGCTGAGAAAACGTTCCTTTGCCAATATACCGCATACTTGGCCAAATCCTCCCAGGTTGATTGATGGGGTGGAAAGGATAGAATGACAGCTGACTTTGCTCAGCGTTGCTCAGGGTTACTTTCCGCATTTAAAAATAACACTCGGAATCATATTCTGTACCATAATTTACAGCCTGGAACACAAACGTACCAACAAGCATCAGTGCATCACTGGGGTTTATTTTAATTGCAAGAAAGGATTCATAATTTGCTGGTAAGGTGCCATGCTGTGCACCACCCCAAAGGCACTGCCCTGTACATTTGCAATTGGTTAGATAGCATGACTGACAGGAGAACTTACAATGTGTGTGACACTTGGACAATTCACTATAAGCCTGACAGGTGGACTGAATGCTTTTTCTCTGTTTGCAACTCATTGCGCTTTACAACAACCCGTCCACTGTTTTGTATGAAGCCGGAATTTGCATTTTCACTACCACAACTGATTTAATGGCTTACGTCACATCTCATTACTCATCGGCAAACATCATTGAATGTGCTCCTTTGTCGGTCTCTAAGGTGCTTTAGAAATGCTAAATAACGCAGAATATAATTTGAAATGTCCCTCCGCTCCCCGTTGCACAGGTTAGTCTATCCCTTCTATGCTCAGCGCGTAAAGTAAACATAATTTACCCCGTCCCGTGTTTGCTCTGCTCCTCTACCATCTGCAACTGCTGCTGTGGGGCTTTCTTGCTGGATTTAACCTCGAGCAATGTTTATCTAGCTTTCTTCTCCCGAGACAGCGAAGATGGCTTGTTCCAGCAGCAACATGACAAAATGAGGCCATGCTTTTGAATCCTTAATATCTTGCGCTAAACCAGGGCTGAAGCGTGTCCCAGAGCTCATCCCGCTAGGCTGGCATCATGTGGAGAGTAATAATGTCAGTGTTCCTTCGCGAGCAGGCTTGTTAATACAATGTGTTTGTGTGCAGGTGCAATACCTGGGCTAAAATTACGAGGACAGGTTGCATAGACTAGGCTTGAGTTTTGAAGATTTAAGGGCTGATCTAATTGAAGGGGCCGAAATGGTTCTCTGCCCATAATGGGGCGCATCTTTCGAAATAAATGATTTTAATAGCGGGAAATTCGCCTCTTTAATTTTGGCCTCTTAAAATTTTTTTATTTGCCCGCGGGGTGTTTGGTGCGGCTGAGGGGAAGAAGGTAGGCGGTGTCGGCCGCACGACACAGATGTGCTGCATAGCAATGACGCGTTGCGTCGTCCCTCCTCTTCAGTCAAAGGGCTGGGACGCTGCGAGCTTGCAGCCTCTTTCCTGGCGCCCACTGGGCCACCAGTGAGGGTTTCAGCTCGGCCAGTGGCCCGGCACCCAAGAGGGGGTGACGGGCTGCCTGTGGGCTGCCATTGTCAATTAAAATAAAATGGCGGCCGCGGCGGAACGCCCTCCCCTTTAATCCCATCATAAGCAGTCTCTCGGAATCGAGGAAGGCTTGCTTCCACTCCTAAAGTGAGTTCTTTGGTGGCTGAACAGTCCAACACGAGAGCCACAGACCCTGTCACAGGTGGGACAGATATTCGTCGGGGACCTACAGCTGGTGGAGGACCTTTGTCTTACGGATGTTAAGGCCCATGCTTTCATATGCCTCGGTGAATACATCGACTATATCCTGGATTTCAGCCTCAGAATGTGCGCAGATGCAGGAATCATGCGCGTACTGCAGCTCAACGACAGAGCTTTGGGTGATCTTGGACCTGGCCTGGATGCTGCGTAAGTTAAAGGTCCCCTTTAAGGGCGGATGCACCGTCCAGCCACTGGCAGCTTCCCACCAGAAAAAGCTGTTGGGCGCACTGACCGGCTGCCGCTCTGCTCCCACGAGGCAATTTCCCTCGCGGGGCGGAAAGGGGTTGCCGCTGGGCGCGTGCCCGGCGGGGCGGGAACGTGGGCTGGACAGGAACCCGTTTCTGCCTCTCCCAGCACGGGTGCAATTTCTGATGGGTTGGTCTATCCGCATGCCCCCTGGTCGGAAAGGCCTTACCGCCCCATGAATGGACCTTAAAGGGGGTGCGGGCAATTTCGGCCCCGAAATGTTTAAGATGTTTAAAGGAGTTGATAGAGAGAAACTTTTTCCTTTGATGGGGGAGTCCAGAACAAGGAGGCATAACCTTAAAATTAGAGCTAAGCCATTCACGAGTGATGTCAGGAAGCACCTCAGGGTAGTGGAAATCGGGAACTCTCTCCCCCAGTTGCTGGTGAGGTTGGGGGTCAATTGAACATTTCAAAACTGAGATTGATAGATATTTGTTAGGCAAGGGTATTGCGGAACCGAGGCAGGTAGATAGAGTTAAGATACAGATCAGCCACGATTGATTGGCTGAACAGGCTCGAGGGGCTGAATGGTCTACTACTGTTCTTATGTGGGGTAGAAGGCACGACAGGAATGACGTTGAGGCAATAGACAGGGTAGAGCAAAGATTCCCAAGGACATGGTATCAGGAAGGAGGACAGAGGAGATTGATTCGATCGAGATGCTTAAAATTAAGACAAGACGTGACAGACAGAAACATGCTGTTTTGAGTGATTGAAAGCTCAAGAACAAGGTCACATTGATTCAAGAGTAAATGTAAGGCATTTAGGACGGAGAACACAATTCTTTTTGTACAGAGGTTTGTGGAATGCACACCCATGTTTAAAAGACCTTCCACATCTTTCTAGATATCTCAATGGAGGCTCATCTCCACCACGTCAGGTTTACAATGTCGCAAAGTTGTGGTATGATCTGCAGACAAAACCCAGAACAGAGATGCCTCATCCCTTGCAAGTGAAGCTTACCAATGTGTAAAGCTTTCAGGCTACCGGTTCCTTCCACTTCACCACAGGCAGCAAGTGACAAGAGGCAACACCTTTATCAAATCTCCTGTGGAAAGAAGGCATAAGCCTTGATTTCATCAAGGGTTAAAGTTCCCTTAAGTGCAAGGTATTGAAGATGGCACAAAGATGGAATGAGTATCAGGGCTCCTCATTCCAACCTCATGGCCTACATGAAGAGCAAAGCTTTGCACTCAATTAATGTTCAAGTGATATCCACCTCAGAAATATTGGGGCCGAATTTGGTCGCCGCCTATTTCTCGGCGGACCCCGGGCGGGAACTACGTTTTTGCCGCCCGGTCCCGTAGGGAGCCACTTTCGGCTCCATTGTATGAGTGGCAGTCGGCGGGGGAGGAGCGCCCGGCTGGCGTCACTATTGTGCGTCACTTGGAGGCCTCTCCATTCGGGGGTCTTCGGAGGGGCTCCACTGCGCATGTGCGAGACCGTGTTTTTTTTTGTAGTTTTCTTCTGCCGACGTGACGTCATTTCTTGGCCGTTGGAGGCTGATTGCTGAACTGCGCGCATGCGCATCAAAGCAGACCATTTTATTGCACCTGTGAGTGTGAGAGGGGAGAGGAGAGAGTCGGAGCCTGGAGAGCAGAGAGGTGGGCATTGGAGAGGACAGAGTTGCAGGTTGGAGAGCAGAGAGGTGGCATTGGAGAGGGGGCAGACTGAGTTGCAGAGGGAGCAGTGTGAGAAATTTAAACCCACAAACTTCAGCAGCCATTCCTCTCATCACTGAGGATGAGTGGCCAGAAAGCTTCTATGAAGACTGACAAAACCAGGCCCAGAGCTCCATGGTTCAATAACCAGGAATTGGAGGAGCTAGTGACGGAGGTGGAGCGCAGGTACAATGACCTCACCCGGGATGGTTGTGGCAAGCCTCCACCAGCCCAATACCAACATCTTTGGATGGAGATCGGTGAGATGGTGACTGCAGTGGGCAACGTTGAGCGGAATTGGGACCAATGCAGCAAATGTTGGAACGATTTGCTGGCGGCAGCGAGAGTGAGCACAAATTTATTCGGCCTCCCTCCTGTCCAAGGCCAAAAAGGTTATGCAGCAGATGTGTGTGTGCGGGGGGGGGGGGAGTGTGTGTGGGGGGCATCAGCAAGGGGGCTAAAGGCTGCAACGTTTCTTTGTGCAGAAAAGAAGAAGTAATCAACAAAACAAGCCTGTGTGCGGCCGGAGGGGGCCCAGAAGATGTGGTGGAATTGACCAGGCTGGAGGAGCGTGCGTTGGCGTTGGTGGGTGACTGCCGCCATGCAATACAGACATTGATGCAGATCCGGCGCTACTGCATGGTAAGGTTATATTAATCTCTGGTGTCAGCGACATTTATGGCAGAAACGTACATGCAATGTTAAGGCACTCGTGGTTGAACGCACACTTTGTTGTCCATTATTGGTGTGGACATGTAGAGATGGAACTCCTTGCTGCCATAATGAGATGGAACAGCTCACATCTCATCTTGACCAACACCACCCTCCCCCCCCCCCCCCCCACCCACTACAGACTGAAATGTTGTTCCCTACTTGCAGATGATGACTCGGACAGGACGGATATCGGGAGACCATTGACCTCTGGCCTTCAGAGAAGCGTCTCCCACCCCAATGTTCTCCACACCCAAAGCCAGCGGATCCTTCCTCCATCTCCCCCCCCCCACATCACCCAATTCCACCACTGCCATCTCCGTCACCCAGGGTCAGGAAGAACAGGAGAGAGAGGAGGGAGATGGGCCCATCTTTCTGCCCCTTGACCTGGAGGAGCCGGAAGCAGCTGACAGCAGCCTCCTGCCATGTCAACCAAGCATCCGCAGAACCTCGGCGTCGGGCTCCGATTTCCTGGGCTTTCCAACGGACTCCACAGATGCAAGGTCTACCAAGCACAGAGGCCGTGGCTCGAGGGGAAGCAAGGCGCCAGCACTCACCAGGAGTGAGCAACCACCTGCCAATGCAGCGCGGCTCTCTGCACTGAATGAGATGGTGCAGCTACCATGCACCAATGTGGAGATAGGTCGCGATAGACTGCAGATCATGGCTGCGATAGCTGGCAGCATCACCATCTTCACCCAGCAATATGATCAGAGGATGGACCAGCTCATTACAGTGTGGGAGCACACAATGGAGAACGTTGAGGCCATGAGGCAAGACGTGGCTTCTGCACACGTAGTGCAAGCCCCCGACCCCACACACTCAAGGCAGACAGATCCGGAGGAGCAGGAGATCCCTGCACCTTCGGTCCCGCACCCTACCTTTTCACCAAGACGCACACATCTGCAGACATCCTGCTGCCCTCCTGCACAACCTTCTCAACCAGAGGCAGTGAGGGGGCAGGGGAGTGCCACACTGTCGTGTAGGCAGTGGGAGGAAGAGGAGATTGGGCATCCCTGCAAGCGAGGGGGGCGGGGGGGGGGAAAGAGAGGTTCACATTTAATGATCTTATATAATCTTTGTTACTGTGCATTTGTAAATAGTGTGTCATTTTTTTCGGTCATGTGTGGTGCATTGTGAGAAACACATATCTGTCCCTCAGGTCATGTGCTTTATCAGGAATATCTTCCCATCCACATCTGACTGCACTGTATAATGGGTCCTGTCATCAGGCCATCACAAGATGACAAGTAAGGGTCACCAATGCAGGAAGGCTGCCATTCAATTACTCTCACTTTACCTACTTGCAGGGCAGACTTTAAGGCTCTTTATCCGAGGCCAAACATGAAGGAGTGCCACCCCTGAGATGACATGATCATCAGTTACATTGCAGTACATTGTGTCACACAATTAATGTATCAGCTTTAATGTACAAAATGTGACACGTTGAAGACTTTTCACTTATTCATAATAATTTTCCCTTCGCCATTGGGCTTTTCAATGAAGGACTTTCAGCGAGGTCCAACAAAAAAGCCTCCATCAGCTTAGACACATTTCACTCGCTGTTATGACATCCCAATTAAACATCACCATCAGCAGTAAAAGTAATGCAACATGCACCGAACTTTATTCCAGCAGTCCCACTCATAATGGTCCAGCATCCGCCCGACTGCCGTGATGTGATGGCCTCCAGCACTCCCTCCCACTCATTCTCCCTGCCTCCCGACTGCCGTGATGTGATGGCCTACAGCACTCCCTCTCACCCATTCTCCCTGCCTCACGACTACCGCGATGTGATGGCCTCCAGCACTCCCTCCCACCCATTCTCCCTGCCTCCCGACTGCCGTGATGTGATGGCCTACAGCACTCCCTCTCACCCATTCTCCCTGCCTCCCGCGATGTGATGGCCTCCAGCACTCCCTCCCACCCATTCTCCCTGCCTCCCAACTGCCGTGATGTAATGGCCTCCAGCACTCCCTCCCACTCATTCTCCCTGTTGCCCGACTACCGTCCCGGTCAGACCTGCTTTTCCAGAGTGGTCCTCTGGTGGGCGACAGGTTGACCGGAGGCCAGCATAACTGACCAATATGGGCCATTTGGAGCATCCGGCATGGGTGGGCAGCACGACCTCACGTCGGCGGAACCCTTCCCCACCAAACTCCCGCCGGGCGGAATGCGGACAGCAGATGGGCGGTTCCGGAGGAATCGGCTAAAAAAATCTACATTTCCGGCGGAACCTTGGCGGCTGAGGGTGCAACTT
Organism: Pristiophorus japonicus; assembly: GCF_044704955.1. NCBI lineage: Eukaryota > Metazoa > Chordata > Chondrichthyes > Pristiophoridae > Pristiophorus > Pristiophorus japonicus. The sequence continues at coordinate 26,718,511 of NC_091983.1, read as the reverse complement.
CCACCAAATTTGGCCCCATTGTGCCCATCAAAAGCTATCATCCATGACACAGCTATGATGCCGTAATTATGCAGCAGTCCACAGTTCATTACTTGAAGAAACAACACAAAGAGGACCATGTCTAACCATTGCGTCTATGGCTGCTAAACACACAAAGCAAAAATAAAGAAAGACTTGTTTTTATATGGCACCTTAAATGACTTCCAGATATCCCCAAAGCATTTTACAGTAAATTTAGTATTTTTTAAGTGTAGTCACTGTTGTAATGTAGGAAACGTAGCAACTAATTTGCGCATAGCAAGCTCCCCAAAACAGCAATGAAATAAGTGACCAGATAATCTGTTTTAGTGATGTTGGTTGAAGGATAAATATTGGCAGGGGCACCAGGGAGAACTCCCCTGCTCTCCTTTGAAATAGTGCAGTGGAATCTTTTACGTCCATCTGAAAGAGGCACCCTCGACAGTGCAGCGCTTCCTGAAAACTGTCCTGAGCATCAGCCTAGATCATGTGCTCAAGTCTCGAGTAGGACTTGAACCCACCATCTTCTGACTCAGAGGCAACAGTGCTAGCCACTGAGCCATGGTTAACACTTAATGAAAACCCCTAACTCCAAATGAGCAGACTTGATTTTAATAGCTCCACCATTGGTTGCCATGCCTTCAGCTGTCACGTCCCTAAGCTCTAGAATTTCCTCCCTATACCTCTCCGCCTCTCTTTCCTCCTTTAAGACGCTCCTTAAAACCTTTGACCGAGCTTTTGGTCACCTGCTCCAATATCTCCTTATGTGCCTCCGTGTCAGATTTTGTTTGATAATCGCTCTGGTGCAGAGCCATGGGATGTTTTGCTATGCTAGTGGCACTATATAAACACAAGTTGCTGTTGAAGCTTAAGGATCTGCTCTGCCACTGCCAATTCCATCTACAAGGAAAGTGTGCCATCCAGTATTGGAAGCCTGTGCCTAAAAGAGCAAAGATGTGGAAAATACTCTAAACGTACACAGGAAGGTGCGATAGATCCCAACTTTAATTGGTGTCGTATTTGATAGCGGCAAAATAATCGCAAGCAAAAGCGTGAAACACATGTATTTTCATTTTCCTCGCAATATCAGTAAACTAATTCTTCATTTGCAGCCATGCATGAGAGAGCTGGTTGTCTCTATCTAGATGGCACCTATGCTTTTAATGAAGTAGGCCACTTCCCTTCGAAGGTGTAGTGCGACGTTCTGTCTGACAGCATTAACGGCAGCAATATTACCCACGCATCCAATTTGTTCGCTTTCCTGTGTAAACATTCCCTAAGGTGGGCACGGCAGCCCTTTTACAGCTGTTGTCCCATTGGATTCTATGCTCCTCAGTCACGCTCTCCAGGCAATTTTTTCAAGTGCCAGTAGCCTATTCAAATTAGGGGGAAGGGGGAAGGCAGCACCCCCCCCTGCCCCCCACATCCCTCCCCTCCTCTGCAAAATTCAGCAGAACCAGCCCTCTGCAATGCCAATAGTCCATGGGCTGGCACAAGTCCATTCTTGCCACTCTGCTAAAATTGGGAGCTCGTGACATATTCACTTCCCTTCCCTTCCTGGCCGCTCGCAAATCCTCTGTATCTGCCTAATTATGCTTCCAAAAGGGCATCAACCTATCCGAAATGATTCAAAATTTAAGTATCGGCAATGTGAAGTAACGTTTGGCAGTATTTCTCAAAAGTCTCCTAATCAGATTAGATTTAAATTTTGTAACATTTATTCATCAGCGCAACTATCACTTTACATTTAAGGAGATAGCGGCCCTAAAAGTTCAGAAGAGTTTTTTTTTGATTCCTGCTGGAGTTTTTTTTATATTTATTGTTGTGATGTGGGCATTACTAGCAAGGCCGCCATTTATTGTACATACCGAAATGCCCTTGAGAAGGTGGTGGTGACCCGCCTTCTTGAACCGCTGCAGTCCCTGTGGTGAAGGAACTTCCAAAGTGCTGTTAGGGAGGGAGTTCCAGGATTTTGACCCAGCGACGATGAAGGAATGGTGATATACTTCTAAGTCAGGATGGTGTGTGACTTGGAGGGGAACTTGGAGGTGATGGTCTTCCCTTGCACCTGCTTCCCTTGTCCTTCTAGGTGATAGAGGGTGCAGGTTTGGGAGGTGCTGCCGAAGAAGCCTTGGCGAGTTGCTGCAGACATCCTGTAGCAAGTACACATTGCTCCCATGTTATGCCGATGGTGGAGTGGGTTAAAGCAGGAGAACCCTCATAGAATTTTAAAGCCTCTATCTTTAGAAGAAATGTTTGGCAAAACCTTTTTGTTTGGGCAGTGCCAAGAGTCCATTTTTTAATATCGACCTCTGGGTAGCATATTGGAGCCAAAACCCTGGAATCATTGGCGGCATCTAGTGACAGCACTATTCCTGGCCAGAATGGAGGTGATTGGGAAATTCCTCGGTCAATCATGTCTGGAGGCCGCATTGCTGCCAGTGACTGGGATTGATTTTACGCACATAATTATATTATATATCTATCCTCCACTGACTGCATTTTGCTGGGGAAATCATCCTCCTTTTATCAGGAGACATTGCTGTAATATTGGTCGAGAGTTCTGTTTACTGTAGTTCGTGGATATGTTGTTTAAATAGACTCTGTAGACTGTTTGCTGTAGTGTGCTGTTTAAATAGACTCTGTGCTGTAGTGTGCTGTTGAACTAGATTCTATTTGCTGAGTAAATAGACTTTATTTGCTATGCAAAGTCCTGCTGTCAGCCCGCCTCGCCTCCAACATATTGGCTGACACAGTGGTGTCAATAGACATCACTGGAATCATTTAAGAACCAGTCGGATGATGGGAAGGGACCGCATGGATGGCCCGCCTAATCTGTACCTACGCTGGGATAGTTTTCATTGTACAGGTACAACGTCCCAAATCCGGAAGTCCAAAAACCTGAATTGTCCGAAAACCGGACATTTTTGAGGTGGCCAAGATGGTGACATCGGGCAGCAAAGGATGAGGAAATCGGTAATAAATGCAGCACCGGGGGGCCGTGGGCGATGAGAAGCAGCGGGAATCGGTGGGCGGCGAGGAGCGGAGGATTGGCGGGTGGCGAGGAGTGGCGGGAATGGGCGAGCGGCGAGGAGCGCCAACAGCGAGGTCCAAAATCCAGTAAAACCCGAAAACCAGCATGGACTCGGTCCCGAGGTTGCTGAATTTCAGACGTTGTACCTGTAATGATGTCAGATGCGAGAGATGCAACTATGCAACTGAACAAGAATCAGGTCATCATATTATAGAAGTGATTCTGCGATCCAGTGTTTGCATGGAGCTGTATACCTGCGGCACCCTGGGGCGTGCCCACTGCCCGATCCCAAAATCATCCTCGTGTGTGGCTCAAAATCCGCTGGAAGCGACAGTGGAATCTCTGAGGAACCAATCCACTTTTGCTGAAGTTGATTCAAGTAAAAACACCTATTCTTCAAAACCCTATTGAGTTCGACAAAATAGAGAGAAATTGATGTGCTAAACCTCGTACTGCCATGCTCCCAGATCTGTGGGTCATCTATTTAATGGAAAATCCAGGACTGTGGGCAGGAAATTAGCATTCCGTGCTACCTGTTGGGTTTGCTTGCTTTTTCTGTACACTTGTAAAATGTCTGATGAGATCTTAGATTAAGTTTGTCTGTTCCAACATAAATTTAGATAACTTTTGGGAACACGAGAGATTTTAGATTCATCAAAGATATTGTTAGATTGTGTATAATTTCAAGAACCTCAAGTGGCTAATCTGTGCCATATCTACTACCTCTTCTGTTCTTTTGTGTTTCCCTAAGTTCCATGTTCTAGTCTCTCCCCACAAGGGGAATTAGCAATGGGGAACATGAAGATGGCAGAAACTCTGAACAAATATTTTGTATCAGTCTTTACGGTAGAGGACACTAACAATATCCCAACAGTGGATAGTCTAGGGGCTATAGCGGGGGAGGAACTTAACACAATCACAATCACAAAGGAGGTTGTACTCAGTAAGATAATGGGACTAAAGGCAGATAAATCCCCTGGACCTGATGGCTTGCATCCTATGGTCTTAAGAGAAGGAGCAGCAGGGATTGTGGATGCATTGGTTGTAATTTACCAAAATTCCCTGGACATTGGGGAGGTCCAGCAGACTGGAAAACTGCAAATGTAATGCCCCTATTTAAAAAAGGAGGCAGACAAAAAGCAGGAAATTATAGACCAGTTAGCCTAACATCTGTGATTGGGAAAATGTTGGAGTCCATTATTAAAGAAGCAGTAGCAGGAAATTTGGAAAAGCAAAACTCGGTCAGGCAGAATCAGCATGCATTTATGAAGGGGAAGTCATGTTTTGACAAATTTGTTGGAGTTCTTTGAGGATGTAACGAACAGGGTGGATAAAGGAGAACCAGTCAATGTGGTGTATTTGGACTTCCAGAAGGCATTTGACAAGGTGCTAGATAAAAGGTTACTGCACGATAAAAGTTCACGGGGTTGGGGGTAATATATTAGCATGATTAGAGGATTGGCTAACTAACAGAGAACAGAGAGTAGGGATAAATGGTTCATTCTCTGGTTGGCAACCACATTCTCTGGTTGGCAACCAGTAACTAGTGGGGTACCGCAGGGATCAGTGCTGGGACCCCAACTATTTACAATCTATATTACCGACTTGGAAGAAGGGACTGAGTGTAACGTAACCAAGTTTGCTGATGATACAAAGATGGGAGGAAAAGCAATGTGTGAGGAGGACACAAAAAATCTGCAAAAGGATATAGACAGGCTAAGTGAGTGGGCAAAAATTTGGCAGATGGAGTATAATGTCGGAAAGTGTGAGGTCATGCACTTTGGCAGAAAAAAATCAAAGAGCAAAGTTATTATTTAAATGGAGAAAGGTTGCAAAGTGCTGCAGTACAGCAGGACCTGGGGGTACTTGTGCATGAAACACAAAAGGATAGTATGCAGGTACAGCAAGTGATCAGCAAGGCCAATGATACCTTGGGCTTTATTGCAAAGGGGATGGAGTACAAAAGCAGGGAAGTTTTGCTACAGTTATATAAGGTATTGGTGAGGCCACACCAGGAATACTGCGTGCAGTTTTGGTTTCCATATTTACGAAAGGATATACTTGCTTTGGAGGCAGTTCAGAGAAGGTTCACTAGGTTGATTCCGGGGATGAGGGGGTTGACTTATGAGGAAAGGTTGAGTAGGTTGGGCCTCTACTCATTGGAATTCAGAAGAATGAGAGGTGATCTTATCGAAACGTAAAAGATTATGAGGGAACTTGACAAGGTGGATGCAGAGAGGATGTTTCCACTGATGGGGGAGACTAGAACTAGAGGGCATGATCTTAGAATAAGGGGCCACCCATTTAAAACAGAGATGAGGAGAAATTTCTTCTCTCAAAGGGTTTTAAATCTGTGGCATTCGCTGCCTCAGAGAGCTGTGGAAGCTGGGACATTGAATAAATTTAAGACAGAAATAGACAGCTTCTTAAACGATAAGGGGATAAGGGGTAATGGGGAGCGGGCGGGGAAGTAGAGCTGAGTTCATGATCAGATCAGCCATGATCTTATTGAATGGCGGAGCAGGTTCGAGGGGCCTTATGGCCGACTTCTGTTCCTATTTGCTATGTTCTTATGTAAGTATAAGCTTCTTTTCGCAATGACACTGCTGCTGAAATTACATTACACGCAATTACATTACATCGAATTTACAGCATACCTACAGGCCATTCGGTCCAACTGATCTAAGCCAGTGATTATGCTCCACACAAGCTTCCTCCCACTCGATTTATTTATCTATCCCTAACAGCACATCCATCTATTCCTTTCTCCCTCATGTATTTATCTAGCTTCCGTTTAAATACATAAATGGAATTCTCTTCAATCAGACCACGTGATAGCGAGTTCCACATTCTAACCACACTCTGAATGAAGATGGCATTGTTTCTTCCAAAGCAGCCTTCACGGTCAAGGCTAAATGCGCCAATTTCGCGGCCGATGTGCCTTTTAATTAGAGTTTGATATTTGTGGATTCCAATGAGTTGTTGGCCACAGTTAAGGTTGATTGACTGCAGAAAATTGGTTAAGAGCCAACCAAATACAAGAAAAAAGATTTGCCTTTCACAGCCTCAGGACGTCCCAAAGTGCTTTACACCCAATGAAGTATAGTCACTGAAGTGTAGTCACTGTTCAATGCAGCAACCAACTTGTGTTCAGCAAGCTCCCACAAACTGCAGTGCGATAATGACCAGATCATCTGTTTCAGTGACGTTGGTTGAGGGATAAATATTGGCCAGGAGAACTCCCCTGCTCCTCTTCCACGGGATCTTTTAAATTCACTTGGGAAGGCCGAAGGGGCCTCGGTTTAATGTCTCATCTGGAAAACGGCCCCTCCGACAGCGTGGAAATGCAAATTATAGTGAGGTGAAGCACTGCAGAGAAAACGTGCGACGGACGTAAGCCCAATGCAGAAATGCGAACAGAAAGGCTGGTTTTATTAAATTCTCCTCCCCATGTTAGGAACTGATTTTAAGGACACTGAAATGTTACATCTGTACGAGCGAGAAATTGCCCTCTGCCCCAAATGGGGCGGATAATTCAAATTAGATGAATATTCTCCGCCCAAATCCATGGGGCGGAGAACGGAGAGAAATTGGCCTCTTTAACATTTTTTTAAATCGTTGCGGCAGTGCTTGGGGCAGCTGAGGGGCGGAAGTGCGTCGGGAGCGGGCAGAAAGTGTCACCATGCCACATCGCGCTGACATATAGCAACGTCCCTCTCCTTCAGTTAAAGGGGAGGGCCGCAGCGAGCTGTGCAGCCACTTTAGTGGCACTCACTGGGCCACTAAGAGGGGGTGCCGGGCTGCGTGTTGACGGCACAGCCGAACCCGTGGCCGCCATTGTCAGGCCGGCTTCAGAGTCGACCAACAATTAAAATAAAATGGCGGCCGCAGCGGTGTGTCCTCTCTTTGAAGGGCGGATACGCCGCCTAGCCACTGGCAGCTTCCCGCCGGGCAATTTCCCTCGCGGGGCGGAAAGGAGTCACCGCCGGGCGGCAAGGGGTCAGTGTGTGCCCGATGGGGCGTGAACATGGGGTGTGAGGTAAACCCGTTTCCGCCAGCCCCCTTGGCCCGGGGCTAATTTTGGATGGGTCGGACCAGCCACCTGTCCCCGGTTGGAAAGACCTTACCGCCCCATTAAATGGACCTTAAAGAGGGGGGAAATTTCGGTCCCGTAATGTCTTCTTTATCTGCCACTATTGTTGTGTATCTGTAAAGCATGCACTCCCATGTTCCGCCACCAGGGAGTACATCCCCTGAAGTCCCAAGGGATTCCAACATCCCTTGGGAGCACTGTATATAAGCCGGCCTCTGAGGCCTGTTCCTCACTCTGGAGTGTCTTATTAAAGACTGAGGTCACTGTTACTTTAACCTCCCTGTGTGCAGCCTCATCTGTGTTAGGAACACAATGACTGGCGACGAGAATACAAATCCAACACAAAGATGCAGCAAACTGTGGGCATCCTGGAGAAGTTCTTGGAGGGTGAGGACTGGGAAGCCTATGTCAAACGGCTAGACCAGTACTTTGTAGCCAACGAGCTGGACGGAGAAGGAAGCGCTGCAAAAAGGAGAGCGGTCCTCCTCACAGTCTGCGGGGCACCGACCTATAGCCTCATGAAGAATCTTCTGGCTCCGGTGAAACCCACAGATAAGTCGTATGAGGAGCTGTGTACACTGGTTCAGGAGCATCTTAACCGGAGGGAGAGCGTGCTGATGGCGAGGGATCGGTTCTACACGTGCCAGCGATCTGAAGGTCAGGAAGTGGCGAGCTACATTGCCAAGCTAAGGCAACTTGCAGGACAATGTGAGTTTGATGGCTACCTGGAGCAAATGCTCAGAGACTTTTTTGTACTGGGCATTGGCCACGAGACCATCCTACGAAAACTTTTGACTGTAGAGACACCGACCCTCAGTAAGGCCATTACGATAGCACAGGCGGTTATGTCCACCAGTGATAACACCAAACAAATCTCTCAGCACACAAGTGCTAGCAATGTTCATAAATTAACTGGAACTGTGTTTGCGAGCAGAAATGTACAGGACAGAAACCACGAGTCTGCAACTGCCAGCAGGCCTCAGGTGACCCAGATAACTCAGAGTCCCCAACAAAGGATGAATGCAAGGCAATTCACACCTTGTTGGCATTGTGGAGGCTTCCATTCAGCCTATTCATGTCGCTTGAAAGGGTATGTTTGCAAGAGCTGTGGAACAATGGGGCACCTCCAACGAGCTTGTAAACAAGTTGCAAGTTCTGCAAAACCTGCTAACCACCATGTGGCAGAGGAAGATCGGTCCATGGTGGATCAAAGCAATTTCAAGCCTCAGAGAGAGGAGGCAGATGCTGAAGTACACGGGGTGCACACATTTTCAATGAAATGCCCACCTATAATGCTAAACGTAAAATTGAATGGCTTACCTGTAGCCATGGAACTGGACACTGGCACTAGCCAATCCATCATGAGTAAAAAGATGTTTGAGAGACTGTGGTGCAACAAAGCATTCAGACCAGCCCTGAGCCCCATCCACATGAAACTGAGAACATACACCAAAGAGCTTATCACTGTCCTGGGCAGCGTCATGGTCAAGGTCACCTACGAGGGCACGGTGCACGAACTGCCACTCTGGATTGTCCCGGGCGATGGCCCCACACTGCTTGGAAGGAGCTGGCTGGGCAAAATCCGCTGGAACTGGGATGACATTCGAGCGCTATCACATGTCAATGAGGCCTCATGTACTCAGGTTCTTAACAAATTTCCTTCCCTTTTTGAGCCAGGCATTGGAAACTTTTCCAGGGCGAAGGTGCGGATCCACTTGGTTCCAGAGGCACGACCCATTCACCATAAGGCGCGAGCGGTACCTCACATGATAAGGGAGAGAGTGGAAATTGAGCTGGACAGGCTGCAATGTGACGGCATCATCTCCCTAGTGGAATTCAGCAAGTGGGCCAGCCTGATTGTTCCAGTACTCAAAAGTGATGGCACGATCAGGATTTGCGGCGATTATAAAGTAACTATTAATCGTTTCTCGCTGCAGGACCAATACCCACTACCTAGGGCAGACGACCTATTTGCGACACTGGCAGGAGGCAAGACGTTCACCAAGCTCGACCTGGCTTCAGCCAACATGACGCAGGAGCTGGAGGAGTCTTCAAAGGGCCTCACCTGCATCAACACGCACAAGGGACTGTTCATCTACAACAGATGCCCGTTTGGAATTCGGTCGGCTGCAGCGATCTTCCAGAGAAACATGGAGAGCCTACTCAAGTCGGTACCATACATGGTGGTCTTTCAGGACGACATATTGGTCACGGGTCGGGACACCGCCGAGCACCTACAAAACCTGGAGGAGGTCCTCCAGCGACTGGATCGCGTAGGGCTGCGGCTGAAGAAGTCGAAATGCGTCTTCATGGCAACAGAAGTGGAGTTTTTGGGGAGAAAGAACGCGGCGGACGGAATTCGGCCCACAGACGCCAAGACAGAGGCTATCAGGAACGCGCCCAGGCCACAGAACGTCACGACGCTGTGGTCGTTCCTGGGACTCCTCAACCATTTTGGTAACTTCTTTCCGGGGTTAAGCACCCTTTTAGAGCCCCTACATGTGTTATTGCGCAAAGGTGAGAACTGGGTATGGGGAAAAAAACAAGTAATTGCTTTTGAGAAAGCCAGAAACATTTTATAGAAACATAGAAACATAGAAAATAGGTGCAGGAGTAGGCCATTCGGCCCTTCTAGCCTGCACCGCCATTCAATGAGTTCATGGCTGAACATTCAACTTCAGTACCCCATTCCTGCTTTCTCGCCATACCCCTTGATCCCCCTAGCAGTAAGGACCTCATCTAACTCCTTTTTGAATATATTTAGTGAATTGGCCTCAACAACTTTCTGTGGTAGAGAATTCCACAGGTTCACCACTCTCTGGGTGAAGAAGTTCCTCCGCATCTCGGTCCTAAATGGCTTACCCCTTATCCTTAGACTGTGACCCCTGGTTCTGGACTTCCCCAACATTGGGAACATTCTTCCTGCATCTAACCTGTCTAACCCCGTCAGAATTTTATATGTTTCTATGAGGTCCCCTCTCATTCTTCTGAACTCCAGTGAATACAAGCCCAGTTGATCCAGTCTTTCTTGATAGGTCAGTCCCGCCATCCCGGGAATCAGTCTGGTGAACCTTCGCTGCACTCCCTCAATAGCAAGAATGTCCTTCCTCAGGTTAGGAGACCAAAACTGTACACAATACTCCAGGTGTGGCCTCACCAATGCCCTGTACAACTGTAGCAACACCTCCCTGCCCCTGTACTCAAATCCCCTTGCTATGAAGGCCAACATGCCATTTGCTTTCTTAACCGCCTGCTGCACCTGCATGCCAACCTTCAATGCTGCAACAAGCTGCTTGTATTGTACAACCCGTGTAAAAGACTTGTGCTAGCATGTGATACGTCGTCATACGGAGTCGGGTGTGTATTACAACAAGCTAACATTGCGGGGAAGTTGCAACCTGTCACCTATGCTTCCAGGAGCTTGTCTAAGGCTGAGAGGGCCTACAGCATGATTGAGAAAGAGGCATTAGCGTGTGTGTTCGGGGTAAAGAAAATGCACCAGTACCTGTTTGGCCTCAAATTTGAGCTGGAAACCGATCACAAGTCCCTCATATCCCTGTTTGCTGAAAACAAGGGGATAAATACTAATGCCTCAGCCCACATACCAAGGTGGGCACTAGCGCTATCAGCGTATAACTATACCATCCGCCACAGGCCAGGTGCCGAGAACTGTGTGGATGCTCTCAGTCGGCTACCATTGCCCACCACGGGGGTGGAAATGGCGCAGCCTGCAAACTTGTTGATGGTGACGCAGCCCGCAGACTTGTTGATGGTCATGGAAGCGTTTGAAAATGATAAATCACATGTCATGGCCCGCCAAATTCGGACTTGGACCAGCCAAGATCCTCTGCTGTCCCTAGTAAAAAACTGTGTATTGCATGGGAGCTGGGCCAGCATCCCCGTTGAAATGCAAGAGCCAATCAAGCCGTTCCAGCGACGAAAGGACGAGCTGCCCATTCAGGCAGACTGCCTGTTGTTGGGTAACTGTGTAGTGCTACCAAAAAAGGGCAGGGAGACATTCATCTCGGATCTCCACAGCACACACCCGGGTATAGTAATGATGAAAGCGATAGCCAGATCCCATGTGTGGTGGCCCGGTATTGACTCTGACTTAGAGTCCTGTGTACGGCAATGCAGCATATGTGCTCAGTTGAGCAACGCGCCCAGAGAGGCACCACTAAGTTTGTGGTCCTGGCCCACCAGACCATGGTCGAGGATCCATGTCGACTATGCGGGCCCGTTTCTCGGTAAAATGTTCCTGGTGGTGGTGGATGCTTTTTCAAAATGGATTGAATGTGAAATAATGTCGGGAAGCACCGCCAGTGCCACCATTGAAAGCCTGAGGGCCATGTTTGTCACCCACGGCCTGCCTGACATACGGGTCAGTGACAGCGGGCCATGTTTCACCAGTGCTGAATTTAAAGAATTCATGACCCGCAATGGGATCAAACATGTCACCTCGGCCCCATTTAAACCAGCCTCCAATGGGCAGGCAGAGCGGGCAGTACAAACAATCAAACAGAGCCTTAAACGAGTCACAGAAGGCTCACTCAAAACCCGCCTGTCCCGAGTACTGCTCAGCTACCGCACGAGGCACCACTCGCTCACAGGGGTGCCCGCGGGCGGCTGAGCTACTCATGAAAAGGACACTTAAAACCAGACTCTCGCTGGTTCACCCCAAACTGCATGATCAGGTAGAGAGCAGGCGGCAACAACAAAATGTAAACGATGGTCGCGCCACTGTGTCACGGGAAATTGATCTGAATGACCCTGTGTATGTGCTAAACTATGGACATGGTCCCAAGTGGATCGCGGGCATGGTGATAGCTAAAGAAGGGAATAGGGTGTTTGTAGTCAAACTAGATAATGGACAAATTTGCAGAAAGCACCTGGACCAAACGAGGCTGCGGTTCACAGACTGCCCTGAACAACCCACAGCAGACATCATCTTTTTCGAGCCCACAACACATACCCAAAGGATCAACGACACCACACCGGACCAGGAAATCGAACCCATCACGCCCAACAGCCCAGCAAGGCCAGGCTCACCTAGCAGCCCTGCAGGTTCAACAACACACCAGCCCAGCGAGGGCACAGCCAACACACCAGAACTGACATTTGTACAGAGGCGGTCCACCAGGGAAAGAAATGCTCCCGACCGCCTCACCATGTAAATAGTTTTCACTTTGACTTTCGCGGGGGGGAGTGATGTTGTGTATCGGTAAAGCATGCACTCCCATGGTCCGCCACCAGGGAACGCTTCTCCTGAAATCCCAAGGGATCCCAGCATTCTTTGGGAGCACTGTATATAAGCCGGCCCCTCAGGCCTGTTCCTCACTCTGGAGTGTCTTAATAAAGACTGAGGTCACTGTTACTTTAATCTCCCTGTGTGCAGTCTCATCTGTGTTAGGAACACAATAAATATAATGGAACTCTGCGAATGATTACCGAGCAGTAACTTCATCAGGAGCTTTAGTTGATATCACAAGCAGCAAGCGTGAAGCTAGAGTGGTTTTACAATTGTCACCCAAAACCTAAGAAGATATTACTGCTTTTAGAGTATAAATAATGCATGGCGTGAAGTTCATACAGGTCATTTATCTCGCATGTCGGTCCTTTTCTCTTGCTGCTGGATGCTGAGGGGATCATTAATACACAATGGCAGCTACACTGAAAAATTAGCCATTGTGGTATAATTATTGTAAGCTTGTAGGGTGATGATCAGCAGTTGATCAATGGAAAATTGAATGCTTTGGCTACGTTCTTGACTTTTTTGTCCAAACACTAAATCAATGAAAACGGGCACAATTTCAGCTGGAACTTCCCATTTCTGAAGATATAGTGACTGATTTTTGGAAGGCACACTCTTGTTACAGAAGTCCCGAGTTTAAGTTGGGGGAGTTGAGGCAGGCTGCAAACCATTCTGACCTCCAGCAGCATGAGATCCGGGAAATTTGGGGGTGAAATAGGTCCTGTGCATGAAACCGGTGCATGCCTGAAGATGTTGGCTCAAGGCTCACCGAAAATTGGGCCTCAGGGCCTCATCTACAGAAACCCGGCGTGCTGCGAACGCCTATTGGGCCTACCGATGCAGCTCTCTGGCCGGGGCCTTCGCAAAATTAGCAGGATACTGTTGGAAGAGAACTGATCTGTTTGGCTCATCGACGTAAATAAGAAAAAAAACTGACTTACCTATCTGTTGACTCAGTGGGTAGCACTCTCTGAGTCAGAAGGCTGTGGGTTCCAAATCCCACTCCAGGGACTTGAGCACATAAATCTAGGCTGACACTCCAGTGCAGTACTGAGGGAGTGCTGCACTGTCACAGGCCGTCTTTCAGAAGAGTCGTTGCACCGAGGCTCCGTCTACCCTCCGAGTTGGATGCAAAAGATCCCATGGCATTATATCGTAGTCAAGCAGGAGAGTTCTCCCAGTGTCATGGCCAATATGTATCCAGCATCACTAAAACAGATTAGCTGGTCATTATCACATTGCTGTTTGTGGAAGCTTGCTGTGTGCAAATTAGCTGCCGCATTTCCTATATTACAACAGCGACTACACTTCAAAAAGTATTTCATTGGTTGTAAAGCGCTTTGGGACATCCTGAGGTCATGAAAGGCGCTGTATAAATGCAAGCCTTTCTTTCTCTTGCCTCCTCCAGTGGTACTGTTAAGGATCGCTAATTAGGTTCCAATAAACCCTGCCCACTTGTCCAGTTTCTGCCGAATTAGACAGTGGGGTCCTAAAACCTTGTCAGCCCCCTGATTAGCATATTCAAGATGCCCAACACTGCTTTCAGGCTAGTGCCCAAGATCCTGGCGCACCTCCGGGGGCAGATTGGGCACAGATTACCCCTGCCCGAAATTCAACCCCTTAAAACTTATTCAGCCCCCAAAAATCGGACGCGACATAGGTCACTCTCTGCTCCTTTACCTCCCGGGCCTTATCTGCATCCCTTTCGTCAGTCACCAGCCCGAAAACAGGAACCCAATGTTGGGTGGCAGGCAATACGCATCCTTATTTTTTGGGGGGGTGCGTGGCCCCTTTAAGGGGTTGCGGTGCCCATTCAAAGTTTCACGCAATCGTGGATCTTACTATTGGAAAAGCTGGCCTTGCACGGTGCGGGACTGGCAGAGAGCTGCGCAGTCGCGCACCTTACAGGGAACGTTGGCGGCAGGAGGCATGAATCAATGGAATAGACCCCGAAACTTAGATAAGTCTTGGGTGGCGGGGGGGGGGGGGGGCGCAGGTCCAGAGGGCGTTACAATTGGGAAGTGGAGTGGGTGGGGGATAACCTAGGACAGGGGAGGCTGCTCTGTACTCCTTCAATTCTGGCCTCTCGCGCATCCCCAATTTTCATCGCCCCACCATTGGCGGCCGTGCCTTCAGCTGCCTGCGCCCTAAGCTCTGGAATTCCCTCCTTAAGCCTCTCCGTCTCTCTCTCCTCTCTTAATAAAAAAATCATTAGACCCTGCCTTTTTGGTCTCTTGATGCAAGGTCTCCTTCTTTGGCTCGGTATCAAATTTTGTCTGTTAACGCTCCTGCGAAGCTCCTTGGGATGTTTTACTACATTAAAGGTGCTATATAAACACAAGTTGTTGTTCTGGCGGGTCAGACTTTGCCTGGGGACCATGCATTTGGAAAATTGGCCCCCATCACAACACAGTTTAAATTAAAAGTGTTACAGGAAGCAAGTGTGCTGTATGCAAGTGTCAGCTGTGGCTCAGTGGGCAGCACACTTATCTCTGAGTCAGAAGATTGCGGGTTCAAGTTCCACTCCAGGGACTTGAGCACATAAATCTAAGCTGACACTGCAGTGCTGAGGGAGTATTGCACTGTCGGAAGTGCTGGCTTTTGGATGAGACGATAAACTGAGGTCCCACCTGCTCTCTCAGGTGGACGTAAAAGATCCCATGGCGCTATTTAGAAGAGCAGGGGAGTAATCCCCGGTGTTGTGGCCAATATTTATCCCTCAATCAACATAACAAAAACAGATTATCTGGCCATTATCACATTGCTGTTTGTGGGAGCTTGCTGTGCACAAATTGGCTGCTGTGTTTCCCACATAACAACAGTGACTACACTCCAAATCTATTTCATTGGCTGTAAAGTGCTTTGAGACGTCTGGTGGTCTTGAAAGGCGCCATATAAAGGCAAGTCTTTCATTTTTCTTTTCTTTTAATATATGATAGGTGTCTTTCTTGAGTTCAATTGGTTAACAAAATTTTAAGGGCCCTAAATTGCTGGGAAGAGGCTCAAACTGTCCCTCCTTGCAAAAAAAATAAACATTCACGCCTGCTGTGCTAATATAAACTGGACTGGACACAATGACAGTGATTCTTTTCCTGGGGTCAAATCATAAAAGCCAAGAAAAAGGGGCGGCAGAGACCCTAAGATGCCAGGTCTATGCTGCTTTTATGTAGCTCAAGGATTTCCACCAATGGGACGAGCAGGATCCACACCTGCAATAGACACCATGCCCAACATTCTCATTCTCATTTAAGTGATCAAGGCAGCACTATTTCAGGCCCTTCTCCCTCACTTCGCTTTGGTTTAATCATTGACAAAGCCCATTTTCAGAGGGTTTGGGCCTTCCACCTGACCCTCCTCAGAGCAGAGGTTCGTGTGGGGCCAGACAGCAAGGCAGGGCAAGGGAAGTCTTAGAGGCTTAGTGCAACCTTTCTCGCCAGCCTCCTCACAGATCTTTAGGTGTCAGCCTTGGCTCAGTGGGTAGCTCCTTTACTTCTACGTCAGAAAGTGATCGGAGTGGAACTTGAACCCGAGACTTAAGCCCATAATCTAGGCTGACACTTCAGTGCAGTGCTGAGGAACTGCTGCATTGCCAGATGTGCCGTCCTTCGGATGAGACATTAAACCGATGCCCCATTTGCCCCTTGAGTGGATGTAAAAGAAGATTTTGAAGAAGTGCAGGGGAGCTCTCCCCGGTGTCCTGGCCAATATATATCTCTCAACCAACATCACTTAAAAAAAACCCAGATTATCTAGTCATCATGACATTGCTGTTTGTGGGAAATTATGTGCGCAAATTGGCTGATGTGTTTCCTAAATTACAACAGCGACTACACTTCCAGAAGTCCTTCACTGGGATGTCCCGAGGCCGTGAAAGGTGCTATAGGAATGCAAGTCTTTCTTTTGTTCTGTAAGTACTGAAAATTTACATCATTGCGACTGTTCACTTATCCATTCACTATTTAATAAATCCATTTGGCAGTTTAATGAGATGATTATTCAGCCACCTTCCCGAAGTTGAGAAAGGTCACGCGAGGACAAATCATGTAATCAGTAAGCAAAAATACAGCAATGAGGATTTTGTGTTCGTCCCTGGGCACGCTGCAGATATATATGGGCCAGGTAGTGAGGGCGATAGAGAATGAGGACTCACCTTTGGAAATAATCGGAGCTGCTGAACTCAAGAAAATTATCGAGGACAAAATCCAAAAATTCTAGTGGAGAGATTCTCTCGTGACAAACAAGGAGAAACGCTAGATTGGCTCAAATCAAGAATGATAGAAAGATACAGCACAGAAGGAGGCCATTCGGCCCATGGTGCCTGTGCCGGCTCTCTGAAAGACCTAACCAATTAGTCCCACTCCCCTGCCCTTTCCCCTTGGCCCTGCCTATGTTTCCCCTTCAAGTATTTATCCAACTGCCTTTTGAAAATTATCATTGAATCTGTTCCCATCATCCTGCCAGGCAGTGCATTCCAGATCAGAACAAATTGCTGCGTACAAGTTACGAAGTTATGTTTGGATAGTAAGAAACAAAAAAATATATATACATGGTTTTAAACTACAGCGGGGAAGAAAATAAAACAGTGCCTGAGAACAGTGGAGGGCAAAAGAAACACTGTGTTTAGCTTCTACCAAACAAGCATGAGTTTTTTCCACCAAGTGTTAAAAACTGAATTTCAATTTCCAACAAGATTGGTAAAGGTTATGATCCAGGGGAAGAATTTAACGAGAGAAGAACCTAGCTCCAGTGGCCAGGCATTAAATGGAATCCATGATAAGCTGGTGTTATTAGCTCTGGCTGGGAGTTTCCGCACTGTGCTCGCCAGCCTGTGATGTTTCACCAGTTGAGTGTAGAAGCAGAAAATCCTGAACGTCATCCTCACATGTAATTAAGGAAGAGACAAAAGTACGCAGTCGGATTTTCTACTGTCGGTCTTAATGGTGCACTCGTGGAGGCAGGAGGCAGGGGGGCGGGGTGGTGTGGCAGGGGCCTGAAAACTTCAGCAGGAACCCATTTTACCGGGTTCCTGCTCCATTGTCCAGTGAAATTAAAGCTGAAGGAACAGGTAATAAGCCGCTCCTTTTCCCCTGCCACCAACTCACGTCATCACTTGTAATAAACTTGAGCTCATCCAAAAACTCTGCCTCCCATTTCCTAACTCGCACCAAGTCCCATAACACCCATCACCCCTGTGCCCGCTGACCTACATTGGCTCCCAGTTAAGCAAGGTCTCGATTTCAAAATTCCCATCCTTGTTTGCAAATCCCTCCATGGCCTCAGCCCTCCCTATCTCTAATATCCTGCAGCCCGATAATCTCCCCAGACCTCTGCCCTCCTCCTATTCTGGACTTTTGAACATCTCCGATTTTGATCGCTCCGCCATTGGCGGTCGTGCCTTCAGCTGGCTAGGTCCTAAGCTCTGGCATTCCCTCCCTAAGGCTGGAATTTTGCCAGTGCTCAGCGGACGGGATCGATGGTGGGTCAGCAGTGAAATTTGATTTGATTGACAGCAGGTTGGGAACCGCTGTCAAATCTCGCACACTTGCTTTTCCCAATGCCGGATCTGCCAGTGTTAGGCAGACCCACCGGCAGCGGCGGGGGACCTAATTTAAACAATTATTGGCTTGTTGACAAGCCTTTAAGAGTGAATTTAACCTTACCGTTTGGCTTTAATAGCTCGCCCACGGCTTCCACATTGCTCCTGGATCTGTTAATCTGAGGCAGAAGTTGCCTGGCCATTCAATCAACTGATGAGTGACAGCTTGAAATGTAGTATAAAAGCTCCCACTTCACAATTGTTCACTTTCCAAGTGCAGAGGCTGTTGCTTTCTCCCTTTGGAACACAGATTGAGGTTTATGCAGGCTGCAAACTCTCCAGCCAGTGTCACCTCATTGCAGCAACCTCTCTCACCATTGACAGATTGCTTCAACTGCCATCTACTCCATCAGCATGAATGCCCTTTATACTCTCCCACCTTGGTACTCAAAATCCCACCATGATCAGCCCCAACACCAGCAGCACCAGGCACACCAGCAGCACCAACAAAAACACCCACCTTCTCCACAATCACCTGATGCTGCACAGGGCATCAGCACCCGACCACATTGTTGCCCGGGATGCCAGGGATGGCCTCACCATGGGCAGATTTACTTCACTTGATGCTGTACACGCTGGCTGCCACATGATGCGCCAGGTTGGCATCACCCCACACCAATACCATAAAGCGTCCCTACAATGCCCAAGCCATTCCTTTCACACTCATCACCATTGCGGGGGGTACCGTTATGCCTCACCATTCACAATAACTCACTAAGCCGCTTCCAAAGGTGCAAACAAATCTGTCCAAGAATGTAAAGTGCTGAAAATAAAAGTTTCAATGTTTGACACCACATTAACAGAAACTTTACTTGAACATTGGATAAAACACCCAAGTGCCTACCCGTGTGTGTTGTTACTCGGTATGATTGCACTGGAATGAGGGTGAGTGTGAGGGGGGCTAGTGAGATGGAGATGTGATAATATAGATAGAGAGGGATGGGTGGAGGTGCAAGATAAGTTGGTGAGTAAGGATGTGCAGGAGCAGGGTAGGGAACGCAGAGTGATGGGGATGTAATGTGATGTACAGCAAGATGAGGTTGAGTGTGGCTTTGTACTAACGTTTCGTGATTCACTGAGATCACTGAAAGGTATGCGGCACGGCACCCAGATCCTCCTGAACACATCTTTTCTTGTGCCCTCTTGTGCAATGTGCAACTACGCTATGTTGATTTCCTGGGGAGGTCTCTGCCGCCCATGGGAAGGGACGAGGACCTTCCTGTGTGCTGTGACTCCCACCAGAAACATATGGAGGGAGTCAGGCGGGAACCTGGGTGAATCCCTGCGCCTCTATGCAGTGCTTGTCAGTGTTTGCAGCAACTCAATGCTGTAGAACACTGACAGCACAAATGTCAAATTAAATTTGGACATGGTCCCTTTAAGAAAATCAGCTGATGACGCATCATCAAATGACGTAATCAGACTCACTTCCTCTAATTGGCTGGGAAATGTACTGGATGGGCTTAACAAGCCTAACTAAGGGAAATTCCTTTCGGACAGCGGGGGTGGAGACAGCAGCGGGGTTCAGATCCACCACCAGCATTGCCCGAACCGGACCCGCCAAGGTCAGCAAAATCGCGGCCTAAATCTCTCCGCCCTTCTATTTCTCTTTCCTCTTTTAAGATGCTCCTTTAAACCTACCTCTTCGACCAACTATCTGTACTAACAGCTCCTTATATGGCTCAGAGTCAAATCTTGTTTTTTTTTGCTAACGCTGCTGTGAAGCGCCTTGGGACAGTTTATTACATTAAAGGTGCTATATAAATATAAGTTGTTGTTGTCGATCAGGGAGCAACCAATGCACTCGTGAGCACTGTCAGAATTTATTGTTGCGAGAAGAGCCCTTTAATCAGCTACAGCTGGTGAATCTATAACTAGCTGCAAAATTCCGAACCGCCCTCCTCCTCCCCTCCCATGGCGGGCTCCCTGGCAAAGAACATAAGAACTTGGAGCAGGAGTAGGCCATACGGCCCCTCGAGCCTGCTCCGCCATTTAGTAAGATCATGGCTGATCTTCCATCTCAGCTCCACTTTCCTGCCCTGTCCCCATATCCCTTGATTCCCTTAATATCCTAAAATCTATCGATCTCAGTCTTAAATACACTCAATGACGGAGCCTCCACAGACCTCTGGGTAGAGAATTCCAAAGATTCACAACCCTCTGGGTAAAGAAATTTGTCCTCAACTCAGTCCTAAATGGCCGACCCCTTTATTCTGAGTCTATGATCTGGACTCTCCAGCCAGGGGATAAAGCCGCTGAGCATCTACCCTGTCAAGCCCCCTAAGAATTTTATACATTTCGATGAGATCACCTCTCATTCTTCTAAACTCCAGAGAATTTAGGCCCATTACACTCAATCTCTCCTGATAGAACAACCCTCTCATCACAGGAATCAATCTAGTGAACCTTTGTTGCACCCCTACTAAGGCAAGCATATCCTTCCTCAGATAAGGAGTCAAAAACTGAACACAGTACTCCAGGAGTGGTCTCATCAAAGGTGGTAATAGGGGACACTAGACAAACACATGAAGGAGAAAGGAATAAAAGTTATGCTGCTGATTTGGGTGAGGAAAGACAAGTGGAGGCTCAAGTGGAGCATGAACTCCGGCATTGACTGATCAGGCCGAAAGGCCTGTTTCTGTGTCATATATATTTTTATTCATTCACAGGATGTGGGCATCACTGGTAAAGCCAGCATTTATTTCCCATCCCTAATTGCCCTTGAGTGGCTTGCGAGGCCAGTTCGGAGGGAAACTAAGTCACATATAAGCTAGACCTGGTGAGGACTGCAGATTTATTTCCCTAAAGGACATCAATGAACCAGATGGCCTTTTATTCCAGATTTATTTAATTCATTGAATTGAGTTTCTCCAACTGTCGTGGTGGGATTTGAAATCTTGCCCTATGTAATCTTATGTAAAACAGATAATTGGCAATTTCATATCTTTGCTATATGTGGGACCTTGCTGTGAACAAAATGAATGTTGCATTTACCCACATAACAGCAGTAACTGCACGATGAAATTCATACAACTGTGCCGAACTTTGAGATACGTCTGAGAGAATGGAAAGAACTTGTATTTCCATTGCGCCTTTCACGACTTCAGGACAACCCAAGGCATCAATGAAGCACTTTTGAAGTGAAGTCACTGTTGGAACGTGGGACAAATATAAGAACATAAGAAATAGGAGCAGGAGTAGGCCATACGGCCCCTCGAGCCTGCTCCGCCATTTAATACGATCATGGCTGATCCGATCATGGACTCAGCTCCACTTCCCCGCCTGCTCCCCATAACCCCTTAATCCCTTATCGGTTAAGATGGTAATTAATTTGCTTAAAGATCCCACAAATAGCAATACAATACATGACCAGATAATCTGTATGAGTGAAGTTGGTTGAGACATAAATTTTAGCCAGGGGGTAGATCTTGACTTAGTGCCATAGTGAAAAGTGGCTACTCGAGGCTGGATATTCTGCGGTGAGTGGCTCACCTCCTGACTTTCCAAAGCACTTCCACCACCTATAGTTCAGGAATCAGGATTTGATGAATCCACTTGCCTGGATGAGGGCAACTGCAACAACACAAAAGAAGCTCAATACCATCAGGACAAAGCAGCCTGCTTGAATGGCTGAGGCATGTTTTCAGGGCAGAATTGAGAGGCACTGTTTTGTACAGCTGACTGTCCTATATCGGAGTTGAGAGCAGTTGGCACCAATGCCAACTCGCTAAAGTGGCAAAATGCTCCATTTCCTGCACACCATCCAGGGCAAAGCAGTCCGCTTGATCGGCACCCATCCACCTCCTTAAACATTCACTCTCTACACCACCAGCATACCATGGCTGCTGTGGGTACCATCTACAATATGCACTGCAGCAACTCACCAAGGCTTCATCGACAGCACCTCTCAAACCCGCGACCTCCACCACCTAGAAGGATCAAGGCAGCAGGCGCATGTGAGCACCATCTCCTCCAAGTTCCCCTCTAAGTGACACAACATCCTAACTTGGAAATATATCGCCATTTCTTCATCGTCGCTGGGTCAAAATCCTTGAACTTCCAACCTAACAGTATTGTGGGAGTACCTTCATCACACGGACTAATAGATTTTTGTTGGGCAAGGGTATTAAGGTTTACGAAACCAAGGTGAGTAGATAAAATATGGGTCAGACATAGAAACATAGAAAATAGGTGCAGGAGTAGGCCATTCGGCCCTTTGAGCCTGCACCACCATTCAATAAGATCATGGCTGATCATTCAGCTCAGTACCCCTTTCCTGCTTTCTCTCCATACCCCTTGATCCCTTTAGCCGTCAGGGCCATATCTAACTCCCTCTTGAATATATCTAACGAACTGACATCAACAACTCTCTGTGGTAGAGAATTCTACAGGTTAACAACTCTCTGAGTGAAGAAGTTTCTCCTCATCTCAGTCCTAAATGGCTTATCCCTTATCCTTAGACTGTGACCTCTGGTTCTGGACTTCCCCAACATTGGGAATATTCTTCCTGCATCTAACATGTCCAGTCCCGTCAGAATTTTATATGTTTCTATGAGGTCCCCCCATTCTTCTAAACTCCAGTGAATACAGGCCCAGTCGATCCATTCTCTCCTCATATGTCAGTCTGCCTTCCCAGGAATAAATCTGGTGAACCTTCGCTGCACTCCCTCAATAGCAAGAATGTCCTTCCTCAGATTAGGAGACCAGAACTGAACACAATATTCCAGGTGAGGCCTCACCAAGGCCCTGTACAACTGCAGTGAGACCTCCCTGCTCCTCTACTCAAATCCCCGAGCTATGAAGACCAACATGCCATTTGCCTTCTTCACCGCCTGCTGCACCAGCATGCCAACCTTCAATGACTGATGTATCATGACACCTAGGTCTCGTTGCAACTCCCCTTTTCCTAATCTGCCACCATTCAGATAATATTCTGCCTTCATGGTTTTGCTACCAAAGTGGATAACCTCACATTTATCCACATTATACTGCATTTAACATACATTTGTCCACTCACCTAACCTGTACAAGTCACCCTGCAGCCTCTTAGCATCCTCCTCACAGCTCACATCGCCACACAGTTTAGTGTCATCTGTAAACTTGGAGATATTACACTCAATTCCTTCATCTAAATCATTGATGTATATTGTAAAGAGCTGCGATCCCAGCACTGAGCCCTGAGGCACCCCACGAGTCACTGCGTGCCATTCTGAAAAGGACCCGTTTATCCTGACTCTCTGCTTCCTGTCTTCCAACCAGTTCTCTATCCACGTCAATACATTACCCCCAATACCATGTGCTTTAATTTTGCAAACCAATCTCTTGTGTGGGACCTTGTCAAAAGCCTTTTGAAAGTCCAAATACACCACAACCACTGGTTCTCCCTTGTCCATTCTACTAGTTACTTCCTCAAAAAATTCTAGCAGATTTGTCAAGCATGATTTCTCTTTCATAAATCCATGCTGACTTGGACCGATCCTATCACTGTTTTCCAAATGCGCTGCTATTTCATCTTTAATAATTGATGAAATTATTAGTGGGGAAAATGTTCCCCACTACTGATGTCAGCCTAACCGGTCTATAATTCTCCATTTTCTCTCTCGCTCCCTTTTTAAAAAGTGGTGTTACATTAGCTACCCTCCAGTCCATAGGAACTGATCTAGAGTCGATAGACTGTTGGAAAATGATCACCAATGCATCCACTATTTCTAGCGCCACTTCCTTAAGTACTCTGGGATGCAGACTATCAGGCCCTGGGGATTTATCGGCTTTCAATCCCATCAATTTCCCTAACACCATTTCCTGACTAATAAGGATTTCCTTCAGTTCTTCCTTCTCGCTAGACCGTCGGTCCCCTAGTATTTCCAGAAGGTTATTTATGTCTTCCTTTGTGAAGACAGAACCAAAGTATTTGTTCAACTGGTCTGCCATTTCTTTGTTCCCCATTATAAATTCACCTGAGTCTGACTGCAAGGGACCTACGTTTGTCTTCACTAATCTTTTTCTCTTCACATATCTATAGAAGCTTTTGCAGTCAGTTTTTATGTTCCCAGCATGCTTACACATGCTCTATTTTCCCCCTCCTAATTAAACCCTTTGTCCTCCTCTGCTGAATTCTAAATTTCTCCCAGTCCTCAGGTTTGCTGCTTTTTCTGGCCAAGTCATATGCCTCTTCCTTGGATTTAACACTATCCCTAATTTCCCTTGTTAGCCACGGTTGAGCCACCTTCCCCTTTTTATTTTTACTCCAGACAGGGATGTACAATTGTTGAAGTTCATCCATGTGATCTTTAAATGTTTGTCATTGCCAATCCACCGTCAACCCTTTAAGTATCATTCGCCAGTCTATTCTCGCCAATTCACATCTCATATTATCGAAGTTACCTTTCCTTAAGTTCAGGACCCTAGTCCCTGAATTGACTGTGTCACTCTCCAACTTAATAAAGAATTCTACCATATTATGGTCACTCTTCCCCAAGGGGCCTTGCACAACAAGATTGCTAATTAGTCCTTTCTCATTACACAACACCCAGTCTAGGATGGCCAGCCCTCTAGTTGGTTCCTCGACATATTGGTCTCGAAAACCATCCCTAATACACTCCAGGAAATCCTCCTCCACTGTATTGCTACCAGTTTGGTTAGCCCAATCTATATGTAAATTAAAGTCGCCCATGATAACTGCTGTACCTTTATTGCACACATCCCTTATTTCTTGTTTGATGCATCCCCAACCTCACGACTACTGTTTGGTGGTCTGTACACAACTCCCACTAGCGTTTTCTGCCCTTTGGTATTCCGCAGCTCTACCCATACAGATTCCATCATCCAAGCTAATGTCCTTCCTTACTATTGCATTAATTTCCTCTTTAACCAGCAAAGCTACCTCACCTCCTTTTCATTTCTGACTATCCTTCCTGAATGTTGAATACTCCTGGATGTTGAGTTCCCAGCCCTTGGTCACCCTGGAGCCATGTCTCCGTAATCCCAATTATATCATATTCGTTAATAGCTGCCTGCGCAGTTAATTCGTCCACCTTATTACGAATACTCCTCGCATTGAGGCACAGAGCCTTCATGATTTAAATGAATGACGGAACAGGCTTGAGGGGCTGAATGGCCTACTCCTGAAGTTGTGTTCCTATGACTGCAGTGATTGAAGGAGGCACCCCACCACCTTCGAGAGCAGTTTTCTTTTTCTCCAATTCTCTGAGTTTGCAATATTTTTAGTGGCAAACAGAAGCCAGATCACAGGGTTTTCTGCAGCTGATTTACTACTGCTCTTGTCACTGAAGCATGATATAAATGACTGCGAGCAAAATCTAATTATCAGCTGTATTGAAACATGTTTCTGTCTCTTTTGGCAGGTTGATTTGAAATGTAAATTCTATCATTGTAACGTGTACTTTAGTAATGGAAAATCTTATTACCTTGCTTTTTACTTCATCAAATATCTGCACAATAAGATTGTTCCTTGAAGGTCTTCTACTTTAAATTCTACCATTACCTTGCTAGTAATTACAACATAATTGCTTCCCATCATCCCACTCGCAGAAGGCAATGAGCAAGTTGAAGTGACCAGACTTGCCAGTTCTCCTACAGTTACAATCTCTATTACCCTTGCCCAACGGGCCCACTTGCTTGTTTTGGTTGAGTCCTTAATGCTGCCCATTTCGCTTGCTTTCTCTCACTGGATGAGGAGATTGGAAGTGGGGCAAGGGAGATTCATACGGCTGGGCTTTGCGCCCGGGCAATGCACAATTTCTCCGTGAAAAGTGGGAAGAGGCCTTTCATACTGGATCTCCACTTCCTTTACGTTGCCCAGGGATTTCCTAGGGACCACTCCCCTGGCCGAGAAGGAGGAAGCGCTGTTACACTTCGGCCCCCTCCCACGATCGCTCCCATCCTCCTCCCCTGCACCCAGACACCAGCTGCTCGCCAGCTCAGTGTGGGACCCCCAGCCCATTCCCCTGTCCTCCCATCACCTGCTAGTGGCCCAAATCCAAATACAGCTCGGGTCTCCTGATGCCAGCTATAGGCGGGCACCACCGCTCCTCCCACTTTGTGCCCAATTCGGGCGAAAGTTGACCCCCCGCCCTTCCACCTACTCCCCAATATTTGAACCCTCAGAAAGCCTTCAAACTCTTGGTTGTAAACATCTTAATAAAATAAAGAAAGAATGATTGCAAATTACAATTTAGAATTGTCCCAGAAATGTTAAATATTTTATCTCCTCTTGGCTAGAGGAAGCTCAGAGCCAAGATGACAAGTATAAGGAATAGTTCAACCTTCAAAATGCACTCATTATAGGGCGGTTCCATCATACCCGCAAACAAGGAGCCATGGTCGTTGCATGAGCACATTGTCTCAGGCAAGTGGGACTGGGGAGCGGGATTCAGTAATATGTGCTCCTCCAAGTAAAGCAGAAAATAACTTGGATTTCTATTGCGCCTTTCACAACCTGAGGACGTTCGAGAGCGTTTAACAACCAATGAAGTATTTTTTGAGGTGTAGTCATTGTCCTAATGCAGGAAACACGTCAGCCAATTTGTGCACAGCAAGCTCCTAAAACAACAGTATGATAATGACCTGATAATCTGTTTTTTTTTTAGTGATGTTGGTTGGGGGATAAATAATGGCCCGGGCACTGGGGTGAACTTCCCTACTCTTATCATAGAACCGTAAGATCATTGAAACTTACAGTACAGGAGCCTATTCAGCCCCTGTCGAGCCTGTGCTGGGTCTTTGAAAGAGTAATTGTGATTAGTCCCACACCCCTGCTTTATGTCTGCAACCCTGTAACTTCCTCATCCTCCAGTACCTGTCCAACTCATTTTAAAATGATTTATGGAATCAGCTTCCACCACCTTTACAGGTAGAGCGTTCCAGATCACAACTACTCTCTGAGTGAAAACAATTCTCCTCATCTCCCCTCTAGATCTTTTGCAAAGGATTTTAAATCTATGAACTCTGGTTATTGACTCACTCACCAAAGAGCATAGTTTTCCTCCATCTCCTCTATCAAAAACTCTCATCATCTTGAAAATCTCCATTAGGTCACCTCTAAACCTTCTCTCTGATTCGTGGAGAACAGAGAACAACCTCTCCTCATAACTGATGTCCCTCATCCCTGGTAACATCCTGGTAAACCTCCTCTGAACCCTTTCTAAGGCTTTTACATCTTTCCTGGTGTGGTGCCCAGAATTGTCCACAATACTCCAGCTGAGGCCTAACCAGTGATTTATAAAGTTCCTTGCTTTTATATTCTATGCCTCTATTTATAAACCCAAGTAACCCATATGCTTTTTTAATCACCTTATCAACTTGCCTTGCCACCTTTAAAGATTTGTGTATATGTACACCAAGATCTCTCTGCTGATCTACACTTTTCAAAATCAGGCCATTTACAGTACTAATCCTCCCAAAGTTCATCACTTTACACTTCTCTGCATTGAACTCCATCTGCCATGCTTCTGCCCACTTCACCATCCTGTCTATGTCATCCTGAAGTCTATAGCTATCCTCATCATGATCTACTGCTTTGCGAAGTTTCGTATCATTTGTTAATGCTGCTCCCTACACCCGAGTCTAAGCTGTTTATAAAAACTGAAAAGAGTAAAGAACCCAAAATTGACCCTTGGGTAACATTACTGCTAACCAACTCCCAGCCTGAAAAACAGACATACATCCATCACCCTCTGCTTCCTGTCGCTGAGCCAATTCCATATCCATTCTGCCCGTATCCCCTTAATTCCATGAGCTTCCATCTTCTTAATAATCCTCCTGTGTGGCTTCCGAAAGTTCATATATACAACATCCACCTTGATCAACCTTCACTGTTACCTCATCAAAGTCAAATCTCCCGAGGCGCTGGGCGGTTGATTCTTACTGCATTCCTTCAAGACGTCATCACCCTCCCCAGTATTCAAAACACTGCCATAGGATCTTTTACACCCACCAGAGAGGGCAGATGGTGCTTCGGTTTAACATCTCATCTGAAAGACGGCACCTCCGACAGTGCTGAGCT
The DNA here is from genome assembly GCF_044704955.1 of Pristiophorus japonicus. NCBI lineage: Eukaryota > Metazoa > Chordata > Chondrichthyes > Pristiophoridae > Pristiophorus > Pristiophorus japonicus. The sequence continues at coordinate 26,690,495 of NC_091983.1, read as the reverse complement.
CCCTCAGCACTGCAGAACTACTTCACACCATTCTAATACATGTTCCTGTTCTCTTTATGCAGGATGAACTATTTGCCCCTAGAGATGGGTGGAAGGCTGGTTATCTCCAGAGCATAAACCAGACCACACAGACACCAACTCAGATGCATCCCCTTCGGGATGAGAAAGTACAAGCTGAGGTGGTGGCAGCAGAGCAGCAGTAAGGTGAAGGGCGGTCCAGGGCCAGATATTCAGAACAAGAAATAGGAGCAGGAGTAGGCCATTTAGCCCCTCGAGCCTGCTACGCCATTCAATAAGATCGTAGCTGATCTGATCCTGGCCTCAACTCCATTTCCTGCCCGCTCCCCATAACCCTTGGCTCCCTTATCATTCACAAATCTGTCTATCTCCACCTTAAATATATTCAATGACCCATCCTCCACTGCTTTCTGGGGTAGAGAATTCCAAAGATTCACAACCCTTTGAGAGAAGAAATTCCTCCTCATCTCGGTTTTAAATGGGAAACCCCTTATTCTGAAACTATGTCCCCTAGTTCTAGATTCCCCCACGAGGTGAAAAATCCTCTCTGCATCTAACTTGTCGAGCCCCCTCATTATCTTACATGTTTCAATAAAAATACCGCTCATTCTTCTAAACGCCAATGAGCATAGGCCCAACCTGCTTAACCTTTCTTCATAAGTCAAACCCCTCATCTCCGGAATCAACCTAGTGAACCTTCTCTGAACAGCCTCCAATAGAAGTATACAAGAACATAAGAACATAAGAAATAGGAGCAGGAGTAGGCCACCTGGCCCCTCGAGCCTGCTCCGCCATTTAATAATCTGAAGGGTCATCGACCTGAAACGTTAACTCTGCTTCCTCTCCACAGATGCTGCCTGACCTGCTGAGATTTCCAGCACTTTCTGTTTTAATTCCAGATTCCAGCATCCACAGTATTTTGCTTTTGTATGGCTAATCTGATTATGGACTCAGCTCTACTTTCATGCCAGTTCCCTATAACTCTTTATTCCCTTATCGTTCAAAAATCTATCCATCTCCAACTTAAATATATTCAATGACCCAGCCTCTACAGCTCTCTGGGGCAGGGAATTCCACAGATTTACAACCCTCTGAGAGAAGAAATTCCTCCTCATCTATGTTTTAAATGTGCGGCCCCTTATTCTGAGACTATGGGCCAAAATTTCCCCATGAGTTGCACCGTTTTTTTTGGTATAACTTGATTTTTCTGGTGTATCTTTTTAGTTGCAAATATGGTCATTTAATTTGTGCCAGTGTAAGTGAGTTAGTTAGGTTTTTTGTTACGTCATTTTTTTTTTCAAAAGGGGGCGTTCCCAGCCATTTATGCCAATTTGGCCAGAAAATAGTTGTACTAAACCAACTTAGAGCAGCATATGTGTCCACTTTTGTCCGCACAAAAGATCTTACTTACAGTTAAGGAATCGGCGCAAGTAACTACATTTAATGCACCACCAAACACCAAACAAAGCACAAAAAGTAATAAGCAATTAATTAACAAATAAAATATAAGGAAACCTGCCCCTAAAGCACCAAGACCAAAATAATAAGCAATCAATAAATAACAAATAAAAAAATAAAAGGAACCCTGCACCTAAAGCACCAAAATCAATCAGTAAATAACAATTGAAAAATAGAAGTCCTACCTTAGGGAAGGCAGCGGGCCGCCGATGAAGGAGCCCATTCGGCCAGGGCTAGGAGTGGAGGGGGGTGGGGTGGGGGTGGGGGGAAGAGAGAGATAGAGTCATAGAGTCATAGACATTTACTGCACGGAAGGAGGCTATTTCGGCCCATCGTGTCCACGTCGGCCGACCAAGAACTGTCCAGCCTAATCCTACTTTCCAGCTCTTGGTCCGTAGCCCTGTAAGTTATTGGGGGGGGGGGGGAAGGGAGAGGGGGGAGTGGGTGGAGGGGAGAGGAGGGGGGGAGAGAGAGGAGGGGAGAGGGGGTGGAGGGTGAGGAGGGGAGAGGAGGGGGGGGAGGAGGAGGAGGGGGTGAGGGAGGGAGGGGGAGAGGAGGGGGGAGAGGGGTGGAGGGTGAGGAGGGGAGAGGAGGGGGGGAGAGAGGAGGGGGGAGGGAGGGGGAGAGAAGGGGGGAGGGGGGAGGGGGGTGGAGGGCGAGGAGGAGAGAGGAGGGGGAGAGGAGGGGGGGAGAGAGGAGGAGGGGGTGAGGGAGGGAGGGGGTGAGGGAGGGAGGGGGAGAGGAGGGGGGGAGAGAGGAGGGGGGGAGGGAGGGAGGGGGAGAGGAGGGGGGAGGGGGGTGGAGGGGAGAGGAGGAGTGGGGGAGGTGAAAGTACCCTCTTGCGAAGCACGTCTCGACTGATATCCGGCATGGCATCAAACACCCGCATGAATCCCCGGTTCATCTGGTCGAGAGTTACAAACCCAGACCCCCAGAAACTCTTCAGGAGTTTTACAATCAGGTCAGAGGCATCGCCATTGGTGGTTTCAAGACCATCAACTCGGGCCCCTCCCAGGCCAAAGTACCATCTTGATTTTCTTAAAGTGTTTCCAATCTGTAAATCCCCTAATCCAAGGCTGAAAGGAATCAAATCATCTTTTGACATGAAGGGAAGAAGACAATCAGATGACACAGCCTGCAGAGCACACTCTGGCCGTCAATGAGGGAGCCCATTGGGCCAGGGCTAGGGACGGTGCGCTTCGGCCCCTCCCACACAGCCTGCAGCGCACGTTTGCAGAAACGACCTGCCAGGAGCTACTGCACTTGCACGCAGACTCTAGCACGCAAGTACAGAGGTCCCGGCACTGTTTTTCAGTGCGGGACCTAGCTCCGCCCCCAATCCAGTGGGCCACGCTGCGCCATGATAGAGGAGAGGCTAGGGAGCGGCCAGAATACGGAGGTCTTTTTTCAGCGTGCTTGGAGGCGGACAAAAGTGGCGCACCTCGGGTGAGGGTGCCAGAAAAACAGGTTAGGGAAATTCTAGCCCATAGTCCCCTAGTTTTAGGTTCTCCTATGAATGGAAATATCCTTTCTGTATCCACCTTGTCGAGCCCCCTCATTACCTTATATGCTTCGATAAGATCACCTCTTATTCTTCTGAACTCCAATGAGTATAGGCCCAACCTACTCAACCTACCTTCATAAGTCAACCCCCTCATTTACGGAATCAACCTAGTGAACCTGTAAAGTCCTTACTCAATGGCACAAAACCCACATGAGGCACATTCTATGGACAAGGTCACTCTATGACCTGAACCTTTATTCACAGGACCAAGAAGTGATGACCCTGCGTGGGACCTCCCTTTATATACCTGGATGACCAGGTAAGGAGTGTCTCCCACAAGTTCACCCACTGTGGTCAAGGTGTGCATTGCTTAAGTATATACAGTATTGCAGTGGTGTTACATAGAGGTTACATACATGACATCACCTCCCCGCCAAAGTCTTATTGGGATCATAGGTTAAGTCTTTCAGGTGGTCTACGCTCCCTCGTGGAGCATCGCAGTTGGGGCTCTGGTTGTTGAGTCTTGGCGTGAGTGTCTGTCACCTGTGGTGATTCTGGCCTGTCCGGGCTGACCGCAGGGACTGTGCATGCTGCTGAATGTTCTTGTTGCTCGTTCACTGGCGGTGGTGTGAGCACCATCTCGTGCTCTTCCTCGGGTTCCTCACTGTCTATGCTGAACCTTTTTTTTACTTGGTCCAGATGCTTACGGCAGATCTGCCCATTGTTATGTTTAACCACAATGACCCTGTTCCCCTCTTTGTCTATTACAGTACCCTCAAGCAATTTGGGCCCCATGGCATGATTGAGGACGACTACAGGATCATTTATTTCTATACATCTCCCCCTTGAATTTTGGTCATGGTACTTATTTTGGGACTGGTGCTTGCCCTCAACAATGTCGGTCAGGACTGGGTGAATGAGGGACAACCGAGTTTTGAGTATTCGTTTCATAAGTAGCTCAGCGCGCGGGACCCCCGTGAGCAAGTGCGGTCGGGACCTATAGGCCAGCAGGAGGCGCGATAGGCGGCATTGAAGGGAGGGTCCTTGAATCCTGAGCATGCCTTGTTTAATGATTTGGACTGCACGTTCCGCCTGGCCATTGGAGGCCGGCTTGAATGGTGCTGTCCTGACATGGTTGATGCCATTGCCCGACATGAACTCCTGGAATTCGTAGCTCGTGAAACATGGGCCATTATCGCTAACAAGGATGTCCGGCAAGCCGTGGGTTGCAAAGACTGCACGTAGACTCAATGGTGGATGTCGTGCACAAATTCAAAATGATGCACTCGATCCATTTTGAGTACGCATCTACAATGAGAAACATTTTTCCCATGAACGGGCCTGCATAGACTACATGAATGCGTGACCATGGCCTGGTGGGCCAGGGCCACGGGCTGAGCGAGACCTCCCTGTGGGCATTACCCAGCTGGGCACACGTCGTGCAACTGCGAACACAGTGTTCCAGGTCTGAATCAATTCCCGGCCACCAAACATGTGACTGGGCAATGGCCTTCATGAGAACGATGCCTGGATGCTCGCTGTGGAGTTCCCTGATGAATGCCTTCCTGCCCCTCTGGGGCATGACTACCCGGCTGCCCCACAGTAGGCAGTCAGCATGGATGGAGAGCTCATCCATCTGCCTGTGAAATGGTCTGACCTCCTCAGGGCATGCTCCGTGTGCAGGCGCCCAATCCCCAGTCAGGACACATTTCTTAATCAGAGATAGGAGGGGATCTCTGTTTGTCCAGATTTTGATCTGGCGGGCTGTGATGGGGGGGAGCCTGCGCTGTCAAAGGCATCGACGACCATGACCATCTCAGTGCTTTGTTCTGCTGCCCCCTCAGTGATGGCCAGTGGAGGCCTGCTGAGCGCATCAACGCAATTTTCTGTGCCAGGCCGGTGCCGGATGGAGTAGTCATAAGCAGCCAGCGTGAGAGCCCATCGCTGTATGCGGGCTGACGCGTTGGCATTGACAGCCTTGCTGTCTGACAACAGGGATGTTAATGGCTTGTGGTTCATTTCTAATTCGAACCTCCTGCCAAAAAGGTACTGATGCATTTTTTTTACACCATAGACACACACGAGTGCCTGCTTCTCAACCATCCCATATCCACGTTCTGCTTGAGCGCGCGACCTGGAAGCATAAGCCACAGGTTGTAGTTGGCCCTCAGCATTACTCTGCTGCAACACGCACCCAACCCCATAGGATGATGCATCACATGTCAGAACCAATTTCTTACAAGGGTCGTACAGGGTCAATAACTTATTTGAACAAAGTAGGTTCCGCGCCTGATTGAAAGCCCGTTCTTGACAGTCCCCCCAAAACCAATCACAACCCTTACGCAGGAGCACGTGAAGCGGCTCCGACAACGTGCTTAAGTTCGGCAGAAAGTTCCTGAAATAGTTCAAGAGTCCCAGAAATTAACGCAACTCCGATGTGTTGCTGGGCCTGGACGCTCGACGAATCGCCTCTGTTTTGAATTCGGTGGGCTGAATCCCATCTGCAGCAACCCTCCTGCCCAGGAACTCAACCTCAGGAGCCAAAAACACACATTTAGATTTCTTGAGTCGCAGGCCTACCCGGTCCAGTCGGCGTAGCACCTCCTCCAGGTTGTGGAAATGTTCCTCGGTGTCACGACCCGTGATGAGGATATCTTCCTGAAATACGATTGTTTCAGGAATGGATTTGAGCAGGCTTTCCATGTTTCTTTGAAAAATCGCAGCCGCTGATCGAATGCCAAACGGGCACCTGTTGTAAACGAACAGTCCCTTGTGCGTAGTGATGGTGGTCAGTAGTTTAGATTCATCGGCCAGTTCTTGGGTCATGTCGGCTGAAGTGAGACCCAACTTGGTAAACAGCTTGCCACCTGCCAGCGTGGCGAAAAGATCCTCCACTCTCGGGAGCAGGTATTTTTCTTCGAGGGGCACCCGATTGATAGTGGCCTTGTAGTCGCCACAGATCCTGACAAAACCATCCGCTTTTAGGATGGGAACGATGGGGCTCGCCCAGTCGCTGAATTCAACGGGCGAGATGATGCCCTCTCTCAGCAAACCGTCCAATTCGCTCTCAATTTTCTCCCGCATCACACACGGCACCACTCTGGCTTTGTGGTGCACTGGACTGGCATCCAGGGTGATGCGTATCACTACTTTGGTACCTTTGAACATCCCGACGCTAGGTTGGAATAGTGACTCAAATTGTTGTAGGACTTGTGAGCACAAACTTCGCTCCACAGATAACATTGCGTGCACATCCCCCCATTTCCAGTTCATCTCAGCTAACCAGCTCCTCCCCAACAGTGCGGGACCATTGCCCTGGACAATCCAAAGCGGCAGCCGGTTCACTGATCTATTGTGTGTGACCGCCAACATTGCACTGCCTAGTACTAGAATGATTTATTTGGTATACGTCCATAGTTGTGTCTCAGTGCGTTCTCGTTTGGATCTACTGGCTTTGAGCGGCCATAACTTTTCGAATTGTTGAACGCTCATGAGTGACTGGCTGGCCCCCGTGTCCAGCTCCATGCGTACAGGGATGCCGTTTAATAAAACCTTCATCATCATTGGTGGCGTTTTGGTATATGAGCTGTGAATGTTTGCCACATGAACTCGCTGAACTTCAGCGTCTATTGATTTGCCCCAAGAGTCATCCTGCATCACAGACCTCTCTTCTGGTCCATCCGCCTCATAAATTAGCCTGGTTACAGGCTTCCTGCATATTTGAGCTAAATGGCCACTGAGGTTGCAATTTCTGCAGACAAACTGTTGAAACCTGCAAGTCCTGGCAGAGTGTTTGCCCCCACACCTCCAGCATGAGCTGAGATTCCCATTGTTGTGAACAAAGGAGCTATGACCCGGCATTCCTCGCTGATTGTCCCTTTGACTGCCATTGAGTACCCTATTAGTGGGTGTCAATGGCCCCAACCCGGACCGCATTGTCCACTGTGATGGCGTAAATGTCCGTTCAGCCTGCCATTGTCTCTGTTGAAAACCTGCTCTGGGGTCTATTGCTGCCTGTGGTGTGTCGAACTGCCCTTGCCTACCTGCGGGGCTATGAGTCCCGTTTATGATATTGACTCCCTGATCCCCCGCCGCGTTGGAGGCAGAATTGCGCGCGTATATTATTTTGGTTTCCTCCTCCCCCGCCACGAAAGTCTGAGCCATCAACGCCGCCGCTTCCAAAGTCAAGTCCTTGGTCTCGATTAACTTTCGGAAAATCCCCGCATGACCGATGCTCTCAAGAAAGAAGTCCCTTAACATCTCCCCCCTGCAGGCGTCTGTGAACTTTCAGAGGCTGGCCAAACACCGGAGGTCCGCAACAAAGTCCGGAGTATGCTCTGTCCTTCATGACGTCAGTGGGTATAGAATTTGTGTCGGGCCATGTGGATGTTGCTCGCCGGTTTGAGGTGCTCACCGATTAGTTTGCTGAGCTCTTCAAAGGTTTTGTCTGCCGGCTTTTCGGGTGCTAGTAGGTCCTTCATGAGCGCGTAAGGCTTTGGTCCGCAGCTGGTCAGCAGATGGGCCCTTCGCTTGTCGGCTGCTGCATCTCCCAGCCATTCTTTCATGACAAAGCTTTGCTGGAACCTCTCAATGAAATCGTCCCAGTCCTCACCAACACAGTAGCGTTCCTCTGTGCTACCAGTGGCCATTCTCTTTGGTCGTTGATTCCTGGTTCTCGTCGCCAATGTAAATCCTTACTCAATGGCACGAAACCCACACAAGGCACATTCTATGGACAAGATCACTCTATGACCTGAACCTTTATTCACAGGACCAAGAAGTGATGACCCTGCGTGGGACCTTCCTTTATATACCTGGACGACTTGTCTCCCACAAGTTCACCCACTGTGGTCAAGGTGTGCATTGCTTAAGTATATACAGTATTGCAGTGGTGTTACATAGAGGTTACATACATGACAGACCTTCTCTGAACTGCCTCCAATGCAAGTATATCCTTCCTTAAATAATGAGTCCAAAACTGAACGTAGTGCTCTAGGTGTGATCTCACCACTATCCTGTACAGTTGTAGCAGGACTTCCCTTTTATATTCTATCTCCCTTGGAATAACGGCCTTCCAGATTACTTGCTGTACCTGCATACTAACTTATTGTGTTTCATGCACAAGGACCCCCAGGTCCCTCTGTACTGCAGCATTTTGCAATCTCTCTCCATTTAAATAATAGTTTGCTCTTTTATTTTTCATGCCAAAGTGGGATAACCTCACACTTTCCCACATTATACTCCTTCTGCCAAATGTTTACCTGCTAACTTAGCCTGTCTATACCCCTTTGTAGAGTCTTTGTGCCTCCTCACAACTTGCTTTCCCACCCATCCTTGTATCATCAGCAAACTTGGCTACATTACATTAAGACGCCAACACCAACTCAGATGCATCCCCTTCGGTATGAGAAGGAGCAAGCTGAGGCGATGGCAGCAGAGTCGCAGCAAGGTGAAGGGAGGCCCAGATATTCCTCTTCTGCAGGGCCCATGAATTCTTACCCTATAGTTACTGAAAATGAGCTACATTTTAAAAGCGCTGGGCTGAATGCCACAATCATGGAAATGAAAGTGGGTCACACTGGTTTAATGGTTTTCTTACAGTCATGTGCTGTAGCTACGAGACACACTGAGCATAGCCCAAAAGATAATTCATCATCTTGTTGCAGACTGATGATGACGGGAATAGATTGTGTTCGAGTTGACAGTTTGTATCAATTAAATGGGTTAAGGAGGACCAGGGGTCACAAATTTAACTTGAATAAGTCCAGATCTAGGTTAGATGTCAGGAATTGATTACTTTCCCAGTCAATGGTGGACCTCTGGAACAGGCTGCCGTCTCATGCGGTGGACACTGATCTGTTGAATTCCTTCAGGCAAGAGCTGGACCCGTCTCTCGCTGGGGCGGAGATCACCTTGTATTAGCGGTAGATACTGCATAGAATTGTCAGAGTGATCTCCTGGACTAGTTTTGATTGCCATGGGGGCGGGGGGGGAGGGGGGGGGCGGAAAGGAATTTCCCAGATTTTCCCCCCCATTCCCCCCTCCCAGATTGGCCTGGGTTTTAATTTTTTTTGCCTTGCCCAGCAGATCTCATGGTTTGAGGTGGGGTGGGGAGTGTATATATTGTGATACACAAGGTATCTCGTTGTGTGGGACAGGCTGAATGGAGCTGAGGGTCTTTTCCTGTTCGTCATTATTTGTAGAAACATCTACATCTATTATCGTTGGAACGAGCCTACTCATGATCCCAGAATAGCATGTGTGTTGAGAATCCTGTGCATCCGTGTGTGGTTTGGGTGCGTATGTGCTTGGTGGTTTTACTGACAGGGTTACTGGTGAATCATTGAATGGGGAAGAAGTCAGAGGGACAGAGCACCCCCACTTTCTGTGACCAAGAATTAATGACGAGAAAAAGAAAACATGGTTAAAATTAGTTAGTTGGAATGGTCTGCTGAGGGAAACACAGGAATTATCTATTCAGTTTATTGTTCAAGCCGGTGTAAAAGATGATTAGTTTCGACCAAAAGCCCGATATTAGTCACCACGCTAACTCAGGTCAAGGCAATGTGGTTCATTACTTTTCTTATTCGTGAGGAACAGTTTGAAGCCAAGTGCAGTAAGTGGAATTTGATTATAACTGTACGCTCAATTGCAGTCTGTAAAATAAAGCAACAAATCTCACTAAAGTGTTAGCAACCACCTACCAAAAGATGGCAGATGCGCATGGGGATATATACAAAAACACCATAACCAATTCGGATCATACGGAAATATTATTATTACACCCCGGATTAGGGTATTGCATGATTAGATACTGGGCAGTACGATGCACTCCTGAACATAAGTGGTAAGGACCATTTACTGAAGTGTATCCTGCCGCTTAAAACTGACAGAATATCTAAGGCACCCCAAGTGCTGTAACAGGTCTACTGTGGAAATACATTCCCCAATCTTTTCTCTCCTTTTTTGAGTATGCCATAGTGTCTTTACGTGCATGTGTCGCACATTTAAATGTTCCTGCTGTTCACACGTGTAAATATTTCTGGCGTTCACATGTGTGCATGTTCCAACAGTGGTATTTGTAAATGATTAAGACCAGGAACTGAGGCTGACTTCTTAGTCGAGGGGCATTGAACCCAATAATAATGGCTTACAGAATGCCTGCTGAAATCAGCTAATTCGGGACAGACCAGACCTGTAGGGTGACGTTCCACAGTGGGTAATTTTGTTAACTTACTTAACCACTGAACCATCCGGGTGCTCTGACACATTTGTTTTTAATACTGCATCATCCAACGTCAGATCTTTGCTACCTCTGGGTACTTACATATTCATCATAAGTATCTTCTTCTGGTGGAGGTGGAGGTCGATAGCCTGGTATCCCTGGTCCTCCCCTTCCGCGTGGTGCTGGAGTACCCCTAGCTGCATGGGGCAGAGGGGGTGCCCCGCGTGTGACTGGGGCCCCTCTGGGCACTGGAATTCCTCGTCCTGGAAGCAGAGCACTGGCACGTCCCCTAAAAGAATTCAGAACGATGACACTTTAAAAATAATCATTCTTGGGATGTGGGCGTCACTGGCAAGGCCGGCATTTATTGCCCATCTCTGGTTGCCCTGAGCAGGTGGTGGTGCGCCTTCTCTTGAACCACTGGCACACTTACACATACACACATTCACACATACACTCACTCACACACATACACACTCACACACAAAGAATTACACATATATACACACTCAAACTTACACTCCAACATATATGCACTCTGATCTATTATTTTTAGATCCATAGTGGATGACCTCACACTGGCCTATTTTGAAATTCATTTGCCACAGTTTTGCACATTCACTTAATCTGTTAATATTTCTTGCCGCAGTTCCGGCCTGCAAGACCATCAGCAGGCCGGGGCCATTGCGGGTAGCAGCGTGCGGTGGCATACCACTGCAGGGAGTACCGCATGCTGCTGCAGGAGGGCGACGGCTGCGAAGCCAGGTCGCTGATGGCAGTGCGGGCAGGCACAGCAGGAGGGGCGAAGGAGTGGCAAGAGTTTGCAGAGGGAAGTGACCGGGGCCCAGGAGAGGCATGAGTTTGAGGCTCAGAAGTGACGAGGGCCCAGGGGCAGCACGGGCCAGCCCACACTGCGATATGTGTGCATGCTAGGTCCGTGCAGCAGAGCAGGTCTCCAGTTGTCTTGGTTAATCCTTGCCACTGGACCAAGACCTAGCTCTGTCAAGCCGTGTGGTGATTAGTGTGCAACGGCCACCACACGTTAATAGAATCCACACAAAGGCATCTTCCACCCTTCAAGATGTAGTTCGGGACCTGGAATTTTAGTTCGGGATTTGGAACATTGAAACACCTGTGAACTCATCCCTTTTTGGCATGGAAGCAAGTCATCCTCGCTTCGAGGGACTGCCTATGATGTTGACACTCACACACATATTATACATACTCACACAATCACACATATACATGCACTTTTATATACCCACTCACAGACACACACATACATATATATATAGAAGCATGCAGGAAAGTGTTTATTGTTTCAGTGGCAGTGCAAAATAGGAAAACACACACTTTCTCACCTCTTCATCTTAATAAACTTCGGAACTAATTTTTATCAATCTATAAATAGATTATTCCAGTTTGATAGATTGGGGAGAACTGGGGATAGGCGTTTAAATTCTGTAAGAGTAGGAATAGACGGGATGTTCTTCTGCTCCCAGAGAACAGTGAGCCTCGGGAATGTGTTGCCGCCTGGTGTGGTGGGTGCTGAGTCTCTGCACACCGTCAGCAGGGAGCTGGACCTGTGACTGGGGCAGAGATCGCATCATGTAGAAGGCAAGGAGATTAAGTGATAACGTGTGCAGATTCAATGTGATTTCCAGGACTGGTTTTGAACTCCTGAGGGGGGTTAGAGAGAAATTTTCCAGATTTTTTTCCCCTTATTGGTTTCCCCCCCTTTTTTTTGCCACTCCCAGAAGATTACATGGGTGCGGGGTGGGATGGGGGAGAGGGGGGTAGGAAGTACCTCGTTATGATGATCCAGTCACCACGAGTGTGGACTTTTCCTGCCCGTCAGTTTGGTATATTCCTATGTTCTTGCTGTTAAGCTGCTTTAAGAACAGATCTCCGCTTGTGGCAAACAATTGAAATCTCACGCTATGCCATCAGGGAGCAAGCAACATGGAAAAGAGAGCTGGCCCATCTCGAGCTTTAGCTTTCCACTGTGACCTTTACTGAGATGAAAGTGTGATTTAAGCTAGCTGCGGGCCCTAATGCTTTGTTTGCTCTAGCGTGGGATTTGAGAGAAAAACAAACACTACTTTCAATCTGTGCAAAGAAAATCCATCTTAGCAACGTCGGGCTGAAACTAAGTGGCAGAATTGGCCACGTGAACAGTGGCAAGAGTCTGACACAGAGGCAATAACCTTCTGCCTCTGGGCTCCCGTGGGGGAACCTCTTCCATCGGGAGTCGGTAACGACATCCGACCACGCCAGTAAATCAGTCAGATAATCAGGCACGGCAGGCGGTTAAATCTCCAATCATAGACAGGCTAAGTGAGTGGGCAAAAATTTGGCAGATGGAGTATAATGTTGGAAAGTTTGAGGTCATGCACTTTGGCAGAAAAAAAATCAAAGAACAAGTTATTATTTAAATGGAGAAAGATTGCAAAGTGCTGCAGTACAGTGGGACCTGGGAGTACTTGTGCATGAAACACAAAAGGATAGTATGCAGGTACAGTAAATGATCAGGAAGGCAAATGGAATCTTGGCCTTTATTGCAAAGGGGATGGAGTATAAAAGCAGGGAAGTCTTGCTACAGTTGTACAGGGTATTGGTGAGGCCACACCTGGAATACTGCGAGCAGTTTTGGTTTCCATATTTACGAAAGGATATACTTGCTTTGGACGCAGTTCAGAGAAGGTTCACAGGATTGATTCCGGAGATGAGGGGGTTGACTTATGAGGAAAGGTTGAGTAGGTTGGGCCTCTACTCACTGGAATTCAGAAGAATGCGAGATGATCTTATCGAAACGTATAAGATTATGAGGGGGCTTGACGGGGTGGATGCAGAGAGGATGTTTCCACTGATGGGGGAGATTAGAACTAGAGGGCATAATCTTAGAATAAGGGGCCGCCCATTTAAAACTGAGATGAGGAGAAATTTCTTCTCTCAGAGGATTGTGGATCTGTGGAATTCGCTGCGTCAGAGAGCTGTGGAAGCTGGGATATTGAATAAATTTAAGACAGAAATAGACAGTTTCTTAAATGATAAGGGGATAAGGGGTTATGGGGAGCGGGCGGGGAAGTGGAGCTGAGTCCATGATCGGATCAGCCATGATCGTATTAAATGGCGGAGCAGGCTCTAGGGGCCGGATGGCCTACTCCTGGTCCTATTTCTTATGTTCTTATGTTCTTATTGCTTCTGGGGACTGAGGCTGCCCACTAATCGTTATAGATAATACTTGGGTCATTGTGATCTCCTGGGCTGGTTTCTATCGCTCGAGAGGGTCGGAGAGGAATTTTACAGGGTGCTTTTTCACCTTATTGGCCCTGGGGTATTTTCTCTCTGTTTCCTTTTGGCTCTCCCATGAGATGACATCACTGCAGGGGGAATGGGTGGGCAGGGGAGGACAAATCTGGTCATGGTGCGTTGCCCATTCTAAGCATGGGGCAGGCTTGATGGACTTTTCCTGCCCGTCATTTTCGTAAGCACATCATTGATTGGATCTTTTGAGGAGGTATCGAGCAGGTTCGATGAGGCCAGTGCATTTGATGCAGTAGATACGAATTTTAGCAAGGCTTTTGACAAGGTCCCACATGACAGACTTCTCAGAAAAATAAAAAACCCATGGGATCCAAGACAAAGTGGCAGGTTGGATCCAAAATTGGCTCAGAGGCAGGAAGCAAAGGGTAGTGGCCGATGGGTGTTTTTGTGACTGGAAGGCTGTTTCGACTAGGGTTCTGCCGGGTTCAGTACTGGGTTCCTTGCTTTTTGTGGTAAATATCAATGATTTAGACTTGAATGTAGGGGGCATGATTAAAAGATTGCAGATGATACAAAAATAGGCTGTGTGGTTGATAATGAAGAAGAAAGCTGTAGACTGCAGGAAGATATCAATGTACTGGTCAGGTGGGCAGAACAGTGGCAAATGGAATTCAATCCTGAGAAGTGTGAGGTAATGCATTTGGGGAGGGCTAACAAGGTAAGTGAATACACAATAAATGGTAGGACACTGAGAAGGGACCTTAGTATGCATGTCCACAGATCCTTGAAGGTAGCAAGAGGGTGGATAAGGTGGTTAAGAAGGCATACGGAATACTTGCCTTTATTAGCCAAGGCACAGAATACAAGAGCAGGGGGGTTATGCTTGAACTGTATAAAACACTAGTTAGGCCACAGCTAGAGTACTGCGTGCAGTTCTAGTCACCACATTACAGGAAAGATGTGATTGTACTAGAGAAGGTACAGAGGAGATTTACGAGGACGTTGCCAGGAGTGGAGAATTTTATCTATGAGGAAAGACTGGATAGGCTGAGTTTATTTTCTTTGGAATAGAGGAGGTTAAGGGGAGACTTTATTGAGGTGTATAAAATTATGAGGAGCCTAGGTAGAATAGATAGGAAGAACCTATTTCCCTTAGCAGAGGGGTCAACAACCAGGGGGCATAGATTTAAAGTAATTGGTAAGAGGTTTAGAGGGGATTTGAGGAAAAAATGTTTCACCTAGAGGGTGGTGGGGGTCTGGAACTCACTGCCTGAAAGGGTGGTGGAGGCAGAAACCCTAACCACATTTAAAAAGTGCTTGGATGTGCACTTGAAGGGCCGTAAGCTACAAGGCTAATGACTTAGAGCTGGTAAGTGGGATTAGGCTGGATAGATCTTTGTCGGCCTACGGTACATTTACACTTTTCCTTTCCAATGTGCATCACGAAACAGACCTTGCATTGTACATGGCACTACATAGGTGTTTACAGATCATGGTACTCCATGTACTCAAAAAAGAAGTTACAAGTACAGCCCAAGGGGAGCTTTGTACTGATCCCTGCCCCCGGGCTTACTGTGACAGAAGGGCTTTAAACTGTGGCTCTTCCCCACCGTGCCTTTGCGGCGACTGCACCAATTTTAAGTGCGTCCCTCAGCACGTAATCCTGGATCTTGGATTGCGCCAGTCTGCAACACGCAGACGTGGACATCTCCTTGCTCTGGAAGACCAGCAAGTTTCGGCAAGACCAAAGAGCGTCTTTGACAGAGTTGATGGCCCTCCAGCAGCAGGTGATGTCTGTCTCGGTGTGTGTCCCTGGGAACAGCCCGTAGAGCACAGAGTCCTGTGTTACGGAGCTGCTCGGGATGAACCTCAACAGCAACCACTGCATCTCTTTCCAAACCTGCCTTGCGAAGGCGCAATCCTGAAGGAGATGGGTGACAGTCTCATCCGCCCCGCAGCCGACTCGGGGGCACCGTGCCGTGCTGCTGAGATGTCGGCTGTGCATGAACGCTCTGACGGGTAAGGCCCTCCTCACCGCCAACCAAGCTACGTCTTGGTGCTTGTGTGACAGCTCTGGCGATGAGACGTTCTGCCAAACGAGTTCGACAGTCTGCTTGGGGAACCACCCGACAGGGTCCACCCTGTGACACATGTGACACATGTAATGTAATTTGGTGAATGTACGACAAGGTATCCCGTATTGTACCGAATTGTACTTGAACTGAAAAGCAAGGAAATGTATCGAACGGAACTGCCGTCAGCACCCAAATGTAGTGTATGGGATTGCTGACCGCAGCTAAATGTACTGAACTGCTTTTGAATGTACTGTACAAATTTTTATATGAATAAAGTATATTTTGAAATTTAAAAAAATCTTTGTCGGCCTACGTGGACACGATGGGCCAAAATGGCCTCCTTCCGTGCTGTAAATTTCTATGATCGTATCATAAACATAGAAACATAGAAAATAGGTGCAGGAGTAGGCCATCTGGCCCTTCGAGCCTGCATCACCATTCAATAAGATCATGGCTGATCATTCCTTCAGTACCCCGTTCCTGCTTTCTCTCCATACCCCTTGATCCCTTTAGCCGCAAGGGCCATATCTAACTCCCTCTTGAATACATCCAATGAACTGGCATCAACAACTCTCTGCGGTAGGGAATTCCATAGGTTAACAACTCGCTGAGTGAAGAAGTTCCTCCTCATCTCAGTCCTAAATGGCTCACCCCTTATCCTAAGACTATGTCCCCTGGTTCTGGACTTCCCCAACATCGAGAACATTCTTCCTGCATCGAACCTGTCCAGTCCCGTCAGAATTTTATATGTTTCTATGAGATACCCTCTCATCCTTCTAAATTCCAGTAAATACAGGCCCAGTCGCTCCAGTCTCTCCTCATATGTCAGTCCTGCCATCCCAGGAATCAGTCTGGTGAACCTCCGCTGCACTCCCTCAATAGCAAGAATGTTCTTCCTCAGATTAGGCGACCAAAGCTGAACACAATATTCCAGGTGGGGCCTCACCAAGGCCCTGTACAACTGTAGTAAGACTTCCCTGCTCCTATACTCAAATCGCCTTGCTATGAAGGCCAACATACCATTTGCCTTCTTCACCGCCTGCTGTACTTGCATGCCAACCTTCAATGACTGATGAATCTAGACACCCAGGTCTCGCTGCACCTCCCCTTTTCCTAATCTGCCGCCATTCAGATAATATTCTGCCTTCGTGTTTTTGCCCCCAAAGTGGATGACCTCACATTTATCCACATTATACTGCATCTGCCATGTATTTGCCCACTCGCCTAACCTGTTCAAATCACCCTGCAGCCTCTTAGCGTCCTCCTCACAGCTCACACCGCCACCCAGTTTAGTGTCATCCGCAAACTTGGAGATATTACACTCAATTCCTTCATCGAAATCGTTAATGTATATTGTAAAGAGCTGGGGTCCCAGCACTGAGCCCTGCGGCACTCCACTAGTCACTGCCTGCCATTCTGAAAAGGACCCGTTAATCCCGACTCTCTGCTTCCTGTCTGCCAACCAGTTCCCTATCCAAAGAAGAACGAACTTCAATTACATAGCGCCTCTCACGACCTGAGGAATGGGTGCGGGGTGGGGGTGGAATGAAGCAGCATTGAAGCATGATGCTTCAGCCATCGGGACTGTGGGGCAAGGTTACGGGTCCAGCTGGTCCTTTGCTGTGTAATTGCCCCTGGTGAGTTTACCTTGCTGCTGGCGTGAGGGGAGATCGGATTCCTCGTCCACGCGCTCCCCTCCCTCGACTGGAATCCTCTGAACCGTTTAGGTACGATAGCTCCCTCAACTGCTCCTGGCGGATTTCATCGTTGTAGTCCTGTGAAAATAAAAGAGACTTACGTTTCCATCATTTGGCGTTCACCTTGGTTCTCGTCAGTTCAGTTCTTGCAGCAGTTTTAGCAACAGATGTCATTTAGGTTCATGTATCTCTCAGAGGATACAGCTGAAATGTTTTTTTAACTGAGTCTTTCTCAACAGCACAATTTCCTTCTTGAGTTTCCAATTGAAAAACATCTTAACAATATCATCAAACAATGAAGCTCTCATTCGTATGTTTAAAGACATCATCCAGGCTAATGCACTAATGATAAATTGTACCCTATTGATAAACACAGCACAGAATTACATAGAATTTACAGCACAGAAACAGGCCATTCGGCCCATCTGGTCTATGCCGATGTTTATGCTCCACACAAGCCTCCTCCCACCCTACTTCATCTCACCTTATCTGCATATCCCTCTATTGCTTTCTCCCTCATGTGTTTACGTAGCTTCCCCTTGAATACATCTATACTATTCACCTCAACTCCTCCATATGGTAGCACGTTTGACAGCCTACCCACTCTCTGGGTAAAGAAGTTTCTTCTGAATTCTTTATTTGATTATTTTGTGACTATAATATAGCAGCCTTCCATAAATGGAGACACCTTTACTGGAATGGTACAGGGATGTGGAGAAAGAAAGATAATTAAATGCAAATCTGGAGCAACTAACACCTTTCACGACTTCAGGACGTCCCAAAGCACTTCGCAGACAATAAGCTACTTTTAAAGTAAAAAGAGACAATGCTGGAAATGCTCAGCAGGTCAGGCAGCATCTGTGGAGAGAGAAAGAAAGTTAAACGTTCACTTTGTTTCTTTCTCCACAGATGTTGCCTCATCTGCTAAGTATTTCCAGCATTTTCTGTTTTATTTCAGATTTCCCACATCCGCAGTATTTTGCTGATGTACTTTGGGAGTGTAGTCACTGTTGTAGTGTAGGAAATGCGGCAAATCATTGCACGCGGCAAAATCCCACAAACAGCAACGTGATAATGATAATGATGTTGGTTGATGTATAAATATTTGTCAGGAAATCAGGGAGAACTTCAAAATAGTGCCATTGAGTTTTTACACCCACTTGAAAGAAAGAAATACTTGCATTTATATAGCGCTTTTCATGACCTCAGGATGCCCGAAAGCGCTTTACAGGCAATGAAGTATTTTTTGAAGTGCAGTCGTTGTTGTAATATAGGGAAAGTCGGCAGCCAATTTGCATACAACAAGCTCCCACAAACAGCGATGTGATAGTGATCAGATAATCTGTATTTTTAGTGATGTTGATTGAGGGATAAATATTGGACAGGACACCAGAGTTAACTCCCCTGCTCTTCTTCGAAATAGTGCCATGAGATCTTTTACGTCCGCCTGAGAGAACAGATGAGACCTTGGTTTAATGTCTCATCTGAAAGACGGCTCTTCTGACAGTGCAGTGCTCCCTCAGTACTGCAGTACGTCTCTAGAGTGGAACTTGAACCCACTCTGACTTAGAGGTAAGAGTGCTATCAACTGAGCCATGGCTGACACGGGGAGGATTTAATAGCGGTGTTCAAAATCATTTATGAGAATAAATAAGGAGAAAGAGTTTCCACTGACGGGAGGGTCGATAACCAGAGGACACAGATTTAAGGTAACTAGAGGCGAGATGTGGAGGAATGTTTTGAAAGAGCTATCCAATTAGTCCCTTTCTCTGTAGCCCTGCAATGATTTTCCTTTTCAAGTATATATCGAATTCCCTTTTGAAAGTTATGATTGAATCTGCTTCCATCATCCTTTCATGCCGTGCATTCTGGATCATAACAACTCGCTGCATAAAAAAACCTCCTCATCTTCCCCTCTGGCTTTTTTGCCTATTATATTAAATCAGTGTCCTGTGGTTACCGACCCTCCTGCCAGTGGAAAAAGTTAATAAATTAGCCTAATTAAATTAAAGGTTTTTTTCCTTAAATATTTAGAGGACCAGGAGGCAGAGGAGTTTTTTTTTAATTCATTCACGGGATGTGGGCTTCTCTGGCAAAGCCAGCATTTATTGCCCATCAATAATTGCCCTCGAGAAGGTGGTGGTGAGACGCCTTCTTGAGTCACTGCAGTCCGTGAGATGAAAGTACTTCCCATGCGCCTGCTGTCCTTGTCCTTCTAGGCCGTACAGGTCGTGGGTTTGTGAGGTTTGATGAAGAGAAAAACAGTGTGTAAATAGGAGCATTACATTTTGTTCCAGAATGAAGCAATGAGGAGTCCAAGTTGTACCAGTTCAAATAAATATGGTGGCATAAGTTTGTGTAAGATTTCGATTGAAGTTAAGGAAGTTACTGGCGATGAACCAGGAAAGAAGATTACACACAAGGTTCTGAAGATGTGCATGCTGGAGCCAAACTACTGTAGAGGAAGACAGAAATATTTTGATATAGCAATTAAACTGGTGAGGAGGTCGAGAGATAAAGCTTTAAATCCTTTCCCGTGCACTCTTGCTGCAGGTTGAGCAGGAATGCAGCGCAAGGTTTGCAGACTAGGCTGGGACTGAGATGGGCAGGATCCCCAACCTGCACGCCTAGTTTCCAAATGGGTTTGTAAGGAGGAGAACAGAAGCTTAATCTTTTCCAGGGCCAATGATGCGGAGGGGGCGGGCGGGGACTTCCTGCATTGGGAGTTCCCATGACCATGGCCTCTCTGAAGCCTGGTGCAGCAGGTGGTTGGTTCAGCCGGTGAGGAAGGGCAGACTGGCCATTATCCCAGGGCAAGTAGGGCATGGCTTGGACCCCAGCTATTATTGGCTCCTTTATAAGGAAGGCTGCAAGAGAGAGGGTGGGCAAGAGGATTGTTCACCCCACCACTCCCCACCCCGGACAGTAGAAGCCTGCGTGGGCTGCCCGATGCCTAAGTTGCGGCCTTATTTGGCATGTGTGCTACCTGACAATATTGGGGACCACCCACAAACCCTGCATATTCTAGCAGGACCCACAGTGGGAATAAAAACTTGCAGTTACATAGCCTTTTCAATGTAGTAAAGCTTCACAGGAACGTAATCAGGAAGGATGCCGGCTCTTTTCCTGGGATTGCATTGCCGAAGATTTTGGGGGCTCATTTGTCTTACTAACATTGTCCAAGATATAGATGAGAGAGAGAGTGAGAGACCACATTTGCTAACTGTTACTTGGTTGCGTTAACTGAAAAGGCCCAACTCTAACACATGGCGGCAGAATGGGAGAATCCCCGAAAAAATTCCTGGCAAGAGTCTCAATGGAAATTAATGTGTGGAGAATAAAGTGCCAGATACCAAACAGTACAAATTCAAATGCTATTCTGGCAGAAAGACATCCACATGACATATATGATTATACCTAAAACAGATGAAATGCCTTAAATGAGTTCCAACAAAGACATAATTAGTTTGTGGAGCAATGTGCTACTTGGGTCAGGATGTCGCCCGAGACCAGTTCCTTGAGCGGGAGCAGCGACTGGGAGATAAAAGGCAGCGCCCATGACCAGCACCGAGAGCGGGAGATGCGGCTGGGTGTAGTGTGAATGAATCTGTGAGGGGGAAAAAAAATGGAAAAAAAAAATCAAAGTGTGAC
Source organism: Pristiophorus japonicus (assembly GCF_044704955.1). Taxonomy (NCBI): domain Eukaryota; kingdom Metazoa; phylum Chordata; class Chondrichthyes; family Pristiophoridae; genus Pristiophorus; species Pristiophorus japonicus. The sequence continues at coordinate 26,669,600 of NC_091983.1, read as the reverse complement.
GTCACAGGAAAGCAGGTAAGTGATTGTTGGTGAGCATGCCTCTCTCTTTTTTCTAAACTTGGGCATTGGTTTAAATTAAGAGCCGTGATTACAGATTAAAAACTATATATAGATAATTGATATTTCAAAACTTGAAAACCTAATTAGTTAAATAAAATACAATAGAGATGGCAGGTGATGTGTTGCAGCTGCAGCATGTGGGAGCTGGTGGACACCAGTGTAATCCACGCCGACCACATGTGCAGTAAGTGTTGGCGGCTCGAGAAACTTCAGCTCAGAGTTGATGAGCTGGAGTCCGAGCTTCAGACACTGCAATACATCAGGGAGGGGCAGAGTTACCTGGATGCTGCGTTCCAGGAGGCAATCACACCCTTGGGTTAAATACTTAAAATCTGATCCGTGGTCAGGGACAGGAGGGTGTGACTACGAGTGAGGCAGGTATGGAGATCCAGAAGTTAGCATTGGAGGAGCCTCAGCCCTTGCGCTTGTCCAACATGTATGAGGTTCTTGCTCCCTGTGTGAACGAGAGCAGGGACTGCAGGGAAGGTGAGCAAACTGACCACAGTACTGTGGTACAGGGGGCCATTCAAGTTGGGGGAGTAAAAAGAAATGTAGTAGTGATAGGGGACAGTATAGTTAGGGGGATAGATACTGTTCTCCGCTGCTCGAAGGCTGTGTTGCCTACCCATTACCAAGGTTAAGGACCTCTCCTCTGGGCTGGAGAGGAACTTGGAGTGGGACGGGAAAGATCCAGTTGTCGTGGTCCACGTAGGTACAAATGATATAGGTAGGACAAAGAAAGAAGTACTGCTGAGGGAGTATGAGCAGCTAGGGGCTAAATTAAAAACCAGAACCACAAAGGTAATAATCTCTGGATTACTACCTGAGCCACGAGCAAATTGGCATAGGGGAAATAAGATCAGAGAGATGAATGTGTGGCTCAAAGATTGGTGTGGGAGAAATGGGTTTCGAGTCATGGGGCACTGGCACCAGTACTGGGGTAAGAGAGAGCTGTTCTGTTGGGATGGGCTTCACTTGACCCATGCTGGGACCAGTGTCCTAGGGATGTAGATAGGGCTTTAAACTAAATAGTGGGAGGGAAGGTTCAGGTGAGGGGAAATTTAAAAAGTCAAAGAGAAAGGAGAAGGCAATAGTTCAGGCGTAATTATAACCAAGTGTGACAGGAAGGGACAGAGCGTATAAACATAAGAGTGCACCAGAAAATAGAGTCAGAGTGGGGAAAAATACAAAAAAGACCAAATTAAAAGCTCTTTATCTGAATGCACGCAGCATTTGTAACAAGATAGATGAGTTGATAGCACAAATAGAAATAAATGGGAATGATCTGATAGCCATTACAGAGACATGGTTGCAAGGTGACCAAGGCTGGGAACTGAATATTCAGGGGTATCTGCCATTTTGGAAGGATAAGCAAAAAGGAAAAGGAAGTGGGATAGCTCTGTTAATAAAGGATGAGACCAATGCAGTAGTGAGAAATGATATTGGCTCAGAAGATCATGCAGAATCAGTGGAGATAAGAAATAATGTGGAAGAAGTCACTTATGGGGTAATCTATAGGCCCACGAACAGTAGTTACGCTGGAGGACAGAGTATAAATCAAGAAATAATGGAGGCTTGTAAGAAAGGTACGGCAATAATCATGGGAGATTTTAGTCTTCCTATTGATTGGAGAAATCAAATTGGCAAAGGCAGCCCTGAGGACGAGTTCATAGAGTGTATCTGAGATGGTTTCTTAGAACAATACGTTGTGGAACCAACCAGGGAGCAGACTATTTTAGATCTGGTAATGAGTAATGGGACTGGATTAATTAATGATCTCACAGCAAAGGATTCTCTTGGAAAGAATGATCATAGCATGGTAGAATTTCAAATTTAGTTTGAGGGTGAGAAAGTTGTGACTCAAACTAGTGTCCTGAACTTCAATAAAGGCAATTACAAAGGTATGAAGGCAGAGTTGGCTAAAATGGACTGGGAAAATAGATTAACGGGTAAGACTGTAGAAAAGCAGTGGCAGACATTTAAGGAGATATTTCACGACTCTCAGCAAAGATATATTCCAGTGAGAAAGACTCTAAGAGAAGGATGAACCATCCGTGGCTAACTAAGGAAGTTAAGGATGGTATCAAATTAAAAACAAAGGCGTACAATGTTGTGAGGATTAGTGGTTGGCCAGAAAATTGGGAAGTTTTTAGAAACCAGCAAAGGACGACTAAAAAATAAAGAGAGAAGATAGTTTATAATTAGCAAGAAATATAAAAACAGACAGGAAGAGTTTCTACAGGTATATAAAAAGGAAGAGAGTAGCTAAAGTAAACGTTGGTCCCTTAGAGGATGAGACTGGGGAATAAATAATGGGAAACAGGGAAATGGCAGATTTTGAATAAATATTTTGTATTGGCCTTCACGGTGGAAGACAGTAAAAGCATCCCAATAATAGATAATCAAGGGGCGATAGGGAAGGGAGAACTTAAAACAATCACTATTATTACAGAAAAAGTACTAGGCAAACTAATGGGACTAAAAGTGAACAAGTCACCTGGACCTGATGGCCTGCATCCTAGGATCTTAAAAAAAGTGGTTGCAGAGATTGTTGATGCATTGGTTGTAATCTACCAAATTTCTCTAGATTCTAGAGAGGTTCTAGCAGATTGGAAAACCACAAATGTAACACCCCTATTCAAGAAAGGAGGGAGACAGAAAGCAAGAAACTATAGACCAGTTAGCCAAACATCTGTTATTGGGAAAATGCTGGAGTCCATTATTAAGGAAATAGTAGCAGGACATTGAGAAAATCATAATACAATCAAGCAGAGTTTTAGGAAAGGGAAATCATGTTTGACAAATTTGCTAGAGTTCTTTGAGACTAATGAGCAGCGTAGATAAAGGGGAACTAGCAGGAATAAAGGATTATGGGGAGCGGGCAGGGAAGTGGAGCTGAGTCTATGATCAGATCAGCCATGATCGTATTAAATGGCGGAGCAGGCTCGAGGGGCTGTATGGCCTACTCCTGCTCCTATTTCTTATGTTCTTATGTTCTTATATCGTGTATTTAGATTTCCAGAAGGCATTTGATAAGGTGCCAAATAAAAGGTTACTGCACAAGATAAGAGCTCACGGGGTTGGAGGTAATATATTAGCATGGATAGAGGATTGGCTAACTAACGGAAAACAGAGTCGGGATAAATGTTCAGTTTGGCAAACTGTAACCAGTGGGGTGCCACAGGGATCAATGCTGGATCCTCAACTATTGACAATCTATATTAATGACTTGGATGAATGGACTGAGTGTAATGTAGCCAAATTTGCTGATGATACCAAGATAGGTGGGAAAGCAATTTGTGAAAAGCACACAAAGAATCTGCAAAGAGATATAGATAGGTTAAGTGAGTGGGCAAAAAATTGGCAGATGGAGTATAATGTGGGAAAATGTGAGGTTATCCACTTTGATAGAAAGAATAAAAATGCTAATTAATAGTTAAATGGAGAGAGACAAAATGCTGCAGTACAGATTGATCTGGGGGTCCTTGTGCATGAAACAAAAAAGTTAGTATGCAGGTACACCAAATAATTAGGAAGGCAAATGGAATGTTGGCCTTTATTGCAAGGGGTGGAGTATAAAAGTAGGTAAGTCTTTCTACAACTGTACAGGGTGTTGGTGAGGCCACACCTAGAGTACTGCGTACAGTTTTGGTCTTATTTAAAGAGGGATATACTTGCTTTGGAGACAGTTCAGAGAAGGTTCACTAGGTTGATTCCTGAGATGAAGGGGTTGTCTTATGAAGTAAGGTTGAGCAGGTTGGGCCTATACTCATTGGAGTTTAGAAGAATGAGAGGTGATCTTATTGAAAGGTATAAGATTCTGAGAGGGCTTGACAGGGTAAATACGGAGAGGATGTTTCATCTCGTGGGGGAATCTAGAACTAGGGAGCATAGTTTCAGAATAAGGGGTTGCCCATTTAAAACGAAAAAAAGGAGGAATTTCTTCTCTCAGAGGATCGTGAATCTTTGGAATTCTTTACCCCAGAGAGCTGTGGAGGTTGCGTCATTGAATATATTTAAAATAGAGATAGACGGATTTTTGAGCGATAAGGGAGTCAAGGGTTATGGGGAATGGGCAGGAAAGTGGAGTTGAGGCTAAGATCAGATCAGCCATGATGTTATTGAATGGCGGTGCAGGCTCGAGGAGCCAAATGGCCTACTCCTGCTCCTATTTCTCGTGTTCTTATGTCTCCCACTTCCCGGTAGAAGCAGGGATTTTCACCTTTATGAAACACAGCCTCTTCAATCATTCATGCATTCAGGCAGCTAAAAGCTGGACATGGAAAATATATTTTATACAAAACGGATTACACATTTAAAATGCATCGCTGTTTCTCGGTGACATTCAGCAGAGGATAAAATTTACAATTCCACAGCACGCCTCTGCACAAGGAAGCGAAGGATGGTGAAAGACGATAGCTGAAAGTGCATCACCATCGCATCCCAAGCACCACAACAGCACAGGCTCGAACCAATGGAACTAACTGGAAAAAAAATCAGGTATCTCCTGCTTCTTCCCCCACCCTAACAAAAACAAAATACACTCATTCTCAAGCATGTGAAACTGTTATAGTAGTACATACAACTGTGTCAGCCGTGGTTCAGTGTGTAGCACTCTTGTCTCGAGTTGCACTCCAGAGACTTGAGCACAAAACCTCGACTGACATTCCAGTGGAGTACTGAGGGTGTGCTGCACGGTCGGAGGTGCCGTCTTTCAGATGAGCTAATAAACCGATCATCTGTCTGTTCTCTCAGGTGAACGTAAAAGATCCCATGGCTCTACTGCGAAGAAGAGCAGGGGAGTTCACCCCGGTGTTCTGGTTAACATCTATCTTTCAACCAGCATCACTGACAGACAGATGATCTGGTCATGATCACAGTGCTGTTTGTGGGAGCTTGCTGTACGCAAATTGGCTGCTATGTTTTCCTACTTTATTACAGCACTTCATTACACATCAAAAAGACTTTGTTCACTGTAAAGCACTTTGGGATGTCCTGAGGTCATGAAAGGTGCTATAGAAATGCAAGTCTGTCTTTCACACAAATAATTTGGGCTGTTGGCCCCCACCTCCCATCCATTCCCCACCACCCCCCCCCCCATTCCCCCTCCCCCCCTCCACATTCTGCGTAAAGCATTCAAAACAAAACGGGAGAGTTTGAAGCATTAACAACTATGGAGGGATATGATGAAGCATCTATAATGATGTGGCTTAGGTTTGGACAGAGTGGGAACTTAATATTCCTGATAAGTAACACTTTCAAGAGGGACAAGGAGGGAAATAGTTTTAGTGAAAGATTTTATCCAATGCGAGATGCAAGGATGTCCCAAGGGGGGGTTGCATTAAGACAGAATCAATATAGATAGTGTTAAGAAATAGGAACTGAAGTGGTACAATTCTTGGTGTACATTACAAACCACCAAGCAGTGGAGACGAGATAGCGAGGAAGATTTGCAAACAATTCAGAGAGAAATGTAGAAACAGGGTAATAATATTTGTTGATTTTAACTATCGCGAAAGTGGGGAATGCCTTTAAGAATGCATCCAAGACTGTTTCCGAGATCATATGTTTCTCGTCCAATAAGACAAAAAAGCTTTACTTGATTTAAAAACATAGGAACTGGAGGAGGCCTTTCAGCCCCTCGAGCCTGTTCTGCCATTCAATTAGATAATGGCTGATCTGTCTCTCAACCCCATTTGAAAAATATCGTGTAAATAAAATTGGAAGTATATTTGAAGCCAGGCAGGATGTTGCACATGGCCCACAGATTACGCATTTCGAGACATAAATATACAAAGAGGAAATCTCAGTGGATTATGTTGAAGTGGATAAAATACGAATGACCATCGCGTTACTCGTCCCTCGACCGCTTTTTGATGGCGTCGCTTTGTGTCCGGATGAGCTGCAAATGTTTTACAGCTTCACCGCTGGTACCATGCTTTGGTTCTATAACCCTTGATACCCTTGCCCAATCAAAATTTATCAATCTCAGTTTAGAAATTTTGACTTGACCCCCAGCCTCAACAGCATTTGGGAACGAGAGTTCCAGATTTCCACTACCGTGTGTGTGAAGAAGTGCTTCCTAACAGCACCACTGAGCAGCCTAGCTCTAATTTTAAGGTTATTCCCCCTTGTTCTGGACTCCTCCACCAGAGGAAATAGGTTTTCTCTATCTATCCAACCATAATCCTTTAGTCATCTTAAACACCTCAATTCTAGGAAATTAAGTGTGCAAATAACTGATGCAAGAGTAGGAAAGCAATTGGAAAACAGTGACTGGAACAAAATTAGGTACAATGTAAAAATAGAAGAGGATACCAGGAGAACCCTCCTGCTTGTCTTTGATATAGTGCCATGGAATGTTTACCTCCACCTCGGAGACAGGGCCTTGATGTAACATCTCATCCAAAAGACGGCACCTCCGACAGTGCAACACTCCCTCAGTACTGCGCTGGGAGTGTCGGCCTGGATTATATGCTCAACCTCTGGAGTGAAACTTTAACCCACAACCTTCTGACTCAGAGGCGAGAGTGCGACCCATTGGGCAATTATTCTTAAAGTAATATATTTTTTCCTTCAAATTCTTAGAAGATTTTAACACCTGAAATATGAATTATGGGATATGTTTCTGGTGGATGTTATTTGTGTTTTAAGTTATTTACCCACCTTTTTAAGTAATCATTATGATGCTGCTTCAACGCCACGGATGCAAATGAATTGACGTCATTTTACAAAAAAGCACCATTTTCTAGTGCAGGTACGATATAGTTAAAGAATGTCTCAGTGATAAACAGTCTACGTGCACTGGAGTTACGAAGGTTATGCATGTACAGTGCAGCTCATCTCTTAGATGAGATGCCTGTTCAATTTTTTTCCACTCCATTTCCTAAATCCACCAGCTCAGAGCAAATGGAACATTTAGGCTTCCAAACACGAGCCAGTCAAAAGTGAACTGTGGCGTAATTAATTGAAGACATTTATACCGCTACACTATAGTTTAAAGGTGGCTAAGAAGGCATACGGAATACTTGCTTTTATTAGCTGAGGCATAGAATACAAGAGCAGGGGGGTTATGCTTGAACTGTATAAAACACCAGATAGGCCAAGCTAGAGTACTGCGTGCAGTTCTGGTCACCACATTACAGGAAAAATGTGATTGCACTGGAGAGGGTACAGAGGAGATTTACGAGGATGTTGCCAGGAGTGGAGAATCTTAGCTGTGAGGAAAGATTGGATAGGCTGGGTTTGTTTTCCTTGGAACAGAGGAGGCTCAGGGGAGACCTTATTGAGGTGTATAAAATTATGAGGTGCCTAGATAGAGTGGATAGAAAGGGCCTATTTCCCTTAGCAGAGGGGTCAACAACCAGGGAGTCTAGATTTAAAGTAATTGGTAGAAGGTTTAGAAGGGATTTGAGGGGAAATTTCTTCACCCAGAGGGTTGTGGGGGTCTGGAACTCACTGCCTAAAAGGGTGGTAGAGGCAGAAACCCTCACCACATTCAAAAGGTACTTGGATGTGTACCTGAAGTGCCGTAATCTACAGGGCTACGGACCAAGAGCTGGCAAGTGGGATAGGCTGGATAGCTCGTTGTTGGACGGCACGGACACAATGGGCTGAAATGGTCTCCTTCCATACTGTAACTTTCTATGATTCTATGATTCACTGCAGTCTGTGTGGTGAAGGTACTCCCACAGTGCTGTTAGGGAGGGAGTTCCAGGATTTTGACCCAGCGATGATGAAGGAGCTGCGAGATATTTCCAAGTGTGAGGTGTGACTTGGAGGTGATGGTGTTCCCATGCGCCTGCTGCCTTTGTCCTTCTAGGTCATAGAGGTCGCGAGTTTGGGAGGTGCTGTCGAAGAAGCCTTGGCGAGTTGCAGCACTGCAGCCTGTGGATAGCACACACTGCAGCCACGGTGCGGCGGTGTTGGAGGGAATGGATGTTGAAGGCAGCGGTTGGGGTGCTGATCAAGCAGACTGCTTTGTTCTGGGTGGCATGCTGGAAATGGAGCATTTTGCCACTTTAGGGAGGCTGAATCAGTGTCAACCATTGTCAACAGTCAGCTGTACCAAACAGCTCCTCTCAACTCTGCCCCGATAAATATGCTTCAACCCAACCTGAGAAAAGTGCCCGTATTAATGCACCAACGTGACATTTTGATCTTTCCAGACACCTTTGTGACTCCTGAGTGAGCCTGCAAGCTGAGGCCCCGGTACAGATCCCTTGGCGACACCACTAGTCACATCCTACCAACTGGAGTACATACCCATTATCCCTACTCTCGAGCTCCTACATCTTAACCAATTCCCTATTCATGTTAATAGGGTGTCTCCAATTCCACGTGCTCTCATTGCTCCAAGGTAGCAAACACAATTCTGCCCGTTTGGCTTGGGACCTCTCTCAATGTTGGGAGATAGACCATGCAGGCGGTTCAAGCAGGAGGCCCACCACGAGCTGTTCAGGGCAACTAGGGATGGGCAATCAATACTCGTCATGCCAGTGATGCCCAGATTCTAAAAAAATAAGTTAAGAAAGGAGATTGGCAAAACAATCAAGCTAATGGCTGATGACTCTCTGCAATGCAAACACCAAGGGATATGAAATAATTCTTTGAGAAAATGTCAGGCATTTTAAAAATATAAGTACTTTTCTTGGAGTAGTATCTACTGTCAGAAATACAAAAGCTGTGAAGAGTGTAAGAACATAAGAATTAGGAACAGGAGTAGGCCATTCGGTCCCTCGAGACTGCTCCACCATTCAATAAGATCATGGCTGATCTGATCATGGACTCAGCTCCACTTCCCTGCCCGCTCCCCATAACCCTTCACTCCCTTATCGCTCAAAAATCTGTCTATCTCCACCTTAAATATATTCAATGACCCAGCCTCCACAGCTCTCTGGAGCAGTGAATTCCAGGTATTGCAGTAAGAATGGGGTCAGATGTTGGGAGAATCAGAAATGTTTGCAGGTTAGCTTTTTGTGGGGTTGTATTCAAGTAAGAGGTGACAGTATCTTTCTAAGTTCAGCCAGAGATGGCAGCTGTTTTTGTCATGTATTCAACCAGCATTGTAACCCATGTATAATCTGACCCAAGTTGTACACTGTGAGAACACTGACCACTAGGTGGTGAACTTGTGGGAGACACTTCTAACCTAGACCTTCAGAGATAAAAGGGGAAGCTCCACCCACTTCCAGCACTTGAGTGCTATGAAAAAAAGGACAGGTCACAGACTGACCTTCTCTCAAGCTTGGGCCTCGTGTGCATTTATACTGTATAGTAAGGACGTATCAATGGCGACAAGAAACTGGGATTTAAACCACGCGAGCATGGCCACTAGCAGACACAGGGGCAGTCAGGGACGATCGACTGGCAAGGGACCTTTTGTTTCAAACAGCAGCTCATGCTGGAGGCGTGGAGGCACACACTCAGCCGGAGTTTGCAGAGGTGAGCAAAATACCTGCAGAAATTGCAGAAATGAACGCTGGGGGAAATCGCTGGAAGTTGAAGTTCAGCGAGTTCATGTGGAGCACGTATACAGTTCATACACCAGGATGCCACCGATAATGATGAAAGTGCTCCTCAATGGCATCCCAGTATTAATGGAGCTAGACACGGGGGCCAGCCAGTCCCTGATGGGTATCAAACAGTTCGAAAAGTTGTGGGCATCCAAGGCTAGGAGGCCAAAATTATCACCGATTGACGCACAGCTACGGACTTACACAAAGCAGATCATTCCGGTGCTAGGCAGCGCCACGGTAGTCGTGACCCACAAAGATTCGGAGAACAGACTGCCACTCTGAATTGTCCCAGGGGACGGTCCTGCACTACTGGGGAGGAGATGGCTTGCTGTCATGAACTGGAAGTGGGTGGAGCTTCCCCTTTTATTTCTGAAGGTCTAGGTTAGGAGTGTCTCCCACAAGTTCACCACCTAGTGGTCAGTGTTCTCACAGTGTACAACTTAGGTCAGATTATACATGGGTTACAATGCTACCGGACATCTTGGTCAGCGACAATGGCCCGTGCTTCACAAACACTGAATTCCAAGACTTCATGGCAGGCAATGGAATTAACCATGTTAGAACGGCACCGTTCAAGCCGGCCTCAAACGGCCAGGCAGAACGAGCAGTGCAGATAATCAAACAGGGGATGCTCAGAATCCAAGGGGGTTCCCTACAATGCCGCTTATCACGCCTCCTGTTGGCTCACAGATCCCGACCACACTCGCTCACAGGGGTTCCATCCGCAGAGCTGCTAATGAAAAGGACGCTCAAAACCCGGTTATCCCTTTTACACCCCACCATGAAAGAAATTGTCGAGAGCAGGCACCAGTCACAATATGACTACCATGACAGGAATGCGAGGGCGCGATGTATTGATGTAAATGACCCTGTTTTTGTCCTCAACTACGCTGCAGGGCCTAAATGGCTCGCAGGCACTGTGGTTGCCAAAGAGGGAAATAGGATTCTGGTAGTTAAACTTACCAATGGACAAATCTGCCGCAAACATGTGGATCAAACAAAAAGGAGGTTCAGCAACCCCATAGAAGAAGCATAGGAAGAACACTTCATCACAGGTGACCGAACACAGGAACCAAAGGGAGGAGAGCTCAGTCACTGTGGGCAGTCCGGACAGGCCTGAGGCACCGCAAATAGCAGACACTCAGGCCAGCGACCAACAACCGGAGCCCCAACTCAGGCGCTCTACAAGGAAGCGTAAACCACCAGAGAGACTCAACCTGTGATCCCAATAAGACTTTGGGGGGGGGCGGGAGGTGATGTCATGTATTCAACCAGCATTGTAACCCATGTATAATCTGACCTAAGTTGCACACTGTGAGAACACTGACCACTAGGTGGTGAACTTGTGGGAGACACTCCTAACCTAGACCTTCAGATATAAAATGGGAAGCTCCACCCAATTCCAGTACTTGAGTGCTATGAAATAAAGGACAGGTCACAGACTGACCTTCTCTCAAGCATGGGCCTCGTGTGCATTTATACTGTATAGTAAGGACGTATCAGTTTTGGCACCAGTCTATGTTTTTACTGTGAATTCAGCTTCAGGTTTAATGTAAGGAAGGGAAGAACACTTCTGAGAGTTGTGGATGGCATTAGCTATAGCGATCTTTTTTTTGAGCCCTTAAGGCAAAAATATTGTTTCAAAGGTGATATTATTCCGTTGGAATGAGTTCTTCTGCTATTCTAATTCATCGTACTGTCTCCTACTTTAACTCCTACACTGCTTCCCAGGAACTCCTTATCCTGCGATATACATAGAAACACAGAAATTTACAGTGCAGAAGGAGGTCTGAACCCAGCACAGGGCTCAGTGCTGGGACCCCAGCTATTTATAATATACATTAACGACGTGGATGAAGGAATTGAGTGTAATATCTCCAAGTTTGCAGATGACACTAAACTGGGTGGTGGTGTGAGCTGTGAGGAGGACCCTAGGTGGCTGCAGGGTGACTTGGACAGGTTAGGTGAGTGGGCAAATGCATGGCAGATGCAGTATAATGCAGATAAATGTGAGGTTATCCACTTTGGGGGCAAAAACGCAAAGACAGATTATCTGAATGGTGGCAGATTAGGAAAAGGGGAGGTGCAACGAGACCTGGGTGTCATGTTTCATCAGTCATTGAAAGTTGACATACAGGTGCAGCAGGCAGTGAAGAAGGCAAATGGTATGTTGGCCTTCATAGCGAGGGGATTTGAGTATCGGAGCAGGGAGGTCTTACTGCAGTTGTACAGGGCCTTGGTGAGGCCTCACCTGGAATATTGTGTTCAGTTTTGGTCTCCTAATCTGAGGAAGGACGTTCTTGCTATTGAGGGAGTGCAGTGAAGGTTCACCAGACTGATTCACGGGTTGGCAGGACTGACATATGAGGAGAGACTGGATCAACTGGGCCTTTATACATTTGAGTTTAGAAGGATGAGAAGGGATCTCATAGAAACATGTAAGATTCTGATGGGACAGGGCAGGTTAGATGCGGGTAGAATGTGCCCGATGTTGGGGAAGTCCAGAACGAGGGGACACAGTCTTTGGATAAGTGGTAGGCCATTTAGGACTGAGATGAGGAGAAACTTCTTCACTCAGAGAGTTGTTAATCTGTGGAATTCCCTGCTGCAGAGTTGTTGATGCCAGCTCATTGGATATATTTAAGAGGGAGTTAGATATGGCCCTTACGGCTAAGGGGATCAAGGGGTATGGAGAGAAAGCAGGAAAGGGGTACTGAGGGAATGATCAGCCATGATCTTATTGAATGGTGGTGCAGGCTCGAAGGGCTGAATGGCCTACTCCTGCACCTATTTTCTATGTTTCTATGTTTCTATTTTAACCCATTGTGTCTGCGCCGGCCAACAAAGAGCCGCACGGCCCTCAGTCAGCAGCCCTGAAGGTTACATATAAACCAATGAACAATGAACAATGGCGGAAAGGTAAAGAGCACCCAGCCCAACTAGTCCGCCCCAACTGCGACACCCCTGAGACTGAAACATTTTACACTCCACCCCAACCGGAGCCATGTGATCTCCTGGGAGAGGCAAAAACCAGATAACAACGCAGGCTAATTTGGGGAAAGAAAATCTGGGAAAATTCCTCTCCGACCCATCAAGGAGATCGAAACTAGTCCAGGAGATCACCCTGGCCGTATTCGATTCCCTGCAGTATTTACCATCATATCTGCGCCGGCTAACAAGACGTTATCCAGTCTAATCCCAATTACTAGCTCTAGGTCCATAACCCTGCAGGTTATGGCACTTTAAGTGCCCACCCAACCATCTTTTAATGTAGTGAGGGTTTCTGCATCCACCACTCTTCCAGGCAAACCCCCACAACCCTCTGCGTGAAGGAGTCCCCCCTCAAATCTTCCACCAACCACCTTAAAACTATGCCCCCTCATAATAGACCCCTCCACCAATGGAAATAGGCCCTTGCTATCCACTATGTCCAAGCTCCTCAATATTTTGTACACCTCAATGAAAAATTTGGGATTTTAACATTACTTCATAACTGATACATCTTTAATCTTAAAATAAAAAGAAAATAAGTGACATTTTGGTTTATCCATATTCAACAGACTGACCAGGCCAGCACTGCCTCAGAGTTTTATCCCAACAATCACTTCGTCCCCTTCAGAAAGGCATTACCCGACCTCAAATTCTCTCTTTCCAAGTGACAGAGGAACTCATGACTTCTGACCTCTTACCCCCCATTTCACATTGGCACTCATGCTGCCAGCTTTCATCATCCTTCCAACCCAGTTCCCATTGCCGCTCTCTTTTCCCTCTCCACTGTCAGCACTGTTCCCTTGTGTATTGAAGATTAAGGGATGATCTAATCGAGGTGTTTAAAATGATTAAAGGAGTTGATGGGGTAGATAGTAAGACGCTGGTACCTCTGGTGGGGGAGTTCAGAACAAGGGGGCGTAACCTTAAAATTAGAGCTCAGCCATGCAGGATGATGTCAGGAAGCGATTTTCCTAGTGGGCCCCGAAGCCCATTTGCTCCTCCTGGCCCCACAAAGTCATTTTCTTTTCCTGATTTGAAGGGGCTCTTTGTCATTTCCCACCAGCTTCCGACGTGCCCCGCTCAGGGCCCAGGTAAAATACTATTGGGGCCCTACTGACATCACGGGAACTACTGATTAGCATTTACTAAGATCGCCAAACCTCTAGGATTGCCCTGGAGTCTCCAGGAATCGAAGATTAATCTTCAGGGCATCGCTGCGAGCAGCAGCCGGGAGAAAGATCTTAGGGGCATTCAAAAATAAAACTCGATTTCTTTCCACATTTTTGTTTATTAAGTTACAAAATTGTTGGAGTTGGGAAAGAAAAGGCTGTTTGACTGACAGTCAAGGATCATCCAATCGGGTAACAGAGAGTCTGTTCACTTTCCAATTGGCCGCGGGAAGGCAGAGCTCCGTGAGGACGGACGTGTTGGGCGACCAATGGCGGGAGCGTGAGGGCAGGGTGGTTGGAGAAAGGGGGTGATGTCATGAAACCTCCAGCGTTACATCCAGCCAGAGTTGGCAACTCTAGCATTTACTCACAAGGCTCCCGCCGAGTCTGGCAGACACCTCTTCCGTTACCTAAACCGGCGGCATTAAAAGGAGATAGCGGCGGGAAGCAGAGTTGCTCCATTCTAACCGCCTGCCCGCTCTGTTGATGCCAATCGGGGCAAGTTAAATTTCACACCTTAGATTCTCATTTGAATAGTTTACATGTTTTTTGCTGCTGCCAGTGGCATCAATAGGTTTTTCCAATGGAAGAAGATGAGGACCACAAGGGATACCAGGCAGGTCTGGCTGCAGAAAGAGGGGCCCACAAATCTGCCTCAGCGGAGCTGGGTGGACATACCTTGTTTTAGCATGAGCAGGCTCCAACCCACAAGGTAGCTTGCAACAGCAACAACTTGTACTTATATAGCGTCTTTAGCGTAGTGAAATGTCCCAAGGTGCTTCACAGGAGTATTATGCAATAAAAATTTGATACTGAGCCGCCCAAGTTGAAATTAGCATAGGTGAAAGAGGTATGTATTAAGGATTGTCTTGAAGAAGGAAAGAGAGGTAGAGAGGCAGAGATTTCCAGAGCTTGGGGCCTAGGCAACAGAAGGCACGGCCACCAATGGTTGAGCAATTATTATCAGGGATGCTCAAGAGGGCAGAATTGGAGGAGCGCAGACATCTCGGGAAGTTGTGGGGCTAGAGGAGGTTACAGAGATATGGAGAGATTTGAAAATAAGCATGAGGATTTTGAAATCGAAGCGTTGCTTAATCGGAAGCCAATGTAAATCGGCGAGCACAGGGGTGGGTGAGCAGGACGTGGTGCGAGTTAGGACACGGGCAGCCGAGTTTTGGATCACCTCCAGTTTATATAGGGTAGAATGTGGGAGGCCAGCCAAGAGTGCATTGGAATAGTCAAGTCCAGAGGTAACAAAGACATGGATGAGGGCTTCAGCAGCGGATGAGCTGAGGTAAACACAAGAAATAGGAGCAGGAGTAGGCCACCTGGCCTCTTGAGCCTGCTCCGTCATTTAATAGCTGATCTGATCATGGACTCAGCTCCACTTCCCCGCCCGCTCCCTAAAACCCTTTCCTCCCTTATCGCTCAAAAATCTGTCTATCTCCGCTTTAAATATATTCAATGATCCAGCCTCCACGGCTCTCTGGGGCAGAGAAATCCATAGATTTACAACCCTCAGAGAAGAAATTCCTCATCACAGTTTTAAATGGGCGGCCCCTTATTCTTAGACTATATCCCCTAGTTTTAGTTTCCCCTATGAGTCCTATGAATATTCTCTCTGCAACCACCTTTTCGAGCCCCCTCATTATCTTATATATTTCGATAAGATCATCTCTCATTCTTCTGAACTCCATTGAGTATAGGCCCAACCTACTCAATTTATCTTCATAAGTCAACACCTTCATCTCCGAAATCAACCTAGTGAACCTTCTCTGAACAACCTCCAATGTAAGTATATCCTTCCTTAAATATGGAGACCAAAAACTGCATGCATTACTCTAGGTGTGGCCTCACCAATATCCTGTACAGTTGTAGCAGGACTTCTCTGCTTTTATACTTTATCCTCCTTGTAATAAAGGCCAACATTCTATTTGCCTTCCTGATTACTTGCTGTACCTGTATAACAACTGAAGTGGGAATTAAAGAGTTAAACACGTTTTAGATTAGGAAGGCAAAAACACAATTTGCTGATGTGGCAAAATTAGCAGGTGCAACTGTAGGACAATGGTACAGTTCCTGTTATTCAGAGCTAAGGTCGTAGGCCTAGGAAGTGGCTTCCGGTTGTATTCAGAACTTAGAACTAAATTCCTGTTAGTGGCAGGAGGCAGGATACATATGTCCATACCCAAGGAGGATGTGAAACAATTAACAAAGTTGAAATTAAACAATCTGTAACAAAGCGGAAAAAAATTGTCATGCGGCAGAAAGACTGACCAATGATAATGTAAATGATGACTTTGCAAAGAATTCTGTATACAAGAAGCAGCTCCTAAAGTGTTCGACGAGAACAGTGGGTAGGTATCCAGTTAAGGAACTGGTGTAGACCATGTCTCCCTTGATCTAGCAATTAATTATTTTCTCCACAACAGGCCTGTGTTGAGTGTCTTTATCATACTCCACATCAATAACTTTTTGTGTTTCATGCACAAGCACCCCCAGGTCCATCTGTGCTGCTGCACTTTGCAATTTTTCTCCATTTAAATTATAATTTACTTTTCTATTTTTTCTGCCAAAGTAGATAACCTCACATTTTCCCACATTATACTCCATCTGCCATATGTTTGCCCACTCACTTAGCCTGTCTATATCCCTTTGCAGATTTTTTGTGTCCTCCTCACAATTTGCTTTCCCACCCATCTTTGTATCATCAGAAAACTTGGCTACATTACACTCGGTCCCTTCATCCAAGTCATTAATGTAGATTGTAAATAGTTGAGGACATACCGCCGATCCCTGCGGCACCCCACTAGTCACTGTTTGCCAACTGGAAAATGAACCATTTATCCCGACTCTCTGTTTTCTGTTAGTTAGCCAATCCTCTAACCATGCTAATATATCATCCCCAACCCCATGAATTTTTATTTTGTGCAATAACCTTTTATGTGGCACCTTATCGAATGCCTTCTAGAAATCCAAATACACCACATCCACTGGTTTCTCCCTTATCCACCCTGCTCATTACATCCTCAAAGAATTCCAGCAATTTGTCAAACATGATTTCCCTTTCATAAAACCATGTTGACTCTGCTTGATTGAATTATGCTTTTCTAAAATGTCCCGCTAATGCTGCCTTAATAATGGACTCCAGCATTTTCCCAATGACAGATGTTAGGCTAACTGGTCTATAGTTTCCTGCTTTCTGTCTACCTCCTTTTTTAAATAGGGGTGTTACATTTCTGGTTTTCCAATCGGCTGGGACCGCCCCAGAATCCAGGGAATTTTAGTAGGTTACAACCAATGCATCCACTATCTCTGCAGCCTCTTCTTTTAAGACCCTAGGATGTAAGCCATCAGGTCCAAGGGACTTGTCCGCATTTATCCCATTATTTTACTACTTCATTAGTGATTGCTCCTTGATTATCCACTATTGGGATGTTTTTAATGTCTTCTACCATGAAGCCAGATACAAAATATTTGTTCAACGTCTCTGCAAGAGTGGGGCGGGCGATGTTACGGAGGTGGAAATAGGCGGTCTTAGTTATGCTGCGGATATGTCGTCGAAAGCTCATTTCAGGATTACTAGCAGGCCCAGGGGGCACAGATAACATTTGAAGAACAGTTAAACTCGATGGTTCATCAGGAGAGACCATATCACAGTACGTCATGATTTACGTGGTACGTGAAAGAAGGCATACCAGGTGATCAACAGCCAGTAAAGCCCGACTGGCTGTATCCACCAAGATGCCATCAATCATATTTACCCCAATCTGCCTTGTTATCCGTGGCTTAATTGGTAGCACTCTCGCTCTGAGCCAGAAAGTTGTCGGTTCAAGCCCCAGAGACTTTGGCACATAATCCAGGCTGACAATCCAGTGCAGTACTGAGGGAGGTGCTGTCAGTGGTCCTGTCTTTCAGATGAAGCATTAAACCTCCCAGCTGGACATGAAAGATCCCATGGCACTATTTCAAAGAAGAGCAGGGGAGTTCTCCCCAGTGTCCTGGCCATTATCTATCTCTCAACCAACATCACTAAAAACAGGTGATCTGGTCATTTATTTCAATGCTGTTCGTGGGGGCTTGCTGTGTGCAAATTGGCTGCCACATGTCCTACAGTACAACACATCGCTGGAGAAATACCACCAGCGATGTCTCCGCAAGATCCTGCAAATCCCTTGGGAGGACAGACGCACAAACATTAGCATTCTCGTCCATGCCAACATCCCCAGCATTGAAGCACTGACCACACTCGATCAGCTCTGCTGGGCAGGCCACATAGTCCGCATGCCAGACACGAGACTCCCAAAGCAAGTGCTCTACTCGGAGCTCGTCCACTGCAGACGAGCCAAAGGCGGGCAGAGGAATCGTTACAAGGACACCCTCAAAGCCTCCCTGATAAAGTGCGACATCCCCACTGACTCCTGGGAGTCCTTGGCCATAGACTGCCCTAAGGTTAGGAAGTGCATTCGGGAGGAGGCTGAGCACCTCGAGTATCCCAGAGTACTTAAGAAAGTGGCCCTAGAGATAGTGGATGCATTGATAATCATTTTCCAACAGTCTATCGACTTTGGATCAGTTCCTATGGGACTGGAGGGTAGCTAATGTCACACCACTTTTTAAAAAAGGAGGGAGAGAGAAAACAGGTAATTATAGACTGGTTAGCCTGACATCAGTGGAGGAGAAAATGTTGGAATCAATTATTAAAGATATAATAGCAGCGCATTTGGAAAGCAGTGACAGGATCGGTCCAAGTCAGCATGGATTTATGAAAGGGAAATCATGCTTGACAACTCTTCTGGAATTTTTTTTGAGGATGTAACTAGTAGAGTGGACAAGGGAGAACCAGTGGATGTGGTGTATTTGGACTTTCAAAAGGCTTTTTGACAAGGTCCCACACAAGAGATTGGTGTGCAAAGCCAAAGCACATGGTATTGGGGGTAATGTACTGACGTGGATAGAGAACTGGTTGGCAGACAGGAAGCAGAGAGTCGGGTTAAACGGGTCCTTTTCAGAGTGACTAGTGGAGTGCCGCAGGGCTCAGTGCTGGGAGCCCAGCTATTTACAATATACATCAAATGATTTGGATGAAGGAATTGAGTGTAATATCTCCAAGTTTCCAGATGACACTAAACTGGGTGGCGGTGTGAACTGTGAGGAGGACACTAAGAGGCTGCAGGGTGATTTGGATAGGTTAGGTGAGTGGGCAAATGCATGGCAGATGCAGTATAATGTGGATAAATGTGAGGTTATCCACTTTGATGGCAAAAACACGAAGGCAGAATATTATCTGAATGGCGGCAGATTAGTAAAAGGGGAGGTACAACAAGACCTGGGTGTCACGGTTCATCAGTCATTGAAAGTTGGCATGCAGGTACAGCAGGTGGTGAAGAAGGCAAATGGTATGTTGGCCTTCATAGCTAGGGGATTTGAGTATAGGAACAGGGAGATCTTACTGCAGTTGTACAGGGCCTTGGTGAGGCCTCACCTGGAATATTGTGTTCAGTTTCGGTCTCCTAATCTGAGGAAGAACATTCTTGCTCTTGAGGGAGTGCAGCGAAGGTTCACCAGATTGATTCCTGGGATGGCAGGGCTGACATATGAGGAGAGAATGGATCGACTGGGCCTTTATTCACTGGAGTTTAGAAGGATGAGAGGGGATCTCATGGAAAGATATAAGATTCTGACGGGACTGGACAGGTTAGATGCAGGAAGAATGTTCCCGATGTTGGGGAAGTCCAGAACCAGAGGACACAGTCTAAAGATAAGGGGTAAGCCATTTAGGATTGAGATGAGGAGAAACTTTTTCAGTCAGAGAATTGTTAACCTGTGGAATTCTCTACCGCAGAGAGTTGTTGATGCCAATTTGTTGGATTTATTCAAGAGGGAGTTAGATATGGCCCTTACGACTAAAGGGATCAAGGGGTATGGAGAGAAAGCAGGAAAGGGGTACTGAGGTGAATGATCAGCCATGATCTTATTGAATGCTGGTGCAGGCTCGAAGGGCCGAATGGCTTACTCCTGCACCTATTTTCTATGTTTCTATGTATCATCGCCGAGAGCATGCAGAAGTCAAGCGCAGGCAGCGGAAGGAGCGTGCGGCAAACCAGGCTCCCTGCCCACCTTTCCCTCAACGACTATCAGTCCCACCTGTGACAGAGACTGTGGTTCTCATATTGGACTGTACAGTCACCTAAGAACTCATGCTAAGAGTGGAAGCAAGTCTTCCTCGATTCCGAGGGACTGCCTATGATTACAACATGAACTACGCTTCAAAAAGTACATCATTGGCTGTAAGGAGCTTTGGGATGTCCTGAGGTTGTGAAAGGTGCTACATAAATGTAAGTTCTTTCTTTTACTAAATGTGGAGAGCTCAGGTTCAGGTCAGCAGGAAGCTTCCTGTATCTGTATCGGTCAGCTGTGGCCCCAAGCCTATACCTATCACCTTCTATACCTGCTGCCACGCAAGCTTATGGGCATGGTGCCATGGACTGGCACAGAAGCTGACCTTCCTTGTGACCATCTCCAGTTCTGGAGCTATCGACTGGTTGGGCGCTGGTCAGCTCTCTCACGCCCATTTAGACTCATTCCTGCACATTGGATTTCATTTCGGGCCTTTTACTTCACTGCCCATCCCCCGCTCCGGGCCTTGAGAAAGCTACAATGACTTCTGAGTCTTTCCAGAAGCTTTTAGAATACAACCCCAGTGTGATATTTCACACTTACTGTCCTCAACCCGTTAAATTTTAATTACACGTAACGTTCTGCTGCCAGCAATAGTGTGCGTCATGTAAATAGACACTTGCCCCACTCTGTGTATCTGGATCTATGAATAATCATGCCAACGAACTAAACTATGATTTCTAAAAGCCATCACTCTGGTAGGATTAGTACAGCTTTCTTAACCGTTTAGAACTGATTTATTTCAGTAGACATATATCACCCACCCCACCCTCTGTAAGTATAAATCACTGGCTGAAAATGTACAGCGTGTAAAATTTCCGTTACGATGTACTTATGGAAAAGTCAGAGTCATATATGCCCTTGCAGGTTTGCAATTCCACTGGAAATCAGGCCAATGTTCCTCACAAGCCATCCTTTCCTCCTAGTGCTGTGCTCAAACTGACTGATAGTACATTTTATTACCCAGCCTGCAGTTTTACATGTCCCTGGTGTATAAAGTTCTTAGATATAATAGAATTGTCAACTGCAAGGCTAACATGATCTGTGTGGAATTTTTTTTCTAAAACTTCAATAAACCATTTTCTGCCTGACCAGCTGATGCCACGTAAGGTTACAGAGTGTCTTTGTGCGATCAATTTTGATTCAAGGCGAAGGATGGTTCGGTTCAGAACAAAGAAAAATCTGAATAATGCTAAATATTCACCTGGAGTCCGACACCAGCAGGGCGCGAGCGATGCGATATTTCAGGAGAGTTGAATGATTAAAGCAGACAGCATTCTTTTTCCACAATCCAACGACATAAATTCTAACTGACCAATTACTGTACCCTCATTAATGAATCACGTAATTAGAGATAGAGCTCAGCTAATCAGCAAAATCATTTTAATTTTTATCAGACTGCTGAATATGCAATGTGACATCAAAGACTGATTGTTAATAAGCGCCACAAGTGCAAATCTCCAATTTTTAATTAAGCAATCTTTTAAATTTTGCTTAAATATTCCTCCAAATTGCACTATTAAAATTATTGGTGACGATTTGCCCAAAACACTTGGAGGGTGGGGGGGGGGGAAGGCAAGCAAGAACTAAGGCTCGTCATGCCTGCGCAATGAGGCCGTTGTCACCTCGTTCCAATTTCCCACGTTGCAAACAGCTCAAGGAACCAATGGAGTGCTTCCCTGGAGAGCAGGAGATTTCAATCCACTGTGAGAAGCACAAATGCAAACAAATTGCCCTGGCAGGTTTCAGCAAGAAAGACTTGCATTTATACAACCTCCAGGCATCCCAAAGCACTTTACAGCCAATATGGTACATTTTGAAGTGTAATTACTGTTGTAATGTAGGAAAATGCAGAAGCCAATTTGCGCTCTGCAAGCTCCCACAAACAGCACTGCGATAATGACCTGATATTCTGGTTTTTGTTTTAACGTGATGTTGGCTGAGGGATAAATATTGGCCAGGACACTGGGAAGAATACCCCTGCTCTTCTTCAAACAGTGCCAGGGGATCTTCGACATCCACCTGAGAGGTCTCATCCGAAAGACGGCTCTTCTGACAGGAGTATCAGCCTGGATTTTGCACTCAGTTCTCTGGAGTGGGACTTGAACCCACAGTCTCTGGAGTGGGACTTGAACTCACAACCTTCTGACTCTGAGGTAAGGGAGAGCTACCACAAAACCAAAGCTGACACCTAAAGAGACTGCTGCCTGCTCGAGCAAGATGAAAGGGACTCCTCTTTAGATCATTGCCTATCCTTGCTAGAATTTCCCCAAAGCCCACTTGCGCCCGATTGCCGCCAAAAAAACCGCTAAGAGTGGGAAGATTATTGCCGGCAAAAACTTGCCAAAAATTTTTTTTCAAATCTGCCCAATGAAAAAAATGGGCCTTGCACCCCAAATCTGGGTGGAAAAGTGCAATTTTGGCTAGATTGGGCAGTGCCTGAAGAAAATGGGCAAAAAATTAAAAAATCTATAAAAATTTACACCGCGGCTGCGGGTTGGGCCTAACACCAAAAAAAGAATTAAAATAATTTTTCAAAAAACCTAACTTAAAAAATCCAAAAAACATTCCCAACACACTTTTAAATTAAATCACCCCAACAGATTTTGAAAGTAAATCGTAAAAAAACCAATCACTTACTTTTTTCTTGCAGACCCACTTACCTACCGCCCAGCTCCGCTGATCCTCGTGGGCGGTTAAAAAAATGTTTTTTTATACTTACCTACGGGTCCCCGCTCAGCCAAAAATCACACCATGGCGATCTGTCGACGGTTCGCTCCTCAGCGGTACTTCAGAACCGCCAGCGTGCTTCAGCTGGGGAATTTTTCACCGACCCGGTTCTCGCCCAAAACGGCCAATACCGCCGAGAAACCGGGCGGTGAAACAGTGCCAATTCTTGCTCCATATCTGGTATTGGGAGGGAACTGGAAGTTTTGCACATTGGTCTTGCAAGTGGAAAACTCTAGCCCATACAGTCAGTTTTGATATGTAATCTGTTATGTTCAGAATAACTCCACAAGACTGTATATTGTAAGCTCAAACTGCTGTGACCTTGGTCTCTTTAATGTAACTCCAGAGTGAGGAAGCAGCATGGTAGACTGCCTTTATACCTGCTTGCCCAGGTGTGCACCCACAGGTGCGCCCCTTGGTGGCAAGTCTTACACATTGGTAATGTTTACATACATAACATCATCAGTAATGCAGCATCCCCTTCTGTGCATATGCCTTTTCTGTACAGTGCCAGAAACCTGAATATATATGGAAGTCTGAAACAGCTATCCTTTTCTGAACGCAAATTATACATTATTTCTTCCACTGATTTTTGCAGTTGCCCATTTTTCGCCCCTCCTCTTCAGGACCACTAGCCTGCATTTTCCAGTTGGGTCTCCCCAATTTATGGCCATAAATTGATCAGGAAATGGATGCTAGGACAATTGTGGCTTTCAAGACTGAGGTAGATAGATTTTTTATTGGGTAAGGCTAT
This sequence comes from Pristiophorus japonicus, assembly GCF_044704955.1. Lineage (NCBI taxonomy): Eukaryota > Metazoa > Chordata > Chondrichthyes > Pristiophoridae > Pristiophorus > Pristiophorus japonicus. The sequence goes on along the minus strand of NC_091983.1, from coordinate 26,646,198 downwards.
CAAGGGATAGGGACCAAAGGTGGGTAAGTGGAATTGAGGTGTAGATCAGCCATGATCTAATTTTCACAGGTTCCACATCAGCCAAGTTTCATCACTGGTTTCATCAGTTACTCTTTGTTCTTTGGTGTTGCTTTGGGAAAATAACTAAAACTGACTTTTTCTCCATTATGTGGGATAAGCACATGTTTGACTACCTTCTAGAAACCGAAGGGCAATAGCCTGCCCTCTCGGGTGGACATGAAAGATCCCATGGCACTATTTTGAAGAAGAGCAGGGGAGTTCTTCCCAGTGTCCTGGCCAATATTTCTCCCTCAACCAACATCACTAAAAGACAGATGATCTGGTTGTTATCACATTGCTATTTTTGGGAGCTTGCTGTGCCCAAATTGGCCGCCATGTTTCTTACAAAGCATTTTGTTTCAACCACCAGCTGGTTATTATATAAAAGGGGATTGATTCCAGACACACAATATTAATCGCCGCATATTTTTTGCCTGTTACCTGAACTGCAACTTAACAGAAAATGTAAAGTACACAATTTGGCACAGACAAACAGCTAATTATTGGGGTAGGGAGGAGTTACAACGGATTGCAAGGGATCAGGCGAAGGAAGAAATGGAGCAGGATTGATGATGGAGGGATCAATAATAAAAAGAAAGATCTTGCATTTATATTGCGTCTATATGGCCTCAGGTTGTCCCAAAGCGCTTTACAACCAATGAAGTCCTTTTTCAAGTGTGGTCACTGTTGTAATGTAAGAAATGTGGCAGTCAATTTGCACACAGCAAACAGCAAATTGACAATGACCAGATCATCTGTTTTTCTGATGTTGATTGAGGGATAAATATTGGCCAAGACACCGGGGATAACTCCCCGCTCTTCTTCGAAATAGTGACATAGGATCTTTTACGTCCACCCAAGAGAGCAGACGGGGAGCAGTTTAACGATTCATCCGAAAGACGGCACCTCCGACAGTGCAGCACTCCCTCAGCACTGCACTGGAGTGTCAGCCTAGAATTTGTGGTCAAATTCTGGAGTCAATTCATTAATGTCCCTTGCAAACATGTGAGCTGGAGTATTTTTGTTAACCATAATGAAGCTGGAATTCGGGCTGGAGTGAATTCTTTTCCCATCAGCCTAGCCAGGATTTTTGTTGTCACCAGTTGACAATTAACAAATGGAACTAGCTGTGCAGTGGCCCATTGCTTCAATTGTTTACGTTCGTGGCTGATTTAACTGCAAACATGAACAAGTGGGCTACCAGTGAAGAGGTTCTGGCAGCATCCTAGGCAATGTCGGTGGAGATACATGTCCTTTGTTCTGTTCTGGTAGCTATAAGCAGAATCTATAACCAGGAGAAACCTCGACACTGATGGGCAGTGAATGCTTGATGCTCCAGTAGCCAGGTCCTTTTTTGAACACGAAACAGAGAAATGGTTGTCTTGCTTCAATCATAAACCACCTGTGGATCAAGTGAGTGATATCGTTCGACATCGACCAACTCACAATAACCACTTTCAGTCCTTGCAAGACGTGAATTCTGCCTAATTTTTAATTAACACCGTTTTCACTTTATGGAGCCTGCAGAGAACATTACAACAGCAAAAAATTATAGATGGCGGCAAGTATAATGTTTCTCTCTTGTGGCCCATGATACTATCTCAACTCAAAGAGTAAATTAAACTCTCACTGCTCACTCCTAACCATCTCTAATTCCACAAATCATTTCCTCCCTGTCCCCATGAGAATGATTGGCTTTGAAGGACACTTTAATTATTTTTTGAGGTGATATGAAGTGTGTCTGCATACAGGCCACCATCGTATGCAATTCAATAGTACCCAGCAACATTAGATAAGCAAGCACTTCAAATCCATTGCAATATAAGCAAATACAATGTTCTAATATAATGTGGTTGAAACTGATGCTCTGGAGGATATTTATGGGCAGGGAAGGGAATATTCACCAGACTGTATATATATCAAGCCCATTTTTAATGTAATAGTCCAGCTCGGGTCAGCCTCGGCTCAGTTCTTACCACTCTTGCTTTTGAGTCAGAAAGTTGTAGGTTCAAGCCGTCTTTTGAATGAGATGTTAAACTGAGGCCCTGTCTGCCCTCTCAGATGGGCGTTAAAGATCCCATAGCACTATTTGAAGAAGAGCAGGGGAGTTCTCTCCAGTGCCATAGAAACATAGGAACAGGAATAGGCCATTTAGCCCCTCAAGCCTGTTCCTAAATTCAATCATGGTTAACTCCATATACCTGCCTTTGCCCCACATACCTTAATACCTTTCGTTAACAAAATCTCAGATTTAAATTAACAATTGACCTAGCATCAATTTCCATTTGTGGAAGAGAGTTCCAAACTTCTACCACCCTTTGTGTGTGTAGAAGTGTTTCCTAACTTCACTCCTGAAAGGTCTGGCTCTAATATTGAGACGATGTCCCCGAGTCCTAGACGCCCCAACCAGCGGAAATAGTTTCTCTCTATCTACCCCATCAGTTCCCCTTAATACCTTGAAAACTTTGATCAAATCATTCCTTTATCTTCTAAATTCCAGGGAATACAACCCTAGTTTGTGTAATCTCTCCTCTTATTTTAACCCTTGAAGTCCAGGTATCATTCTGGTAAATCTTTGCTGCATTCTCTACAAGGCCCAGCTGCCCAATTTTGATGACTGAGACGCAAACTGTTCCTGGGCACAAACTTTACCGCCCCGTCGTCGTTACCGCCCCAAAATCATCAAAGCCGAAAAACCAGCCCACTGTTTCTAGCTTTTCACCATTTAGAAAGTACTCTTTTCTATCCTTTTTAGGTCCAAAGAGGATAACCTCACATTTAGCTATACTGAAATGCATTTGCCAGTTTTGCCCATTCGCTTAATCTATTAATGTCTCTTTGAGATTGTATGCTTCCATGCCAGTGTCCTATTATAGAATCGTAGAAATTAGCGGCACAGAAGGAGGCCATTCGGCCCATCATGTCTGTGCCAGCCAAAAAAGAGCTATCCAGCCTAATCCCACTTTCCAGTTGTTGGTTCTTAGCCTTGTAGGTGACGGCACTTTAAAAGCATATCCAAGTACTTTTTAAATGTGGTGAGGGTTTCTGCCTCGACCACCCTTTCCGGCAGTGAGTTCCAGACCCGCTGTGGGTGAAAAAAGTTATCCTCAACTCCCCTCTAATCCTTCTACCAATTTGTATACTGGCCAATATTTACCCCTAAATCAACTCTCAAACAGATTTTCTGGCCATTATCACCTTGCTGTTTATGGGAACTTGCTGTGCGAAAAATGGCTGCCGTGTTTCCTACATTACAACAGTGACGACATTTCAAAAGTAATTTATTGCTTATAAATTGTTTGGGGACGTACAAGGTGCTATAGAATTGCGAGTACTCGCCTTCTGTATTTTGAAATGCACAAAACCTAAACAAGCAGGAAAGTCTATCGGGAGTATTTTATGGTTAAATACTCTCTCTTTTTAATAGAATATATCTGACCAGAATTATGTGATATTGTAGTAAAAAGGTCAGGTTTCTTCAGGAAATAGAAACATAGAAAATAGGTGCAGGAGTAGGTCATTCGACTCTCTTCAAGTCTACACCACCATTCAATAAGATCATGGCTGATCATTCACCTCAGTACCCCTTTCCTGCTTTCTCTCCATACCCCTTGATCCCTTTAGCCATAAAGGCCATATCTAAGTCCCTCTTGAATATATCCAATGAACTGACATCAACAACTTTCTGCGCTAGGGAATTCCACAGGTAAACGACTCCCTGAGTGAAGAAGTTTCTCCTCATCTCAGTCCTAAATGGCTTACCCCTTATCCTTAGACTGTGTCCCCTGGTTCTGGAATTCCCCAACAGCGGGAACATTCTTCCCGCAATTAATCTGTCCAGTTAGAATTTTATATGTTTCAATGAGATACCCTCTCATCCTTCTAAACTCCAGTGAATACAGGCCCAGTTGATCCAGTCTCTTCTCACATGTCAGTCCTGCCAATCCAGGAATCAGTCTGGTGAACCTTCGCTGCACTCCCTCAATAGCAAGAATGTCCTTCCTCAGATTAGGAGACCAAAACTGAACACATTATTCCAGATGAGTCCTCACCAAGGCCCTGTACAACTGCAGTAAGACCTCCCTGCTCCTATACTCAAATTATCTAGATATGAAGGCCAACATATCATTTGCCTTCTGCATCGCCTGCTGTACCTGCATGCCAACTTTCAATGACAGATGTACCATGGCACCCAGGTCTCGTTGCACCTCCCCTTTTCCTGATCTGCTACCATTCAGATAATATTCTGCCTTCGTGTTTTGGCCACCAAAGTGGATAACCTCACATTTATCCACATTATACTGCATCTGCCACACATTTGCCCACTCACCTAACCTGTCCAAGTCACCCTTCAGCCTCTTAGCGTCCTCACAGCTAACAATGCCACCCAACTTGGAGATATTAGACTCAATTCCTTCATCTAAATCATTAATGTATATTGTAAAGAGCTGGGGTCCCAGCACTGAGCCCTGCGGCACCCCACTAGTCACTGCCTGCCATTCTGAAAAGGACCCGTTTATCCCGACTCTCTGGTTCCTGTCTGCCAACCAGTTCTCTATCCACGTCAGTACATTACGCCCAATATCATGTGCTTTAATTTTGCACACCAATCTCTTGTGTGGGACCTTGTCAAAAGCCTTTGAAAGTCCAGAACCACATCCACTGGTTCTCCCTTGTCCAATCTACTCGTTACATCCTTAAAATATTCCAGAAGATTTGTCAAGCATGATTTCCCTTTCATAAATCCATGCTGACTTGGACCGATTCTGTCACTGCTTTCCAAATGCGCTGCTATTATATCTTTAATAATTGATTCCAACATTTTCTCCTCCACTGATGTCAGGCTAACTGGTCTATAATTACCCGTTTTCTCTCTCCCTCCTTTTTTAACAAGTGGTGTTACATTAGCTACCCTCCAGTCCATAGGAACTGATCCAGAGTCGATAGACTGTTGGAAAATAATCACCAATGCATCCACTATTTCTAGAGCCACTTAGAACATAAGAACATAAGAATTAGGAACAGGAGTAGGCCATCTAGCTCCTCGAGCCTGCTCCGCCATTCAATAAGATCATGGCTGATCTGGCCGTGGACTCAGCTCCACTTACCCGCCCGCTCCCCGTAACCCTTAATTACCTTATTGGTTAAAAATCTATCTATCTGTGACTTGAATACATTCAATGAGCTAGCCTCAACTGCTTCCTTGGGCAGAGAATTCCATAGATTCACAACCCTCTGGGAGAAGAAATTCCTTCTCAACTCGGTTTTAAATTGGCTCCCCCGTATTTTGAGGCTGTGCCCCCTAGTTCTAGTCTCCCCGACCAGTGGAAACAACCTCTCCACCTCTATCTTGTCTATCCCTTTCATTATTTTAAATGTTTCTATAAGATCACCCCTCATCCTTCTGAACTCCAATGAGTAAAGACTCAGTCTACTCAATCTATCATCATAAGGTAACCCCCTCATCTCCGGAATCAGCCTAGTGAATCGTCTCTGTACCCCCTCCAAAGCCAGTATATCCTTCCTTAAGTAAGGTGACCAAAACTGCACGCAATACTCCAGGTGCGGCCTCACCAATACCCTGTACAGTTGCAGAAGAACCTCCCTGCTTTTGTACTCCATCCCTCTCGCAATGAAGGCCAACATTCCATTCGCCTTCCTGATTACCTGCTGCACCTGCAAACTAACTTTTTGGGATTCATGCACAAGGACCCCCAGGTCCCTCTGCACCGCAGCATGTTGTAATTTCTCCCCATTCAAATAATATTCCCTTTAACTGTTTTTTTCCCCAAGGTGGATGACCTCACACTTTCCGACATTGTATTCCATCTGCCAAACCTTAGCCTATTCGCTTAACCTATTCAAATCTCTTTGCAGCCTCTCTGTGTCCTCTACACAACCCGCTTTCCCACTAATCTTTGTGTCATCTGCAAATTTTGTTACACTACAATCTGTCCCCTCTTCCAGGTCATCTATGGAAATTGTAAACAGCTGTGGTCCCAGCACCGATCCCTGTGGCACACCACTAACCACCGATTTCCAACCCGAAAAGGACCCATTTATCCCGACTCTCTGCTTTCTGTTCGCCAGCCAATTCTCTATCCATGCTAATACATTTCCTCTGACTCCGTGTACCTCTATCTTCTGCAGTAACCTTTTGTGTGGCACCTTATCGAATGCCTTTTGGAAATCTAAATACACCACATCCATCGGTGCACCTCTAGCCACCATGCTCGTTATATCCTCAAAGAATTCCAGTAAATTAGTTAAACATGATTTCCCCTTCATGAATCCATGCTGCGTCTGCTTGATTGCACTATTCCTATCTCAATGTCCCGCTATTTCTTCCTTAATGATAGTTTCAAGCATTTTCCCCACTACAGATGTTAAACTAACCGGCTTATAGTTACCTGCCTTTTGTCTGCCCCCCTTTTAAAACAGAGGCGTTACATTAGCTGCTTTCCAATCTGCTGTGTACCTCCCCAGAGTCCAGAGAATTTTGGTAGATTATAACGAATGCATCTGCTATAACTTCCGTAACTTCCGCCATCTCTTTTAATACCCTGGGATGCATTTCATCAGGACCAGGGGACTTGTCTACCTTGAGTCCCATTAGCCTGTCCAGCACTACCCCACTAGTGATAGTGATTGTCTCAAGGTCCTCCCTTCCCACATTCCTGTGACCAGCAATTTTTGGCATGGTTTTTGTGTCTTCCACTGTGAAGACCGAAGCAAAATAATTGTTTAAGGTCTCAGCCATTTCCACATTTCTCATTATTAAATCCCCCTTCTCATCTTCTAAGGGACCAACATTAACTTTAGTCACTCTTTTCCGTTTTATATATCTGTAAAAGCTTTTACTATATGTTTTTATGTTTTGCGCAAGTTTACCTTCGTAATCTATCTTGCCTTTCTTTATTGCTGTTTTAGTCATTCTTTGCTGTTGTTTAAAATTTTCCCAATCTTCTAGTTTCCCACTAACCTTGGCCACCTTATACGCATTGGTCTTTGATTTGATACTCTCCTTTATTTCCTTGGTTATCCACTGCTGGTTATCCCTTCTCTTACCACCCTTCTTTTTCACTGGAATGTATTTTTGTATGCGCACTATGAAAGAGCTCCTTAAAAGTCCTCCACTGTTCCTCAATTGTGCCACCGTTTAGTCTGTGTTTCAGTCTACTTTAGCCAACTCTGCCCTCATCCCACTGTAGTCCCCTTTGTTTAAGCATAGTACACTCATTTCTGACACAACTTCCTCACTCTCAATCTGTATTACAAATTCAACCATACTGTGATCACTCATTCCAAGAGGATCTTTTACTTCCTTAAGTATTCTGGGATGCAGACTATTAGGCCCCAGGGATTTATCGGCCTGTAATCCCATCAATTTCCCAAACACAATATCCCGCCTCATAAAGATTTCCTTCAGTTCCTCCTTCTCACTAGACAACTCGGTCCTTAGTATTTCCGGAAAGTTATTTGTGTCTTCCTTTGTGAAGACAGAACCAAAGTATTTGTTCAACTGGTGTACCATTTGTTCCCCATTATAAATTCACCTGAATCTGACTGCAAGGGACCTATGTTTGTCTTCACTAATCTTATTCTCTTCACATATCTATTGAAGCTTTTGCAATTGGTTTTTATATTTCCGGCAAGCTTCCTCTCATACTCTATTTTCCCCCTCCTAATTAAACCCTTTGTCCTCCTCTGCTGAATTCTAAATTTCTCCCAGTCTTCAGGTTTGCTGCTTTTTCTGGCCAATTTATATGCCTCTTCCTTGGATTTAACACTATCTTTAATTTCCCTTGTTAGCCACGGTTGAGCCACTTTGCCCGTTTTATTTTTACTCCAGACAGGGATGTATAATTGTTGAAGTTCATCCATGTGATCTTTAAATGTTTGCCATTGCCTATCCACCATCAACCCTTTAAGTATCACTCGTTAGTCTATTCTTGCCAATTCACGTCTCAAACCATCAAAGTTACCTTTCCTTAAGTTCAGGACCCCAGTCTCTGAATTAACTGTGTCACTCTCCATCTTAATAAAGAATTCTACCATATTGTGGTCACTCTTCCCCAAGGGGCCTCGCACAACAAAATTGTTAATTAGTCCTTTCTCATTACACATCACCCAGTCTAGGATGGCCAGTGCTCTAGTTGGTTCCTTGACATATTGGACTAAAAAACCATCTCTAATACACTCCAGGAAATCCTCCTTCACCGCATTGTTACCGTTTTTTTTAGCCCAATCAATATGTAGATTAAAGTCGCCCATGATAACTGCTGTACCTTTATTGCACACATCCCTTATTTCTTGTTTGACGCCATCCCCAACCTCACTACTACTGTTTGGTGGTCTGTACACAACTCCCACTAGCCTTTTCTGCCCTTTGGTATTTCGTAGCTCCACCCATACCGATTCCACATCATCCAAGCTAATGTCCTTCCTTACTATTGCATTAATTTCCTCTTTAACCAGCAATGCCACCCCACCTCCTTTTCCTTTCTGTCTATCCTTCCTAAATGTTAAATACCCCTGGATGTTGAGCTCCCAGCCTTGGTCACCCTGGAGCCATGTCTCCGTGATGCCAATTACATCATATCCGTTAATTGCTATCTGCGCAGTTAATTGGTCCACCTTATTTCGAATACTCCTCGCATTGAGGCACAGAGCCTTCAGGCTTGTCTTTCTAACACCCTTTGCCCCTTTAGAATTTTGATGCAATGTGGCCCTTTTTGATTTTTGCCTTGGGTTTCTCTGCCCTCCACTTTTACTTTTCTTCTCTCTATCTTTTGCTTCTGCCCCCATTCTACTTCCCTCTGTCTCCCTGCATAGGTTCCCATCCCCCTGCCACATTAGTTTAACCCCTCCCCAACAGCACTAGCAAACACTCCCCCTCGGACATTGGTTCCAGTCCTGCCCAGGTGCAGACTATCCGGTTTGTACTGGTCCCACCTCCCCCAGAACCGGTTCCAATGTCCCAGGAATTTGAATCCCTCCCTTCTGCACCACTCCTCAAGCCATGTATTCATCTGAGCTATCCTGCGATTCCTATTCTGACTAGCATGTGGCAAGGATTACTACTTTTGAGGTCCTACTTTTTAGTTTAGCTCCTAGCTCCCTAAATTTGTCTTGTAGGACCTCATCCCGTTTTTTATCTATATCATTGGTACCTATATGCACCACGACAACTGGCTGTTCACCCTCCCGCTTCAAAATATCCTGCACCCACTCTGAGACATCCTTGACACTTGCAACAGGGAGCCAACATACCATCCTGGAGTCTCGGTTGCGGCCGCAGAAACGTCTACCTATTCCCCTTGCAATAGAATCCCCTACCACTATAGCTCTCCCACTCTTTTTCCTGCCCTCCTGTGCATAAGAGCCACCCATGGTGGCATGAACTTGGCTGCTACTGCTCGCCCCTGATGAGTCATCCCCCTCAACAGTACCCAAAGCGGTGTTTTTATTTTGCAAGGGGACGACAGCAGGGGACCCTTGCACTACCTTCCTTGCACTGCTCTTCCTGTTGTGCACCCATCCCCTCTCTGGCTGTGTACCCTTTACCTGCGGTAAGCCCAACTCACTAAACATGCAATTCACGTCATCCTCAGCATCGTGGATGCTCCAGAGTAAATCCACCCGCAGCTCCAGTGCCACAATGCGGTCCGTCAGGTGCTGCAGGCGGATACACTTCCCGCATATGTAGTTGTCAGGGACACTGGAAGCGTCCCTGACTTCCCACATGGTACAGGAGGAGCATAACACGTGCCCAAGCTCTCTGCCATGATTTAACCCTTAAATTAACTTAATTTGGCAACAACAATGCTAAAGGTTACTTACTGATAAAGAAAAGAAAAAGAAAAACTACTCACCAATCACCAGCCAATCACTTACCCCCTTGGCTGTGATGTCACCTTTCGATTTCTTTGTATTCTTTTTTGCCTCCCTGCTGCAGCTTCCCGACTCGATGCTGCTCCTCCTCCTCGCTCTCCCGCTCCCCGACTGAAGGGCCTCTTGTGGGCCTCCCGACTGCTGCTCCGCCTCCTCGATCTGCCGCTCCCCGACTGTGACTGAAGGGTCTCTTGTTACTCTTCTACCAAGTTCCCGAACAATCTCCATGATCTTATTAAATAGCGGAGCAGGCTCGAGGGGCCAAATGGCCTACTCCTGTTCCTATTTATTCTGCTCTCCTGCTTTCTATAAAGCACATGTTTCCTGCTGCAGAACTCGTTTTCAACTGACTAAAGTTCTCTGCACGGGAATGTCTTTTAATTAGGTTTATTGTCTGAACTAACCATTGCTTTAAGATCAGTCTTAATTCAACAGTTCAGTGGCCAGTGCCTCTAAATTGACTTAAACATCCCTACTCATCATGCAAAAGCTAAAGGTTATTCTCAGTATAATATAAAGAGAAATCAATTTCAGTATAACATTAACAGACATCGGGGCAATCTGATTAACCCTTTCCTTGGAAACGCTTGGGTTGCCAACCCTCCAGGATTGTCCTGGAGTCTCCAGGAATTAAAGATCAATTTCATGGACACTGCTGCTCGCAACTCAAGGGAAAAATCATATAGGTATTTAAAAAATGTTATGCTTTTTCATTTTCTTTGAACAGTTTTGATTATTCATTTAGAAATATTGAAAATGGGGGGAAAACAAGGCCGTTTGATTATCATCATAGGCGGTCCCTCGAACGAGGATGACTTGCTTCCACATGGGTTCACAGATGTTTCAATGAAGGACCTGAACTCCAGTTGAAAGGGTGGAAGATGCCAGTGCGTGGATTTTTTCTAACGTGTGGTGACTGTTGCACATCAGCCACCACACAGGCTTGACAGAGCTAGGCCTTTATCCAGTGGCAACTGGAGACCTGCTCTGCTGCACGGACCTAGTGCGCACACATATCGCAGTGTGGGCTGGTCCGTGCTGCCCCTGGGCCCTCTGGGCCCCGCACCCTCATTCGCCACTCCTCTGCCACAAACATTCGCCGTACCTCCGCCACGGTCCCTCACTGCTCTTCCACCACAAAAACACTCGCCGCACCTCTGCCACAATCTCCCGCCGCATCTCCACACCAAACATTCGCCGAACATCTGCCATGATCACCCACCAAATCTCAGCCATGATCCCTCATCACTCCTCCGCCCCGATCACTCGTCGCAAGTCCGCCATGACCTTCCCGCTCCTCTGCTTTACCAGGGCCCCACCGATGCTCCTGCCCACACTACAAACGGCAACCTGGGTTTGATTATACAGGGCAGTTGGAGGCAGGATATCTTGTCAAGAAACCTCCAGGAATATGCCCAACCAGAGTTGGCAATCCTAGAACCACGCCAAGCTTTAAGATCATCCCTATCGACGAACTGAGCCTCGCAGCAATGGAGACCTGATTTGAAAGCCTCCAAGCCAGTAAGGAACTTGTACTGTGGTGTGAAATCATAATGTGCTGGACTAATGAGTGTACGAATGCTTAGCGATTTCACAATGAAATTGCTTTGTTTGCTATTTGAACAGAGACATGAACCTGTTTGATATAGCGGAAGTTCACACCAACGCATTAAGTGTTCACGCATTTAGGTGTCGAAATTGCCTTCCGCCCGAAACGGGCCGCACCTACTGATTAAGTGTTCCATCCACCCCAATGCACGTGGCAGACAATCCGGCGACTTTCAGCACTTTGTTTCTTGCTTCCAGTAGGAGCGGTGTTGATGTCGGGAGCAGGGCAGAAGTGGGCGCGGTTCGGAGCCGCCATCGCTCCACATCATCAGAGGCGCGCTGATAACATCAGCGCTGACGCATCACAACGTCTCCTTCAGTTAAAAGGAAGGGCCACTGCGAACTCTGCAGCCACTTTAGTGGCAAACACTGGGGCATCGGGGAGGGTTTCGGCTGGGCCAGCGGCCCAGCACCCAAGGGGAGGTGCCAGGCTGCCTGGTGGCTGCCCAGCCGAACCCATGGGCATAAGAAAAAGTAAAATGGAGTCGCAGGAATCGCGACCTCCCCTTTAAGGGAAGGGAACGCGGTCAGTGGCACCGACCGGTGGTGGAACCATTCCCGCGGGGCAATTTCCTGCGGGGGTCGGATAGTGAGTCGTGTTGGTTGGTAAGGGGTTGGCGTGCGTGCGACGTGGTCGGAAAACGAGCGGTGTGGTCCCGTACACCACTCCAAAAATAAAGGAGTACAATTTACAAAATGGCGGCACCTCCATGATGACTGAGCGGTGAGTCCTTCCCGACCCTTGGCCGCCTTCGGCTCTGATAGGAAGGGACAATTTCGGCCCGAGCGTTCACGCATTTCTAAAAACACCAGAAAATAGTATTCTCCTCATACTTCTGTATAGCAAGGGAGAACTTTGAACAAAACTACTCCCCCTAGAATTTCCTTTCTTTTTAATCTTACATTCAAGTAACAAAAATACCACAATTGGGGAAACTCAGAAGCAGTTTGCTTTTTCGACTAAACACTCTTGACCCAGTGATGTCTAAAATACCTCCCTTGGGTTTCTACCAATTGACTAATAATAGGTATCCTTGTGTAAATTAACTAGAACTATCTCCACCTTTAGCTGTTTTGCGACCTATTGATTATTAATTGCATTATTTAAGGACTAATAAAGGACAAGCTCTACTTTTCTTCCATGAAACTCTTTTGAGTTTACCTGCAAAAACATAAACATTAAAACCATGCCACCCGACCTGGGTGACACAGCAGACATTTTCAAGGCCCCTTTTTTTTCCTTTTTTTTTTTTTTTTGGGGCGCTAAAATCAAATTTTTCCAGTGCCCCCTATAAAAGGGGAGGGGGACACTAAAAACACCGGCAATGAAAACAAATTAAACTTTAAAACGTAAAATCAAATTAAAATTTGGTTGCCGGGCGTGATGATGCACTCCAGTCCCTCCGGTGCCCACCTCTCGCGGAAGGCCGCGAGCGTACCGGTGGACACCGCGTGCTCCATCTCCAAGGACACCCTGGACCGGACTTTTCTTCCATGAATGTCTTATCCACGCAAACAGGCAGACTAATTATTAGCACTCTGAGCTGATTGGATCTAAATCTATGGATCATCTATTACCAATAAGTTTAACCCGAGTAACATTTCTTGGTAAGAAAATAAATGCAGAAGACAAGGATTTGGTACAGATTCTGTGCTAGGAATGGGGAAGAAAGAAAAGACACTTGCATTTATATAGCGCCTTTCATGACCTCAGGACGTCCCAAAGCATTTTACAGCCAATGCAGCATTTTTGAAGTGTAGTCACTGTTTTAATCTAGGAAATGCAGCAGCCAATTTATACACAGCAAGATTTCACAATATGCTAATAACCAGATCATCTGTTTCAGGTTTTGGTTAAGGGATAAATATTGGCCAGCTGATAACTCCACAGCTCTTCTTCAAATAGTACCGTGGGATCTTTTACATCCATCTGAGCGTGCAGATGGGGCCTTAGTTTAGCATCTCATCCAAAATGCAACACTTAATACTGCCTCAGTACTGCACTGAAGTGTCAGCCTAGATTATGTGCTCAATTGGGGCTTCACCCACAACTTCTGACTCTAGAGGCAAGAATGCCATGGCTGACATTGTTAGGAGGTAAAAGGTCAAAATCAAAGGTCACAGCAATGGAGGTGCTCTTTAATTGGATAAATACAACAGAAGAGATGACTGACGAATTGAACTATTTATGCTGTTATGTTCGACCTCCCGAATCCGGCAACGTCGTGATTGAGGCCGAGTCCGGAAATGCCCGGGCCCAGGTTGCGATATTTCCGGTTTTTGGACGTCATCTTGTAGTTCTTCTCTTCACAGGCCTTGCAGTCCTCACTTCTTCGCCATGCACAGTAAGCCTCCCTCTCGTTTTTGCAACGCAGTACGTCTGTACTCTGTAACTGTACTTAATGTGAGCTTCCCGGCCTGTACCTTTTGCTACCATCTTCAAATTTGAAAAGGAATGTACAGTACTCAAAGCATGAAATATAATAATGGTTTTTATTTATAAAACAGTTAAGTTATGAAATACAGTTATAAAACAGTAAATGAAGGCTTTTATTTATTAAACAGAGTGAAAATAAACTGGTACAGTAACAATTGGCTGGAGGTTGTGCTTGAGGTAGAGGGCTCAGCTATGATGTGTGGGGCTGATGACAGGCCAGCAATAGGATTATCAAATGTGGAAATTACTGGTGTAGTTGCACGCTGTAGATTTTGGGCCTTCTGTTGCGACCTCTTTTGAAAGATATTTAATATTGTTGATTGTTTAAATAATTTGGGCTTTTCTTTCACTAATCTTGCATGAATTCTGTAGACCTGCAGTATTTCTTCTTCACTTATGAAGCTTCGTTGCTCAAAGGCGTTAATTAAATCTTGACAAAGATTGATTGCTTTGTCAATCAGCACTTTTTCGACGTGATCACAGGCATCAACCTCCTCACTGCTTTCATCCTTTTCTTCTGGATGCAAGACCCTCTGCATGATTTCTTTATCTATCACTGCATGCACAATGGGAGCATCGTTGTCTATGTCCATGACTTCTGCAACATCGTCCTCATTCAGTTCCTGCACAGCTTTGCAAGTCAGCCCTCTTGCATAATCTAAAAGTTGAGCAATCATTGCTTTCTCCCTGGACACACGAAAGCCTTGAAAGTCCTGAGGAGCATCATCAGCATCATCGTCAGCAAACATAGTTGCTGGCCAGATGTTATGCCAAACATTGACCAAGGTGTCTGCAGTTACCAAGTTCCATGCTTCTGCAGCTGCCCATATGGCGTCCTTGATAGAGAAAGCTTTTGAGAATGCTTTTATTCCCATGCCTGTGTTCACAGCATTAAGCAAACACTTCATAAATATGTTTTTGTAGAGACACTTCATCGATCTCAAAATTCCTTGGTCCATTGGCTGTATCAGTGATATAACATTTGGAGGTAAGTAGATTCCATGGACATTATCCTTTACCAGAAGCTCAGCATCAGGATGTGCTGAGCAATTGTCTAGCAGCAAGTATATTTTGTAGTTTTCCTCACTGCCAGCTTCCGTGCAATGAGCACGCGCCTGAGGAACAAAATTCTTCTCAAACCAGTTCAGAAAGATTACCCTGGTTACCCATGCTTGCTTATTGGCATAATAATGCACTGGCAATACTCTCAAACTCTTGAAACATCTTGGACGCTGGCTTCTCCCAATGACCATGAGGTAACACTTATGTATCCCAGCCGCATTTGCAGCAGCAAGCACAGTCCACCTATCCTTGGCGTCTTTCACACCTGCTGGCTGCGTTTCTTCTGCTGCTGCTAATGTCTTTTGCGGTACGTAGCGCCAAAACAGTGCTGTCTTGTCAGCATTGTACATTTGCTCAGGTGAAATGTTTTCATCAGCAATTAGTTTGATGAACTCCTCAATATAACTTTCAGCTGCCTCATGACCTGCTGAGGCTTTCTCTCCACATACTTTCAGTTGCCTGATGCCATGACGCCTTTTAAATTTGGCTAGCCAACCAGAAGAGTACTCGCATGGAGTTTCAATCCCCAGTTGTGCACGGAATATTTTAGCTTGTTGCACCACCATTGGGCCAGACAAAGGAACCTTTTCACTTCATTCCTGTCACCACCATTCTATCACTGCTCGATCCACACCATCACATTTCGGCTTATGCATACTTTTTCTCTTACTCATTTCTGTTGTGTATTATCCAGGTACATTAAATGTATAATATAAGTACAATGGTGCACCACAGAGGACGCTGTGGTGGGAGACCTGAAAGTACCTGCAACAGGCAGTATAAAAGGCTGCCCACCACACCCGAGAAACACTCTGGAGCTGAACAATAAAGGACCAAGGTCATTGCAGTTATTACAACACCAGACCGTGTGGAGTCAGTGATTTGTGTGCTACATACATCACAACTACCATTATCGCCCCTCTGGGGTGAAAACAGAGGCAGCAACTAACCGAAAATTCAGCCCATGGTCTTCGGTCCCCACCACAAACTCCGTTCCCGAGCCGTCGACTCCATTCCTCTCCCTGGCAACTGTCCGAGGCTGAACAGACCATTCGCAACCTTGCCGTCTTATTTGCCGCTGGGATGAGCTTCCAGCCACATATCCGCTCCATCACTAAGGCTGCCGACTTCCACCTCCGTAATATCGACCGTCTCTGCCCCTGCCTCAGCCCATTTGCTTCATCCATGTCTATGAAGCCTCTAAGACTGAATTATTCCAATGCATTCCCATCTTCAACCCTCCATAAACTTGAACTCATCCTAAACGCTGCTGCATGTACCCTAACTTCGTACCAAGTCCCGTTTACCCATCACCTCTCTGCTCACTGACCTACATTGGTTTCCGGTCCAGCAACAATTTTAAAATTCTCATTCTTGTGTTCAAATCTCTCCATGACCTGACCCTCCCGATCACTGTAACCGTCTCCAGCCTACAGATCTCTTCGCTCCTGCTATTCAGGTGCATCCCTGATTTTCATCGCTCTACCATTGGCGGCCTTGTCTTCCGCTGCCTAGATCCTAGGGTCTGGAATTCGCTCCCTAAACCTCTCTGCCTCTCTCTCCTCCTTTAAGTCGATCCTTAAAACCTACCTCTTTGACCAAGCTTTTGGTCACCTGCCCTAATATCTCCTTAAGTGACTCTGTGTCAAATCTTTTTGTCTGATAACATGTCTGTGAAGCATCTTTGGACGTTTTACTACGTTAAATGCACTATATAAGTGCAAGGCGTTGTTTGTGATATGCTATAAGAAAAGTTAAGCATTAACTACCGTTCATATTCAATTGCAGCAAAATCTTACATTTTGGAAAAAATTGCCTTCAAGCAATGTTGAGGCCAATGACCCTCTGCCAATGCATTTCTTAGAGCAGGTGAAACCCAAGCAAGGCACATTTCTGATCTTTACCATCTATTGTGAAATCGGAACTCGTATAAAGAACATGTTTTTGATCTCATTATCATCGATGAACTAAGTGAACTGTTCCCCTTTAGAACTCAAGTGAGAAATGCAGCATTTGCGCTCTTTACTTGTACTAAGAACCTTTGGTGGTAAGGCAGACGCCTCCCATCCTGCAGTGTGGTGAAAGGGTAAAACCGGGTCACTCTTTGTGAAAGAAGGGCGCGCTTTTCTACAGAACCGGCAGATATTTTTGGCCAGCCTGCGAATCCCGAAGTGCTGCTGCTTTTCCTCCGTCATGCTATTTGAAGTCGGGACGTTCCAATTAAAATGGGACAGTTGAGATGCACAACAGGACAGGCCTAAGATCTCACAACTTTTTCGCACTAGACCGCCAAAAAAACGAGACTGGTGCATACCCATCATGAGATCCCGCAACACACGCTCTACTGAATTACTAGAGAGTCAGCAAAAAATATTAAGCGTACTGGAGATGAAAATCAACAGTGAAAATACCCAACTGGAAGAGAGACAATTTCAGTGATTTGAGAAAGGATTTAAGCACAGGTGGACTCGAAACAGAGATTGGGCAGGACAACTGTAGATGAGCAATGGCAGGCCTTCAAGACGGAGATACCTTGGGTACAAACCAAGCATATTCCTGTAAGGAGGAAAGATGGGCAGCCAAAGCTAGAGCTCCCTGGATGACAAAGGAAATAGAGGTTAAAGTAAAACCGACAAAGGAGGTTTATAACAAATATCCGGTTCAGAATATAGTCAAAAACAGGCAGAATGCAGAGTGCAGGAGGAAATTGAAAAAGAATAAAAGGGCAAGGCGAGAGTATGAGAAAAGATTAGCGGGTAACATAAAAGAGAACTGAAAAATCTTTTATGAATATATAGAAAGTAAAAGGATGGTTAAAGGAATTGCGGGGCCAATAAGGGACAAAAAATGAACACCTTCTTGTGGAGGCAGAGGGCATGCCTGAGGTATAGTGTGAGTACTTTGCATCTGATTTCACAAAAGCAGAGGATGAAGTTAATGTTGTAAGTAGAGGAGGGTGGAGATATTAGATAGGATAAAAGTAAACAGAAAGGAAGTGCTAAATAAGCTGGCCTCATACAAAGTTAACAAGTCACCAGATGGGATGCCTCCTAGATTGCTGAGGGAAGCTAGGGTTTAGCTATGGAAAAGACAAGGAGCAATCTAGGGTAAAAATAGTTAATTGGAGGAAGGCCAATTTCAGTGGATTGAGAATGGATGTGGCCCGGGTAAATTGGAATGCAAAACTGTGATTGAACAATGGGCTGCCTTTTAAAGAGGAGATGGTTCAGGTACAGTCGAGGCACATTCCCACAAGGGGCAAGGTAGGGCAACCAAAGCCAGAGCTCCCTGAATGAAGAAAGAGATAGTGTAAGATGAAGCAGAAAAAGGGGGCAGATGTCAGGTTGAGAATACAAGTGAGAACCAGGCTGAACACAGAAAGTTCAGAGGGGAAGTGAAAAAGGAAATAAAAGGGGCAAAGAGAGAAAGTATGAGAATAGATTGGCAGCTAACATAAAACGGAATCCAAAAGTCTTCTATGGGCATATAAATAATAAACGAATAGTAAGAGGAGGGGTGGGACCAATTAGGGACCAACATGGACACCTACGCATGGAGGCAGAGGGTATGGATGAGGTACTAAATGAGGATTTTGGCAGCATCTTCTTCCTTGGTGAAGATGCAAAGTCATAGTGAAAGAAATACTGGATGGGATAAAAATTGATAGAGAGGCTGGCTATACTTAAAGTAGATAAGTCACCAGGACCAGATGGGATGCATCGTAGGATGCCGAGGGAAGTAAAGGTGGAAATTGCAGAGGTACTGGCCATAATCTTCTAATCCTCCTTAGATATAGGGGGTGGTGCCAGTGAGCTGGAGAATTGCAAATGTTACACCCTTGTTCAAAAAAGGGTGTTAGGATAAACCCAGCAACTACAGGCCAGTCAGTTTAACCTTGTTGTGGGGAAGCTTTTAGAAACGATAATCTGGGACAAAATTAACAGTCACTTAGACAAGTGTGGATTAATTAAGGAATGCCAGCAGAGATTTGTTAAAGGCAAATCGTGTTTAACCAACTTGATTAAGTTTTTTGTTGAGGTAACAGAGAGGGTTGACGAGGGCAATGCGGGACTTCCAAAAGGTGTTTAATAAATGTTACATAATAGGGTTGACAGCAAAGTTGAAACCCATGGAATAAAAGGGACAGTGGCAGCATGGAATTGGAATTGGCTAAGTGACAGGAAACAGAGAGTAGTGGTGAATGGTTGCTTTGTGGACTGGAGGAAGGTATACAGTGGTGTTCCCCAGGGATCACTACTAGGACCATTGCTTTTCTTGATATATATTAATGACTTGGACTTGGGTGTACAGGGCACAATTTCAAAATTTGAAGATGACACAAAGCTTGGAAATATAGTGAACAGTGAGGAGGATAGTGATTGACTTTAAGACACAGGCAGGCTGGTGGAATGGGCGGATACGTGGCAGATGAAATTCAACACCGAAAAGTGCGAAGTGATACATTTTGGTAGGAAAAACGAGGAGAGGTAATATATTCTAAAGGGAGTGCATGAACAGAGAGACCGAGTGGTATATGTGCCCAAATCGTTGAAGTGGCAGGGCAGTTTGAGAAAGTAGTCAAAAAAGCATTCGGGATCCTGGGCTTTATAAATAGAGGCATAGGGCTAGAAATTCGGCGATTTTGCGACCAGGTTTTTGGTGCTATTTCACCCTTTTTGGCCAAAACCCGGTCGGCGGGCGACGGCGCTTTCCACGTACCGTGGGGTGGGGGAGCACCGTCGTGCAAGACCCGAAATAGCATTTTTGCCCAAAATTTGGCTCTCTCCGCACCCATATTCTGCGCTCAGAATACCAACAGGCAAAAACCTGTCGTAGCATCCCTGTCAGCAGCAGTAAGTATGGAGACCTGCAAAAAGGTAAGTTAAAGTTTTCAGCGATTCGATAGATAAATGTCTTGTAAATGTTTTCTGAATTTTTTTTTTTCCAATTTTTTTTTGGTGTTTCTCCCCCCTCCCATCATCACAGGCAGTCCCTTGAAATCGAGGAAGACTTGCTTCCACTCTAAAAGTGAGCTCTCAGGTGACTGAACAGTCCAATATGGGAATTACAGTCTCTGTCACAGGTAGGGCAGACAGTGGTTGAAGGAGAGGGTGGGTGGGTAGTATGGTTTGCCGCACGTTCCTTCCGCTGTCTGCGTTTGATTTCTGCATGCTCTCAGCGACGAGATCGAGGTGCTCAACGCCCTCCAGGATGCTTTTCCTCCACGTAGAGCGATCTTTGGCCAGAGATTCCCAGGTGTCGGTGGGGATGTTGCACTTTATCAAGGAGGCTTTGAGGGTGTCCTTGAAACGTTTCCTCTGCCCACCTGGGGCTCGCTTGCCGTGTCGGAGTTCCGAGTAGAGCACCATCCTCCGCCTGCTCTATGACGACATGCAAGCCGTGATCCTGACCAACGGATCCACCACAGACCCAATCCACATCTGAACCGGTGTCAAGCAGGGCTGTGTCATTGTGCCAATGTTCTTCTCGATCTTCTTTGCTGCAATGCTCCATCTCACTCTCAACAAGCTGGAGTTGAACTAAACTACAGAACAATTGGGAACCTGTTCAACCTTCGTTGCCTCCAGGCCAGATCCAATGTTGTTCCATCCTCTGTCCCCCCTCCAAAGGCCTCTCTCGTAGCAGTATCTGCCTCGGACTAAATTTGCCGAAATTCGCGGTTTGTGCCGCAAAATCTCGTGCAACACCGATTTTTACAGCGGCGCAAATTAAGGCCTGAATATCGGGCCTGATAGCGATAGCGAAGCGAAAACGGTAATTTTGGCAAAAAAATACCGTTTTCGCTGAAAAACGAATTTGTGGCCCACGGAGTACAAAAGCAAGGAAGTTATGATGAACCTTTATAAAACACTGGTCCGACCTCAACTGGAGAATTGTGTCTAATTCTGGGCACCGCAATTTAGGAAGGATGTGAAGGCCTCAGAGAGGGTGCAGAAAAGATTTACAATAATGGTTCCAGGGATGAGGGACTTCAGTTAAGTTGATATACTAGAGAAGCTGGGGTTGTTCTTGTCATGTATGCAACCATCATGCAACGGTAACCTTCATGTAACTGTAACCATCATGCAATTCCTGTACACTGTACTTATACTCTAGAAATGCACACCCTGAGAGGGTGAACTTGTGGGAGACACTCCTCACCTGGGTTTCCAGGTTTAAAAGGGGAGGTCCCACCCAGGATCAGCACTCCTTGGTCCTGGGGAATAAAGGTTAAGGTCACGTAGTGCCTGTGTCTGCAGTACATGCCTCGTCGCCAAATGTGGTGTCCCTGCACCTTACAACAATTCCTGGATTTGTAGTAAGGTGCAGGGACACCACATTTGGTGACGAGAAACAGGAATCACCGAACCACGAGGATGGCCACTGGTAGCACAGAGGAACGTTACTGTGTGGATGAGGACTGGGATGACTTCCTAGAGAGACTTCAGCAGAGCTTTGTCACGAAAGACTGGCTGGGAGCGGCAGCGGCTGACAAGCGGAGGGCGCATCTACTGACCAGCTGCGGACCATAGACGTATGCGCTGATGAAAGACCTGCTCGCACCCCAAAAGCCAGCGGACAAGTCCTTTGAAGAGCTCAGCCAGCTAATCAGTGAGCATCTCAAGCCGGCGAGTAGCGTACACATGGCCCGGCACCGGTTCTATACCCACCGGTGTCGGGAGGGACAAGACATCTCGGACTTCGTTGCAGACCTGCGAGTTTGGCCAGTCTCTAAGTTCACAGACGCCTGCAGGGGGGAGATTTTAAAGGATTTCTTCATTGAGGGCATTAATCATGCCGGGATTTTCAGGAAGCTCATAGAGACCGAGGACTTGACTTTAGAAGGGGCAGTGTTGATAGCTTAGACCTTCATGGCAGGGGAAGAGGTGACCAAGCTAATTTACGCACGCAGCCCTGGTCCCAACATGGCGATGGACCAGGGAGTTAACATTGTGAACGCGTCTCGGGACCCTGCAGGCAGGCGAGAGCATTTCGAAACTGCCCAGGCAGCAACAGACTCTAGGGTGGGCCAGCAACAGGGACAATGGAAAGGGGATCGGCAATTCACGCCATCACGAGGAACAATGCGTCCCGCGATGGGACCATTAACACCCACCATCAGAGTGCTTAGAAACAACCAAATGGGCAATCAGAGAGGAATGCCTGGTAACCGTCCCTTTATTAACAACAATCTCAGCTCATGCTAGAGGTGGGGTGGGTAGACATACTGTGAAAAGCTGCAGGTTTCAGCAATATACCTGTAGGATTTGTAACGTCAGTGGACAATTGGCCAGGATTTGCAAAAAGGCTGTAGCGAGGCTAATCTGCGAGCCAGAGGAACCAGACGAGGGGTCTGCAATGCAGGATGATGCCTGGGGAAAACCATGAATGCTGAAGTTCAGCGGTTTCATGTGGCTGACATCCACAGCTCATACACGAAAACGCCACCCATGACGATGAAAGTTTTATTGAATGGCATCCCAGTGCGCATGGAGCTGGATATGGGAGCTAGCCAGTCACTTATGAGCGCCCAACAATTTGAGAGACTATGGTCACACAGAGCTAGCAGGTCCAAACTGGAATGCATTGACACGTAGCTACGGACGTACACCAAAGAGATCATCCCAGTGCTAGGCAGTGCAAACCTGGTGGTAACACATAATAGATCACAGAACCGGCTGCCACTCTGGATCATCCCGGGAAATGGCCCTGCGCTCTTGGGGAGGAGTTGGCTAGCCGAGATGAATTGGAAATGGGGGGATGTGCACGCCATTTCATCTGTGAAGCGAAGTTCATGCTCACAGGTCCTACAAAAATTCGGGTCACTGTTTCAACCCGGTGTCGGAACGTTCAAAGGCACTAAAGTAGTAGATACGCATCACTCCGGATGCCAGACCAGTGCACCACAAAGCCAGAGCGGTGCCGTATGTGATGCGTGAGAAAATTGAAAGTGAATTGGACAGGCTGCTCAGAGAGGGCATAATTTCGGCCGTTGAATTCAGCAACTGGGCAAGTCCCATCGTTCCTGTCCTTAAAGCGGATGGCTCGGTCAGGATTTGTGGCGACTACAAAGCCACCATCAACCGAGTGTCGCTGCAAGACCAATACCCACTCCAGAGAGCGGAGGACCTTTTTGCCATGTTGGCAGGTGGCAAGCTGTTCACGAAGCTGGACCTCACTTCGGCCTACATGACTCAGGAACTGGCTGAAGAATCCAAGCTTCTGACCACCATCACGACACACAAGGGATTATTTATCTACAACAGGTGTCCGTTTGCCATTCGTTCGGCGGCCGCTATCTTTCAGAGAAACATGGAAAGGTTGCTCAAATCCATTCCTGGAACAATCGTATTCCAAGACAACATCCTCATAACGGGTCGAGACACCGAGGAACACCTCTACAACCTGGAGGAGGTGCTACGCCGAATGGACCGGGTAGGCTTGGGGCTGAAAAAGCCCAAGTGTGTGTTTTTGGCCCCAGAGATCGAGTTCCTGGGCAGAAGGGTTGCCGCAGTCGGGATCCGGCCCACTGAATCAAAAATGAAGGCGATCCGCCGGGCGCCCAGGCCCGGCAACACGTCGGAGTTGCGATCATTCCTGGGACTTTTGAACTATTTTGGGAACTTTCTGCCGAACTTAAGCACATTGTTGGAGCCATTACACATGCTCCTGCGTAAAGGCTGTGAATGGCTTTGGGGGGACTGTCAAGAATGGGCTTTCAATAAGGCGAGGAATCTGCTGTGTTCTAACAAACTGTTGACTTTGTATGACCCCTGTAAAAAAACTGGTTTTAACGTGCGATGCGTCATCCTACGGGGTTGGGTGTGTGTTACAGCAGGGTAATGATAACGGCCGACTCCAACCGGTGGCTTATGCCTCCAGGTCACTCTCCCAGGCAGAGCGTGGATACGGCATGGTCGAAAAGGAAGCACTCGCTTGTGTTTACGGTGTGAAAAAGATGCACCAGTACCTTTTCGGTAGACGGTTCGAGCTAGAATCGGACCACAAGCCGTTAACATTCCTGTTGTCCGACAGCAAGGCTGTCAATGCCAATGCGTCAGCTCGCATACAGCGATGGGCTCTCACGCTGGCTGCATATGACTACACCATACGGCACCGGCCAGGCACCAAAAATAGCGCTGACGCGCTCAGCAGGCTCCCACTGGCAACCATCGAGAGGGCGTCGGAGCAAATCGCTGAGATGGTCATGGCCATTGAGGCTTTTGACACTGCAGGCTCCCCCATCACAGCCCGCCAGATCAAACTCTGGACCAACAGAGACCCCCTCTTATCCCTGATAAAGAAATGTGTTCTGACTGGGGATTGGGTACCCGCACACGGGGCGTGCCTCGAGGAGGTCAGATCGTTTTAGAGACGGATGGATGAGCTTTCCATCCAAGCCGACTGCCTGCTATGGGGCAGCCGGGTAATCATGCCCCGGAAAGGAAGGGAAGCGTTCATCAGAGAACTCCACAGTGAGCACCCTGGCATCGTGTTAATGAAGGCCATTGCCCGGTCACATGTATGGTGCCCGGGGATTGACTCAGACCTGGAACACTGGGTTTGCAGGTGCACGACATATGCCCAGCTGGGCAATGCCCCCAGGGAAGCCCCACTCAGCCCGTGACCCTGGCCCACCAGGCCATGGTCACGTATTCACTGGGTTTCCAGGTATAAAAGGGGAGGTCCCACCCAGGGTTAGCACTCCTTGGTCCTGGGAATAAAGGTTAAGGTCACGTAGTGACTGTGTCTGCAGTACATGCCTCATGTGAGTTTATAGTAAGGTGCAGGGACACCACAGTTCTACTTAGAAAAGAGAAGTTCGAGAGGAGATTTGATAGAGATGCTCAAAATCACACGGGCTCTGGACAGACTAGACCGAGAGAAACTATTCCTATTGGCAGAAGGGTCGAGAACCAGAGGACACAGATTTAAGGTGATTGGCAGAAGAACCAAAGGTGACATGAGGAAAAACTTTTGGACAGCGAGTGGTTAGGATCTGAAAGGAGGCATATTCAATCATGGCTTTCAAAAAGGAATAGTATAAGTACCTAAAGGAAAAAAAAACTGCAGGGCTACAGGGAAAGGGCAGGGGAGTGGGACAAACTGAACTGCTCTTGCAGAGAGCCGGCATGGGCTTGATGGGCCGAATGGCCTCCTTCTGTACTGTAACAATTCTATGATTCTATTCTAGCTGAAGCTCTGACCACAATCTTCCTTGGATATGGGGGTGGTGCAAGATGACTGGAAGACTGCAAGTGTTACAACCCTGTTCAAAAAGGGAGAGCGGGATCAACCTGGTATCTACAGGCCAGTCAGTCTAACATCAATGGTGGGAAAACTACTAGAGATCATTATCAGGGACAAAATAAAATCTCACTTGAAGCAGTATGGGTTAATAAGGGACAGTCAGCATAGATTTGTTAAAGGCAAATCATGTCTGACTAACCTGATTGAGTTATTTGATGAAGTGACCGAGAGATGATGAAGGTAGTGCAGTAGATGTTGTATATGGACTTTCAAAAAGCATTTGATAAAGCACCATGTGATAACCTTTTGGAAAAGAGTAGCACAAGGTATTAAAGGGATGGTGGTAACTTAGGTACCTAACTGGTTAAGGGATAGGAGGCGGAGATTCCTAGTGGACGGATGTTTTTCTGACTATAGAGAAGGATGTGGTGGAGTCCCCCAGGGGTCGATATTAGGACCATTGCTTTTGTTTTTATAAATGGCCTGGACCCAAAGTTTGCGGGTGATACATAACTTGGGAATGTAGTAAGTGGTGAGCAGGGTAGTAGCAGACTTCAGGAGGACATAGACAGACTGGTGAAATGGGCAAACACGTGGCAGGTGCAATTTAATGCAGATAAGTGTGAAGTGATGCATTTTGGGAGGAACAACATGAAGAGGCCAAATAATCCAAATGGTACTATTTTCAAGGAGGTGGGGGGCAAGAACAAAGGGACCTGGGGGTGCATATTCACAAATCCTTGACGGTGGCAGTGCAAGTTGATCAGGCATTTAAGAAAGTGGATGGGTTGCTTGGCTTTGTAAATAGGGACATTGAACACAAAAACAAGGAAGCCTTTACAAATCGCCCAGTCTTAGGCGGAGTATTGTGTACGATTCCGGACCCCCACGCTTTAAGAAGTATGTCAAGGCCTTGGAGAGGGTACACAGGAGGCTTACTAGGATGATACCAGGGATAAGGGACTTCAGTTATGTGGAGAGATTGGACAAGCTGAGATTGTTCTCCTTTGAGTAGAGAAGGTTAAGGGGAGACCTAGAGGTATTCAAAATTATGAGGAGTTTTTATAGAGGTGGTTTCCTCTGGCAAGTGGGTCGGTAACCAGAAGTCATAGATTTAAAATTGGCAAAAGAAAGAGAGGGGAAATTAGGAGAAATTCCTTCACACAGAGGGTTGTTTAGATCTGGAACGCACTACCTGAAAGATTGGTGGAATCAGGTTCCACAGGAACTTTCAAAAGACAATTGGATGTGTATTGGAAGAGGACGAAGTTGCAGGACTATGGGGAAAAAGCTGGGCAGTGGGATTAATTGGAGAGCTCTTTCAAAGAGCTGGCATGGGCACGATGGGCCGAATGGCCTCCTTCTGTGCTGTACAATTCTATGATTTGAAAGCTCTGTGATGCCTTTAATTCTAGTTTATAGAAACAAACATTGGAACTGAATTATTTCACATCAGATCAAAATCTGTTTTTCTCCCAAATTATACCTCGAGGCCAATTAGAAATTGTACTTTTAAAACTGGCACTCTTCCCAACTTGCCTGTACAACAATTTGATCTGAATATAAACTACTTCCTCTCATATTAACTAGGCAGAATTGATTAAATACCGACATTATTTAAAAAAATAATTGAACCAGGTAATTTTCTAACTTTTACTGAAATGTAAAATCAGAAGTTGGGAAAACAAACCAATTACTTTCTTTGCAGTGGTTTTAAGTGTACGTCAAGCCTGGGTCTATGGAAGAAAATATATCTCTCTGAAAAGTGTGCTGTGTTTAACAACTATTCATTTTTAAATCCCTCTCTGGCCTCGTCCCTCATTTCTGTAACATCTGAGATATCTGCATTCCTACAATTCTGGCCTCTTGAGCATAACTGATTTTAATCGCTGAACCATTGGCGGCCGTGCCTTCAGCTGCCTGGGCCCTAAGCTCTGGAACTCCCTCCCGAAACATCTCCGCCTCTCTACCTCTCTCTCCCCCTTTAAGACACTCTTTAAAACCGACCTCTTTTGGTCACCTCTCCCAATATCTCCTTATGTGGCTCGATGTCAAATTTATTTTGATAACGCTCCTGTGAAGCGCCTTGGGATGTTTTACTGCATTAAAGACGTTATATAAATGCCAGTTATTGTTGTTGGATGGAGCTACATTTATTGGGATTACTGAATGGGACACACTTCACCATATTTACTCATTTATACCTCATTTTCTTTTGGCTGACATCTGGGGGGAAATGTTCCAATGTATGCGCCATTGGGGAGGAACCTCATCCACTGCCAGTGCATAACAGAGGCCGGAAAACTGGGGACAGCGGCCTCCGTCACATGCTTGCCATGCCCGCCATTTAATTTTCCTCTGTGCCCACTTGATCCTAACGTCCAAACGCAAATTGAAAAGAATCAACTCCATGGTGTCTCTTGGAATTGTTCATTGCTCTGCAAGTTGTGGTGTGAACAATTGCCCAAATGATGTTTGATACGTCATTATTTCTTTTCACAAAGGTAATGTGCGGAGAGAAATACAAGAACAGATCTAATAAGACTGCCTAGAAATCGAAGTTCCCCACCCCACCCCCACTCATAGTATCCAGTTGCCTCAACAGTGACCCCTGCAGGTCAGATGAGGGAGGCCGTTCAGCCAGCCTGGTACAGAAATCTAAATTCACTCCCTCCACCATCACAATGGGTATTAATCGCTCCTTATATGAAGAAGAGCTTCCTGACATCAGTGCTGAACTTGCCTTTTACCAGTTGGCACCAATAGCCACTAGTCCGTCAGTTGCCGTTCAAGTTGAAATGGTGTTCAGGATTAACCTTTTTTATTCCACTTGGTACTTTATATAGATCTCGCATATGCTTCCTTTTAAGACTGAAGAAAGCAGGCTTTTCTAACCTTTTCACATCACAAACCCATTCAGTTGGGTCAGTCTGTCGTCTCCAGTGCAGCATTTTGGTGCATTTTACACTAATGCTGTTTAGTGAGGTAAACTGTACATCTAGTAAGAACTTTGTTCTTATTGTAGTGTGGGAAGTATACGAGTTGCCAAAGGAACAGAATACTGTAGGAGGCAACAGAAAAGGTACAAAATAATATGGGTTGACTAAACTTTGACACTGCGTTTAAATAGATGGAGGAAATAGAAATAGGTAAAGGAATTGTGAGACACTAAATTTGGGATAATATTTCTCTTATCTGCCACATTTATTTACTACTTCATATTTTATTTTTCAACTTTCTTCATTTCAGTATGTCTTTCATTCTCATATCTTACAACCAAATTCAGAATTCTTGCTTAGATGTCAGCCTTGGCTCTGTGGGTAGCACTCTTGTTTCTGGGTCAGAAGGCTGTGGGTTCAAGTCCCACTCAAGAGATTTAAATACAAAAATCTCGGCTGATAGATTTAATTAACACCTTTCATGACCTCAGGACGTCCCAAAGCACTTTGCAGACAATGAGCTACTTCTAAAGTAACAACTGAAAATACTCAGCAGGTCAGGCAGTATCTGTGGAGAGAGAAAGAGAGTTAAACATTCACCTTGTTTCTCTTTCCACAGATTTTGCCTCACCTGCTGAGTATTTCCAGCATTTTCTGTTTTATTTCAGATTTCCAGCATCCGCAGTATTTTGCTGATGTACTTTGGGAGTATAGTCACTGTTGTAGTGTAGGAAATGCGGCAAATCACTGCACATGGCAAAATCCCACAAACAGCAATTATGATAATGACCTGATCATCTGTTTTTTTGATGTTGGCCGATGTCATGTATGTACTTTTGGGATCACTAACCACTAGATGGCGTCACTGTTGGAGGCCATTGGGTTGCACGCACGTGTGTCCAGCCCAATTATAAAAGGCCAGCCATTTTGTATATTATTCACTTTGGGCCTTAATAAAGCAGAGCCAAGGTTATACTTCTTGGAGTTAAACAGTACTCAGTCTAACAGTTATTGCATACATAACAGTTGAGGTATAAATATTGGCTAGGAAATCGGGGAGCACTGTTTGTTCTTCAAAATAGTTGCATTGAGTTTTTATGTCCACTTAAAAGAAAGAAGCAAGAAAGACTTGCATTTATATAGTGTTTTTCATGACTTCAGGATGTCCCAAAGCACTTTACAGCCAATGAAGTACTTTTGGAGTGTAGTCACTGTTGTAATATGGGAAACCGTGGGAGTGCGAGGCTGGAGCTGTGAGCAAATCAAAAAAAGCTAGCCACTGCAGGGGCGGGGCACGGAGGTCGGGAGCGGCGAGGAGCAGAGGGAGGGACCAGCGAGGTCTGGAGATTGGAAGCGTAGAGGAGAGGACGGACGAGGCTCGGAGGAGCGGAGAGGTCGGAGCCCAGAGCTGCAGCAGCGTGGACAAGACCAAGGGAAGGCGCAGCATGGGCCAATAGCGAGGCTGTGAGGTTGTGAGGCTCACATTGCGTACTATGAATTCCACATGGAGCGAGGTCCAGTGGTTAGGAAGGAGGACAGTAGGAGTATGTTTGAGATTGTGTGTATGTATTAGCACATGCGGCGGAGCCTGGTCTCCAGTCGTCTTGGATCCCCTTGCCACTGGACCAAGACCTTGCTCCGTCAAGTCCGAGTGATGGTTGGTGTGCAACAGCCACCCCATGTTAAAATAATTCACGCACAGGCATCTTCCACCATTTAAAATGAGTTCATCAGTCACCTGAGTACTCATTTTTAGTGTGGAAGCAAGTCATCCTCGTTCCCGAGGGACTACCTTTGATGATGATGGTGATGTCGGGAAATGCGACAGCCAATCTGTGCACAGCGCAAGCAGCAATGTGATGACCAGATAATCTGTTTTAGTGATGTAAACTGAGGGATAAATATTGGCCAGGCACCAATGGTAACGTCTTGTTCAAAATATCATCTTTTACATCCATCCACCTTAGTGGGCAGACAGGACCTCGATTTAATGTCTCACCCGAAGGACGGCCACTCTGACAGTGCAGCGCTCCCTCCGTACTGCACTGGCAATTTCAGCTGGACTATGGGCCCAAGTCTCTGCGGTGGGATTTGAACATATAACCTTAAGACTCAGAGGTGGGCAATGTACCCACTGAGTCAATACTAATGCAAGTACTTGTGTATTCTATACATTTCTTTTAGCCAACCACACAGCATTTAAGTTTTGTGATCTTTGCTTTTTGAACAAATAAAACAAACATGAGAAATACATACAGTAATTCAAGCATTAAAATATCTACACATATAAACTCTTTTGTATAAACTCTGATAATTATGGCCCTTCATTAACTGCAATGAAATGCAACTGCTATTTTGCCTAGAATTACATAGAATTTTACTACAACAAAAACAACTTGTATTTATATAGCGTCTTTAATGAAGCTTTCACAGGAGTATTATGAGATAAAACATTTGACACCGAGCCGCTTAAGTAGAAATTAGCACAGGCAACCAAAAGCTTGGTCAAAGAGATAGGTTTTAAGGAGTGTCTGGAAGGAGGAAAGAGAGGTAGAGAGGGAGAGAGGTTTAGGCAGGGAGTTCCAGAGCTTGGGGCCGAGGCAACACAAGACATGTCCACCAATGGTTGAGCAATTACAATCAGGGATGCTCAGGAGGGTAGAATTAGAGGAGTGCAGACATCTCGGGGGGGGGGGGGGGCGGGGGGGTTGTGGAGCTGGAGGAGATTAGAGATCGGAAGGGGTGAGGCCATGGGGGGATTTGAAAATATGGATGAAAATTTTGAAATCGAGGTGTTGCTCAACCGGGAGCCAATGTAGATCAGCGAGCTCAGGGGGTGATGGGTGAGCGGGACTTGGTGTGGGTTAGGACATGGGCAGCCGGGTTTTGGATCACCTTTAGTTTACGTAGGGTAGAATGTGGGAGGCCAGCCAGGAGAGCATTAGAATAATCAAGTCTAGAGGTAACAAAGGCATGGATGAGGGCTACAGCAGTGGATGAGCTGAGCTAAGGGCGGAGACAGGCGATGTTACGGAGGTGGAAATAGGCGGTCTTTGTTATGCTGCGGATATGTGGTCAGAAGCTCATTTCAAGGTCAAATATAACACCACGGTTGCAAACAGTCTGGTTCAGCCTCAGACAGAAGTTGGGGAGAGGGATGGAGTCAGTGCCTCGGGAATGGAGTTTGTTTTCGGTCCCTGCCTCAATGACTTTGGTCTTCCCAATATTCAATTGGAGAAAATGTCTGATCATCCAGAAATGGATGTCAGAGAAGCAGTCTGACAATTTAAAGACCGTGGAGGGGGTCAAGAGAAGTGGTGGTGAGGTAGAGCTAGGTGTCATCAGCGTACATGTGGAAACTGACGCTGTGTTTTCGGATGATGTCACCAAGGGGCAACATGTAGATGAGAAATAGGAGGGGGCCAAGGATAGATCCTTGGGGGACACCAGAGGTAACGATCCGGGAGTGGGAAGAGAAGCCGTTGCAGGTGATTCTCTGGCTACGATTAGATAGGTAAGAATGGTAGGACAGGCTTGATGGACTAGATAATTTTTACCTGACCGCCATTGTTCGCACGTTCATATGTTCGGAACCAGGCGAGTGCAGTCCCACCCAGCTGGACGAAGGTGGAGAGGCACTGGAGAAGGATAGAGTGTTTAATCTTGTCAAAGGCTGCAGACAAGTCAAAAAGGACGAGGAAGGATAGTTTGCCTTTGTCAGAGTCACATAGGATTTCATTTGTGACTTTAATGAGAGCCGTTTCGGTACTGTGGCAGGCACGGAAACCAGATTGGAGGGATTCAAACATGGAATTCCGGGAAAGATGGGCACGGATTTGAGAGGTTCAAGGACTTTGGAGAGGATAGGCAGGTTGGAGATGGGGTGGTTGTTTGCAAGGACGGAGGGGTCCAGGGTTGTTTTTTTTGAGGGGTGGTGGTGGCAGATTTAAGGGAGAGGGGGACAGTACCCGAGGAGAGAGAACCGTTAACAATGTCAGCTAACATGGGAGCCAGAAAAGAAAGTTGGGTGGTTAGTAGTTTGGTGGCAAGAGGGTCAAGGGAGCAGGAAGTGGGTCTCATGGACAGGATGAGCTCAGAAAGGTCGCAAGGGGAGATCGGAGAGAAGCTGGAGAAAGATGTGTGGTCAGGGCTAGGGCATGGTGCTTCCTAAGATGAAGTTTGGCCCGGTGCACTAGGGGAAGGAAGGGAAGAGGCAGAGGCGGCCGAACAGATGATCTCAATCTTAGAGACAAAGAAGTGCATGAGCTCCTCACACTCATTGTCGGAGGTGAGTGTAGAGACTGGGGAGAGGGGTTTAAAAAGGCGTTTTGCAGTGGAGAATAGAAGCCGGGGTTTATCTTTACATTCCAGAATGATTCTGGAATAGTGAGCAATTTTGGCAGACCAAACAGGCCATTTGACCCAACTGGTCTATGCCGATGTTTATGCTCCACATGATCCTCCTCCCACCCAACTTCATCTAACACTATCAGCATGTCCTTCTATTCCTTTCTCACTCATGTACTTATCTAGCTTCCCCTTAATTGTATCTATGATATTCGCCTCGACTACTCCTTGTGGTAGCAAGTTCCACATTCTAACCACTCTCGAGGTAAAGAAGTTTCTCCTAAATTCCATATTGGAATTATTAGGAAATATTGTATATTTATGACCCCTAGTTTTGGCCTCTCCCACAAATAGAAATATTTCTCTATGCGTACCCTATTGAACCCCTTCATAATTTAAAAAACCTTTATCGGGTCCTCTTCTCTTTTCTATAGTAAAGAGCCCTAGCCTGTTAAATCTTTCCTGATAGTTCTGGTATCATCCTTGTAAGTGTTTTTTTGCATTTCCTCCAGTGCCTTTATATCCTTATTGCAATATCAAACCAGAATTGAAAACAGTACTATCTAAGTGCAGTCTAACCAAGGTTCGCAGCAAGTTCAACATAACTTCTCTGCTTTTGAAACCAATATAGTGACCAGCTGTTCATAGATCATTGTGTTGTGTTTTGGAGTAATTTCCTTTTCAAACAGAAAGTACGTGACCTTATTCTGTTTTATTAAATTAAAGGATTTATTAATTTGTTTAAGAAGTGTGACGTGCTGCCTTTTGGTAGGAAGAGAGGCAATAGAAATGAAATGGTACAATTTTAAAGGGGATGCAGGATCAGAGAGATCTTGGGATGTATGTACACAAATCTTTGAAGGTGGTGGGACAAGTTTTAAAAAAACATATGGATTCCTTGACTTTATTAATAGAGTAATACAGTAGAAATGCAAGGAAGTTGGGCTAATCCTTTGATATACTGGCTACGCCCCAGCTGGAGTAGTGTGTCCATTTCTGGGCACCACACTTGAGGAAGGATGTCAAGGCCTTAGAGAGGTTGCAGAGGAGATTTACTAGAAAGGTACCAGGGATGAGAAACTTCAGTTATGTGGAGAGACTAGAAAAGCTGGGCTTATTCTCATTAGAGCAGGAGAAGGTTAAGGGGAGATTTAGTCGAGGTGTACAAAATCATGAAGGATTTTGATAGAGAGAAATTGTTTCCACTGGCAGAAGAGTCAGTAACCAGAGGACACAGATTTAAGGTAATTGGCAAAAGAACCAGAGGCGAGATGAGGAGCAATATTTTTACGCAACAAGATGTTGTGATCTGGAATGCACTGAATTGCTTGAAAGAGTGGTGGAAGCAGATTCAATAGTAACTTTCAAAAGGGAATTGGATAAATACTTGAAGGGGAAAATTTTCAGGCCTATGGGGAAAGGGCAGCCGAATGGGACGAATTGGAGAGTGTCATGTATTCAACTATCATTGTAACCCATGTATAAGCTGACCTAAGTTGTACACCGTGAGAACATTGACCACAAGGGGCAAACTTGTGGGAGACACTCCTAACCTGGACTTTCAGGTACAAAAGGGGAAGCTCCACCCACCTTCATCACTTGAGGTCTTGGTAATAAAGGTAATTGTTCACAGTGTGACCTTCTCTCAAGTATGAGCCTCGTGTGCATTTATACTGTATAGTAAGGACATATCATTGGCAACGAGAAACTGGAATTTGAACCACGCGAGCATGGCCACAAGCAGCACAGAAGAGAGGTACTGTGTTGGTGATGATTGGGACGACTTTATTGAGAGACTACAGCAAAGTTTTGTCACTAAGGAATGGTTGGGACAGGATTCGGCCGACAAACGCAGGGCTCATCTCCTGACGGTTTGTGGATCCAGAACGTACTCCCTGATGAAGGACCTCCTAGCGCCAGAGAAGCCGGCGGACAAGACATTCGAAGAGCTCAATATGTTGATCGGGGAACACCTTAAACCGGTGAACAGCATGTACATGGCGAGACACCGGTTTTACATGCACCGGCAGCGAGAAGGGCAAAGCGTTCCAGACATCGTGGCAGACCTCTGGCGACTGGCGAGCCTATGTAAGTTCCCCGATGCATGCAGAGCGGAGATGCTGCGAGACTTTTTTATTGAGGGCATCGGGCACACTGGGGTTTTCAGGAAACTGACTGAGACCAAAGATTTGACCTTGGAAGCGGCGGCTCTGATAGCCCAGACATTTATCTCAGGGGAGGAAGAGACCTGAATGATGTATGACAAAAATCTTGGTTCAAATGCGGCAAACGACCAGGGAGTCAACATTATTAACGCGGCACACAATTCTCTAAGCAGGCAAGAGCAATCGGACATGCCCCAGCATGTAGTCGAACCCAAAGGGGGAATTCAACAGAGACAATGGCTAGCTGAATGGCGATTCATGCCATCGCAATGGACAATGCGGACAATAATGGAGACATCAACACCTGTTAATGGTGCACTTAAGGACAGTTACAGAGACGATCGACTGGTAATGGACTTTTTGTTTCCAACAACGGGGCCTCCAGCTCATGCTGGAGGTGTGGAGGCAAACACCCAGCCAGAGCTTGCAGGTATCAGCAATATACCTGCAGAAACTGCAATGTCAGCGGTCACTTGGCACGTATGTGCAGGAAGCCTGCAGCCAGGTTGATGTACGAGGAGGACGGGCCCGATGTAAGCCCTACGAGGCCAAATGAATACTGGGGGAAATCACTGGAAGCTGAAGTTCAGTGAGTTCATGTGGAGCACATATACAGTTCATATACCAGGACGCTACCGATAATGATGAACATGCTCCTCAATAGCATCCCAGTATCAATGGAGCTAGACACGGGGGCCAGCCAGTCCCTGATGGGCATTAAACAGTTTGAAAGGTTGTGGGTGTCCAAGGCCAGGAGGCCAAAATTATTGCCGATTGATGCACAGCTACGAACATATACAAAGGAGATCATTCCGGTGCTAGGCAGCGCCACGGTAGTCGTGACCCACAAAGATTCGGAGAACAAGTTGCCACTCTGGATTGTCCCGTGGGATGGTCCCGCACTACTGGGGAGGAGTTGGCTTGCTGTCATGAACTGGAAATGGGGCGATGTCAATGCAATTTCTTCTGTGGAGCGAGTATCATGCTCACAGGTCCTGGACAAATTTGACTCATTATTTCAACCTGGCATCGGCACTTTCATGGGGACCAAGGTAGTGATTCACATAAACCTGGACGCCAGGCCAGTACACCACAAGGCCAGAGCGGTGCCGTACGTGATGCGGGAAAAGATAGAATGTGAATTGGACCGCCTGCTGAGGGAAGGCATCATATCACCAGTCGAATTCAGTGACTGGGCGAGCCCGATCGTGCCGGTGCTCAAGGCGGATGGTTCGGTTAGGATATGTGGCGATTACAAGGCCACCATCAATCGGGTGTCACTCCAAGACCAGTACCCGCTATCGAGAGCGGAGGACCTCTTTGCGACGCTATCCAGTGGCAAACTTTTTTCAAAATTGGACCTGACCTCAGCTTACATGACCCAGGAGCTGGCGAGTGAGTCGAAGAAGCTGACCACCATCACGACACACAAGGGGTTGTTTGAGTATAACACATGTCCGTTCGGGATTTGTTCGGCCGCCGCGATCTTTCAGCGAAATATGGAAAGCCTCCTCATGTCAATTCCAAGGACGGTGGTTTTTCAAGACAACATCCTCATCACGGGTCGCTATACTGAAGAACACCTCCACAACCTGGAGGAGGTGCTACGCAGACTGGACCGGGTAGGGCTGCGACTGAAAAAGGCAAAGTGCGTCTTCTTAGCTCCAGAGGTAGAATTGCTGGGGGGGAGGATAGCAGATGGAATCAGACCTACTGCGTCCAAAATGGAAGTGATCCAGAGAGCACCCAGACCCCGTAACACAACGGAGATGAGTCGTGATTTCCTGGGGCTCCTGAACTATTTTGGTAACCTTCTTCCCAAATTAAGCACGCTGTTAGAGCCTTAAACACGTGCTCCTACGCAAAGGTCGCGATTGGGTGTGGGGGGACAGCCAGGAAAGGACTTTTGATGGAGCATAACAAATTGCGTGCTCTAACAAACTGTTAACGTTATATGACCCGTGTAAGAAACTAGTTTTAACGTGCGATGCATCGTCCTATGGGGTCGGGTGTGTGTTGCAGCATGTTAATGCCAATGATCAGTTGCAGCCGGTAGCTTATGCCTCCAAAAGTCTGTCCCAGGCAGAAAGGGGCTACGGGATGGTGGAAAAGGAAGTGCTAGCATGTGTATATGCAGTAAAAAAAAAATGCACCAATACCGGTTGGCAGGAAATTTGAGCTGGAGACACATCACAAACCCCTAACATCCCTTTTAGCCGACAACAAGGCCATAAATGCGAATGCATCGGCCCGCATACAGAGGTGGGCACTTAGGTTAGTCGCCTATGACTACACAATTCGGCACGGACCAGGCACTGAAAACTGTGCCGATATACTCAGCAGGCTCCCACTAGCCACCACTGAGGGGGCAACTGAGCATGATGCTGAGATGGTCATGGCTGTTGAAGCTTTCGAAAGCGAAGGCTCACCTGTGACAGCCCATCAGATTACAGTCTGGACAAATAAAGAC
This sequence comes from Pristiophorus japonicus, assembly GCF_044704955.1. Classification (NCBI taxonomy): domain Eukaryota; kingdom Metazoa; phylum Chordata; class Chondrichthyes; family Pristiophoridae; genus Pristiophorus; species Pristiophorus japonicus. The sequence goes on along the minus strand of NC_091983.1, from coordinate 26,608,965 downwards.
CCGCTACTGTCTTTAGTTAAGAAATGTGTCCTGAGTGGGGACTGGGCAGCCACATACGGGGCATGCCCTGAGGAATTTAAACCGTTTCATAGGTGCAAGGATGAACTCTCGATTCAGGCCGATTGCCTTCTGTGGGGAAACCGAGTAGTCATGCCCCAGATGGGCAGAGAGGTGTTTATCAGAGAACTTCACAATGAGTACCCGGGCATTGTCATGATGAAGGCAATTGCCAGGTCACACGTTTGGTGGCCAGGGATAGATGCAGACCTGGAATTTTGTGTTCACAGGTGCAACACGTGTGCTCAGCTGGGCAACGCACCCAGGGAAGCCCCCCTTAGCCCTTGGTCCTGGACCGCCAAGCCATGGTCACGCATCCATGTGGACTATGCAGGTCCTTTCATGGGAAAAGTGTTTTTGGTTGTAGTAGACGCCTACTCCAAATGGATTGAGTGTGCCATTTTAAATTCAAGCACATCCTCTGCCACGGTAGAAAGTCTACGGGCAATGTTCGCCGCCCATGGTCTATCGGACGTCTTGGTCAGCAACAATGGCCCGTGCTTCACAAGCACTGAATTCCAGGACTTCATGGCAGGCAATGGAATCAACCATGTCAGAACGGCACCGTTCAAGCCGGCCTCAAACGGCCAGGCGGAACGAGCAGTGCAGATAATCAAACAGGGGATGCTCAGAATCCAAGGGGGTTCCCTCCAAAGCTGCTTATCACGCCTCCTGTTGGCCAATAGATCCCGACCACACTCGCTCACAGGGGTTCCACCCGCAGAGCTGCTAATGAAAAGGACGCTCAAAACCAGGTTATCCTTTATACACCCGACTATGAAAAAAATTGTTGAGAGCAAGTATCAGTCACAATGTGACTACCATGACAGGAATGCGAGGGTGCGATGTATTGATGCCAATGACCCTGTTTTTGTCCTTAATTATGCTGCAGGGCCCAAATGGCTTGCAGGCACTGTGATTGCCAAAGAGGGGAATAGGGTTTTGGTAGTTAAACTTACCAATGGACAAATCTGCCGCAAACATGTGGATCAAACTAAAAGGAGGTTCAGCAACCCCATAGAAGAAGCAGAGGAAGAACACGACGTAGAGTTTACTCCACCACAGTGACCGAACACCGGAACCAAGTGGAGGAGAGCCCTGTCACTGTGGGCAGTCCGGACAGGCCTGAGGCACCGCAAACAGCAGACACTGAGGCTAGCGCCCAACAACCGGAGCCTCAACTCAGGTGCTCTACAAGAGACCGTAAACCACCAGAGAGACTTAACCTGTGATTCAAATAAGACTTTGGTGGGGGGGGGGGAGGTGATGTCATGTATTCAACTATCATTGTAACCCATGTATAAACTGACCTAAGTTGTACACCTTGAGAATATTGACCACAAGGGGCGAACTTGTGGGAGACACACCTAACCTGGACTTTCAGATATAAAAGGGGAAGCTCCACCCACCTTCATCACTTGAGGTCTTGGTAATAAAGGTAACTGGTCACAGAGTGACCTTCTCTCAAGTATGGGCCTCATGTGCATTTATACTGTATAGTAAGGACCTATCAGAGAGCACTTTCAAAGAGCCGGCACAGACATGATGAGTCAAATGGCCTCTTCTGTGCTGTATCATTCTATGGATTCTAAGATACAGCTTTAATTTTTTTTTCCAGAGAAAAATCAATAATTACAACCCAAGTTGTACTAATCTCTGCAGCTCAGTCATTAATCGTTCCAGGTTGATATGGTGTACAGGGGAGCTCTGTGTGCATACATGTGAGAAGAAAGAAATGGATTTTGAAATTTGAAAATGATTATCAACGATAAGCTATAGCTGAGGTATAGCTCTCGTGGTAATCAAATGAAGAGCTGATTCCTCATTCGTGTGTTCCCAGAGTGCGCTGGCTCCGAAACTGTGATCTGCTAGTTACATCCATTTAACCCATTAACTCTTTCCTATCAACAATAGTAAGGGGATCACCATAGGAACAGTGGAAGGCTTGAATGAGAGAATGCCATTCTGTTCATTAAGTTGCCCATTCCACAGACCATAAACGATCTATCCTGCCACCCGCTACGATTTTACTCCAGTTATTCAATCTCCCGAGAAAGGCGGCTGCAGTAGCCCCAGCTGATCCCCAAAGGGTTAACCACCTCCATTATCCAATTTGACCACTGTCGCCCTTGACAGCACTACATTTCCAGGTACTGAGGGACTTCTGTGAGAAACAGACAGCATAGAGTTGATTCATGGTGAAGCCAATATGAACATAGCAATAGCAATAGATTCCTATCAGTGCCTCCGCAGATGCCACTTGGTTTACGATCACTAATAAAGTTAAGCAAAGTCTTCCAAGACATTCCGACTACACTGGGCGACCGTAGCCACCCTGTGAGGAGCATGTGCTACATTCAAGAAGCTCACAGCTAAATTCAAAAGTAAGAATAATCAAGACTTGTATACGATTTTCCAAAAGGCAAAAGAACTTACTGGGACCAGAAACTTCTTCACCTCTTCCAATGCATGGCTCATGCGAGAATATGCTTCTCCAGCTGGGACAAACACTTCAATTAGCACATGGAGGTCATCACCTAAATGTGCATACTTGGCCTCTCCACTTTTCCTCAGTTCTTCTTCCTGTGCAAAGAACAGAGTTACAAAAATTTAGAGAGATTTATGCTTGCCCCAATTACATTTGCGTCTTTGAGATAAAGAAAAACTTGCATTTATAAAAAACCTTTCACATCCTCAGGACACCCAAAAGCGATTCACAAACCGTGAAATAGTTTTTTGACGTGTAGTCACTGTTGTAATGTAGGCAAAGGGGGCCAGCCAATTTGTACACAGCAAGATCCCACCAACAACTGTGCGATAAATGACTGGATGATCTGTTTTAGTTGCTGGTTGAGAGATACATATCGGCCAGGACACCGGGGAGAACTCCCCTGCTCTTCTTTGAAATAGTGCCCTGGGATCTTTTACACCCACCTGAGAGCGCAGATGGGGCCTCGGTTTAATGTCTCATCTGAAAGATGGCACCTCCGATAGTGCAGCACTCCCTCAGCACTGCACTGGACGTGTCAGCCTGGACTTTGTGCTCACGTTTCTGGAGTGGGGCTTAAACCCACGATCTTTGTGATTCAGAGGCAAAAGTGCTATTCACTGAGCCAAGGTTGACATGTTTAGTAGGAATTGATTAAGTCAAAACTACAAAGTATAAACCGGTTTATTATCAAATTGTAACCAGTAGCTGAGCAGGGAAGGGCAACAGTCCAGGAGAATCATCCTGCCTTCCTCCGAGGAAGCAGCGAGGCTCTTTGGAAATGGAGGATGGCTACACCAGCGCCAGTGGGAGTAGAGGAGGAGTGGGCTGGTGCTTGGGATGGGCCGGTGGGGTGATCCACAACCCTGGGGTCGACCCACCTTTCTCCCCCACATTCCCAGGCTCCGGGAGCCTTCTCCTCTTTGCCAGATTGTTCATGCATCACTCTCCCTCAGCTATTCTGTTGTTTCCATTTACAGCTGCTCTAGACCCATCTTTTGTTTCTTCACTTGTCCCATTGCCACTCCCTTTTGCCTTGCACCATCATCCCTTAAGTCATTTAATCTCTCCTGCCCTCCACCCGACCACGGATCTTCCCTTTGTTCTGTCCATCCTCTCGCCATTTTCCCTGGCTCTGACCTTGTTTAAAAAATGTTAGGGGGTGAAATTTCCCCGCGCCCCAATTGGAGGTGGTAACCTTCCGGGGCTGGGACATTTAGCGCCCGGTGCGGAAGTCTCGCCCCCGCCGCTGAATTGGGCTTGTCGCCCCTCAAAGGAAGTGGAGCGCCATCTTCGGTGCTCCACTTCCTTTGGGGGCGTGTCCCAGGGCGCTACTGGGGCGAAATGTTCAGCGCTATGCGGACGCTCCCCATAGTGCTGACGTGCTCCAATGCCCCTCCCCTTCGATTAAAGGAGCGGGCCGCTGCGCACTCTGCACGGCCTCTGATGGCCACCACTGGGCCACCAGGGCAGCGTGAGACCGGGCCAACAGCCCGGCGCCCAAGATGGCGTGCCGGGCTGCACGATGGCGGCCTGGACCATTCTAGGGCCACCATCGTCAAGCTGACCAGAGAGTCGACTGACAAAAAAAAGATGGCGGCTCAGGGCGACTTGCAAAGAGGGTGCTGACATCTGCTCGCGCCAGCGTTGTGCCTTGCGGGGCAATTTCCCTCATGGGGCATTAAGGGGTCGGTGCGGGGCGATGAGGGATCACTGCGCACGCCAATGACATCATCGGCAGTTGCACGGCGGCCCGGGGTGCTAACCGCGGGGTACGGCGTTGCCATGGCAGTGCCTCTGCAATCTCTCAGGCAATATCCCAGGACGCAGTAGTGCTCCCCCTCCCCAGGGCCAAAACTATCTTAGGACCCCATGGAGGTACTAACGGGGCTATAAAAAGGGGCAATTTGGCCCTGCTAATCTCCTAATCTCCAAATACTGACAAAAGGTCACTGGCCTGAAATGTTAACTCTATTCCTCTCTCTACAGATGCTGCCTGATCTGCTGAGTGTTTGCAGTATTCTCTTTTTATTTTAGGCTCTTTGACAACCCAGCAACATCCCGAAAACCCACAGGCACATGACCACACGGCAATACCTGGCTAATGTCAAGTGAGTTATGTTTCACAGTTCATTAGGGGTGAACAAACCAATCCAAATTTATTTTGTCCCCTTTTGTTTGGTACAAAACATTTGTTTCTTTTTGCGCGCCTTTCACATTTCCAGAGCCGGCATGAGAAGAAATGCACAATTTCATAGTCTAGTCACAGCCATAATTTACAAACACACCACCATTCCCTCATGCATCAACAGTTTTATTAATGTTAGAGTTTCCCTCCATATGTACAAAGATTGGATTTGACTTTATGCTTTATATGTACTTTTTGACAATATATGCAACATGAATATACTTGTATTATAAAATCCGGAATCTCATCTGTTCATTTCGAAATTTCAATCAATATAGAGAAAAACCATCAGTGGGTAAATGATCAGTGCTATACGCCAAGCTAAAATTAGGAACAATAAAAAGTTGAGAAATTTCAGAGGGCAAATATAACAAAGCTCAGAACTACAAAAATTATTGAATTTCATAAAGTTGATGCAGTTTCATGGATAGAGAGATGGCTTGGCAAAGAGTAGAGATAAATGGATACTTTTCAGATTTGCAGGATGTTGATTGTGATGTGCTTCATGGATCTGATCTGGTCCCCTTTTTTAATTTTCCATTTACATAAACAATTCGTAAGTAAACACAAGAGACCCGGGCGGAGGGGAGACGGGTTAAATTTCTGTCTGCACCGTGTGTAAGTATGTGTCTGGGGGGAGAGGGAACCTGGCAGAGCGGATTGCTCTCCCATTATAGAAACGGTCTTGTTTTAATTCCGTTGGAATCAATGGTGGGGGGGGGGGTGGGGGGGGGAGGAGTTCGATAATGGACAGGTGATCCGCTCTGCCAGATTGCTACACGTGGGGGGAAGATGATTATTAACCCCATTTTACCAAAGTGTTCTGATGGTATCAGATTAGGGGACAAGGTAAGCTGTGAGGAAGACTGCAGGAGGAATGTGGACAGGTTAGCAGAGTGGGCAGAGGGATGGCAGATACAGTTCAGTATCCATAAATTATAGGAATTTAAATCGACTAAAGGAACAAATGGATTTGGGCATGCAGAGATACACAGGACATTAAAGGCAGTAGAACTTTTGATAAGGTTATTAAAATCTCAAACAGAATTCTTGATTTTATATTTGGAGCCATAGGATAACATAACTGATGTAAGAAACATAGAAACATAGAAAATAGGTGCAGGAGTAGGCCATTCGGCCCTTCTAGCCTGCACCGCCATTCAATGAGTTCATGGCTGAACATTCAACTTCAGTACCCCATTCCTGCTTTCTCACCATACCCCTTGATTCCCCTAGTAGTAAGGACCTCATCTAACTCCTTTTTGAATATATTTAGTGAATTGGCCTCAACAACTTTCTGTGGTAGAGAATTCCACAGGTTCACCACTCTCTGGGTGAAGAAGTTCCTCCGCATCTCGGTCCTAAATGGCTTACCCCTTATCCTTAGACTGTGACCTCTGGTTCTGGACTTCCCCAACATTGGGAACATTCTTCCTGCATCTAACCTGTCTAACCCCGTCAGAATTTTAAATGTTTCTATGAGGTCCCCTCTCATTCTTCTGAACTCCAGTGAATACAAGCCCAGTTGATCCAGTCTTTCTTGATAGGTCAGTCCCGCCATCCCGGGAATCAGTCTGGTGAACCTTCGCTGCACTCCCTCAATAGCAAGAATGGTTGGAGTATTGTGTACAGTTTTGGGCACCACATTACAGAAGGATATAAAAGCAATGGAAATTATCCACCAGGATGTTACCAAGGATTTGGGGTTATAAAAAGGGACTTGTGAAGTTAGTGTTTTTTTTCTTTGAAGCTGAGAAGATTGAGGGATGACCAGATAAAGGTCTTCAAGTTTATGAAGCGTTCTGATAGGGTGCATAATGATAAATTGTTCCCATTGGTAGGTTAGATGGCAACAACAACAACTTGAGTTTATATTGCCCCTTTAACACAGTAAAACATCCCAAGGCGCTTCACAGGAGCATTATCAAACAAAATCTGACACCGCGCCACATAAGCAGACATCGAGACGTGACCAAAAGCTACGTCAGAGGTAGATCTTAAGGATTCTCATAAAGGCGGAGAGACAGAGAGGCGAGAGGTTTATGGAGGGGATTCCAGAGTTTAGGACCTAGGCCGCTGAAGGCACAGCCACCAATGGTGGAGCGATGAAATTCGGGGATATGCACGAGGCCAGAATTGGAGGAGCGCAGGGATCTTGGAGGGCTGTAGGCCTGAAGGACGTTACAGTGATCGGGAGGGACGAAGCCACGGAGCGATTTGAAGGCAAGGATGAGAATTTTTAAATTAAAATTAAAAATTATGAAGGGTTATGATAACTTGTTTCCATTGGTAGTTCAGATGGTAACAAGAGATAATCCTTTTACATTTATGGATTTCTGTTACCCCTCTGTACTCCAGATATTTTTGCCTTCTGTGTTTCAGACTGTTCTCATGTTGAGCCCTACTTCCCGATTCTCCAGAGTTTCTTCACTTGTCCTGATGTTTAGTCGCATGAACAGAGAACTCTATTTCAGATCATCTCATTTGTGACAGAATTACACTACACGAGACCTTCTTTTATGCTTTAACTCCAAAAAAATTTATTGAACAGTTTAAAAAAAAAAGCAAGCAAATTGGGACAGTCATGGAACAAATAGGGGCCTAATTTTTTGAGCCGTTCAGTTAAATGAAGCCTGTGTTATAGATGTAGAAAACCTGGTCTAGTCCAAACTTGGAAGTACTGCTGCTACTAAAGAAATACATCGGCTATTTTATAAACATTTTATGGACTTGGCTGGGGGATGGAGGGGAGAGGGAAAAGTCAAATCTGTGTTCAAGAACATAATTTACTTACTCAGAGAATGGTAAGAATGTCAAACCTGCTACCACAAGGAGTAGTCGAGAAAAAGATACATTTAAGAGGCTGGATAAACACGAGAGAAAAATGAATAGAAGGCTCGGCTGATAAGGTTAGATGAAGAGGTGTGGGAGAAGGCTCATGAGGAGCATAAACACCTGCATATAAAATTATGAAGGGGTTCGATAGGGTAAATGTAGAGAAGATGTTACCACTTATGGGGAGACCAAAACTAGGGGCCATAGATATAAGAGAATCGCTAAAAAATCCAATAGGGAATTCAGGAGAAACTTTTTTACCCAGAGAGTGGTGAGAACATGGAACTCGCTACCACGTGGCGTAGTTGAGGCGCATAACATCGATGCATTTAAGGGGGTGCTAGATAGGTACATGAGGGAGGAAGGAATAGAAGGATGTGCTGATTGCGTGAGATGCCGCAAGATGCGAGGGGGCTCTAGTGGAGCATAAACACCGGCACGGACCTGTTGGGCCGAATGTCTTGTTTCTGTGCTGTACATTCTATGTAATATGAAAAGCAAGGAAGGAGGAAGTCTAAGTGGCCCATCAAGCCCATTGCTTGCACAGGCTGTTTAAGATGTAGCCCCACATGGCCTCTGCCTCACTTATTGGGCCAAAAATTGCGGCCTCGCCGGGTCCGTATAAAGTGCCTCACAAAAGTTGGTTCTCGGGGCGCGATGTGCATACATCGAAAATCGGCTTTTCTGATATGTCCAAATTTCTTTAGATAGATCGAACGCATCCCCGCAGGAAGGATGTCCGCGCGACAGAGGTTGGGTTTGCCCAGCAAATATCCTTCAAAATTTCATGCCTGGTAAAAGCAGGCGCATAGCTTACTTTTATCAGCGTATCACTTTTAAAACATAGAAAAATTTAATTTAATCATTCATTTTGATATTAAAACCCTGTACCTTAAGCTAAGTTTATTTTTTAACGCTTAAAAAAAAAGCCAAAAAATATATATTTTTCTAAAATATTAAATTACATTTAATTTCAATTCATTTTAAAGATGTGGTGTTTTTTTTAATTTATTGTGCTGTGTTTCTTGTTTTAGGGGGGTTATTCTGATTGATAGTAATGGGAGCTCGTACAAACTGAGTTCTCATTATTATCAATGAGAATGTTAGTTAGTGATTGGTGGTCCAGGCTCACGTGATTCCAACATAGCTGTCCATACGTGGAAGGCAGATCCCCGTACACTGCGCAGCGAATGACGGCCTCAGACCGGAATCCTACGTTTCTCCGGGACCGACAGGTGGTTTCGTAGATTTTTTCCGGGTCGGATGCGTTCGTACGAAGGAAGCCTTCGACCGCAATTTCTCCCCCAATTAGTTTCCAAACGAAATGATGGAAACCCTGATATTGGAAAGTAAATATTGGGGAATTATGCACACATTCACACAAGTGGCCTCGCTCCAGCACTGTAACATATTTATTTACATCCAATACTGTCAACTGCCTTATATCCTTTTCATTTGAATTTAGTTGAACTGATCGTATATTTTACAAGTTAGACATTTGTGCGCTTGACTGATCTGCTGTCAGAGCGGGATATTTTTATACTTTATTACTGTCACTTTGAGCCCAGCGCAGTTTAAATACAGTAATAGAAAAATAGATGAGCAGCAGAATGAAAAATCTGCAGAATTGTCTGTCCTATCAATAATATTTTACAGGCTGTCAGCCTGCTGAAACCATGTAACACAAAGAGCGGTAACAGATAGCTTAAAAAAAAAACACCGTTCTGAATCTCCCCCGATGGCGTGATTGGTAACTACATTAAATGGTACGGAACCGAGTCACGTGGAACCAGCAAAGTCCCAGGTTTTACATAGAATTAACAGCACAGAAACAGGCCATTCGACCCAGCTATTCTGTGGTGGTGTTTATGTTCCACATGAGCCTTTTCCAACCCTACTTCACCTAACCCTATCAGTATAACCTTCTATTCCTTTCTCCCTCATGTGTTTGTCTAGCTTCTCCTTAAATGCATCGATTCTATTCTCTTTAATTACTCCACGTGGTAGAGAGTTCCACATTCTAACCACTCTCTGAATAAAGATGTTTCTCCTGAATTCCTTATTGGATTCATCAGTGATTATCTTATACGGTATATCTAAGTTGGCTGATGGCACTAAGTTCTGTGGCACAGTAAATAGTGTAGATGGGAGTTGAATGTTGCAAAGGGACATTGATTGATTAGGTGAGTGGGTAAAACTGTGGCAGATGCATTTTAAAGTGATGTCATCCACTTTGGACCTAAAAAAGATAGATCAGAGTATCTTGTAACTGATAAGAAGCTACGAATGGTGGACGAGCAGAGAGATTTAAAGGTCCAAGTACAGAAATCACTAAAAGCTGGTAAACAGGTACAACAAATATTTTTTTATTCATTCATGGGATGTGGGCACCACTGGCAAGACCAGCATTTATTGCCCATTCCTAATTGCCCTTGAGAAGGTGGTGGTGAGCTGCCTTCTTGAACCGCTGCAGTCCGTGTGGTGAAGGTACTCCCACAGTGCTGTTAGGGAGGGAGTTCCAGGACTTTGACCCAGTGATTGTTATGTATTGAATAGAGAATCTGACCAGATACTGTGAGCTCAGAGTAAGGTGTGACCATAGTCCTTTATTACAGATCTCAGAGTGCCTTTCCAGCCTGTGAGGCCTCCTTATGTACAGGTACTCCCAAGGGATTGTGGAATACCATGGGACTCCAGGGGATGAGCCCTCTGGTGGTTAAACAAGGTATTTACAGGTTTACATATATAACAAACCTCACCCTGCCGCCCCCCCCCCCCCACACTCCCTGCCCCCCAAAGTCAACAGTGTAACTATTTACAAGGTGAGTCGATCTGGGGCCTTTCTTTCCCTGGTTGATCGTCTCGGTGCAAATGCTGGTTTTCGAGAGTCATTTGTTGGGCCCTCACTGGGCTGCTGAGCTGCTGGCCTTGCTAGGCTGCCTGGCACAGTGAGTCCTGCTGGGCTGCTGCGGGTGATGGGTTCTGCTTCGTGGTCAACTGCTGGGTCAGTTGCCACTGGTGTGTGTGTTGGAGGGTCAAAAAAGGTAGAGTCTATTGTGGGTTGCTCTGGATAGTCCGTGAATCTGAGTTTGGTTTGGTCCAAGTGCTTCCTGTAAGTGAGTCCATTTGAAAGTTTGACCAGAAATACCCTACTCCCCTCTTTGGCCATGACAGTGCCGGGAAGCCACTTGGGACCTTGTCCATAGTTCAACACAAATACAGAATCATTAATCTCGACGTTGCGTGACAACATTTTCGCGATCATGATATGTATTCTGTTGAAGCCGCCTGCTCTCTACCTGTTCGTGTAGATCAGTGTGGACTAACGAGAGCACTTGTCTTAAGTGCTCTTTTCATGAGCAGGTCAGCAGGGGGAACCCCGGTGAGCGAGTGGAGTCTTGTGCGGTAACTAAGCAGGACTCAGGCTAGGTGAGTCTGCAGTGAACCTTCAGTTACCCTCTTCAAGCTCTGCTTGATTGTTTGCACTGCTCGCCCTGTCTGACCATTGGACGCTGGTTTAAACGGGGCAGATGTGACATGTTTGATCCCATTGCGGGTCATGAACTCTTTGAACTCATTGAACTCAGCACTGGTGAAGCACGGCCCATTGTTACTCACAAGGACGTCAGGCAGGCCGTGCATGGCAAACATGGCCCGCAGGTTTTCCATGGTGGCAGCGGATGTGCTGGCTGACATTATCTCACATTCAATCCATTTGGAGTACACACCTACAACCGCTAGGAACATTTTTCCCAGGAACAGGCCTGCATAGTCGACATGGACCCTAGACCACGGTTTGGAGGGCCAGGACCATAAACTTAGTGGCGCCTCCCTGGGTGCATTGCTTGAACATTTGTGCACGCATCACTCTAAGTCTGCATCGATACCGGGCCACCACACGTGGGATCTGGCTATCACTTTCATCATTACAATTCCTGGGTGGGTACTGTGGCGATCATTAATGAAAGTTCCCTGCCCTTTTTTGGCACCAGTAGCCGATTATCCCATAGGAGGCAGTCTGCCTGTATAGACATTTCATCTCTGCGTGGCTGTACGGCTTTATTTCTTCCTGCATTTCTAAGGGGACATTAGACCAACTCCCGTGGAGCACACAGTTTTTTATCAAGGACAGTAAAGGGTCCTGGCTCATCCAGGTTCTACTCTGTCGGGCGGTAACAGGTGATTGCTCACTCTCGAATGCTTCCATTACCATGACTAAATCTGCGGGCTGTGCCATTTCCAGCCCATGGTGGGCAATGGCAGCCTACTGAGAGCATTGGCACAGTTTTCTGTGCCTGGCCTATGGCGGATGGCATAGTTGAATGCGGACAACGTGAGTGCCCATCTCTGGATGTAGGCCAATGCATTCGTATTTTCCCCTTACTTTCAGAAGAGAGATATCAGTGGCTAATGGTCGGTTTCCAATTCAAATTTGAGCCCAAACAGATATTGATGCATTTCCTTTACCCCATAAACACAAGCTAACGCTTCTTTTTCAATCATGCTGTAGACCCTCTCAGCCTTAGACAGACTTCTGGATGCATAAGCAACGGTTGCAATTTACAGATTCATTAGCTTTTTGCAATACACACCCAACACCATATGACGACGCATCACATGCTAGTACCAAACGCTTACATGGATCATACAACACAAGCAATTTGTTGGAGCATAACAGTTTCCTAGCTTTTTCAAAGGCATTTTTTTGGCCTTTACCCCATACCCCTTCATCTCCTTTACGCAGTAAGGAGTGCAGTGGTTCTAACAGTGTGCTAACACCTGTTAAGAAGTTGCCAAAGTAGTTCAGGAGTCCTAGAAATGACTGCAGCTCCGTCACGTTCTGTGGTCTCGGTGCGGTCTTGATTGGCTCAGTCTTCGAATCGGTGGGCCTGATGCCGTCCGCTGCGATTATTCTCCCCAGGAACTCCACTTCAGGCGCCAGGAAAATGCACTTTGAGCATTCTAACCTGAGCCCCACGCGATTAAGCCGACTAAGAACCTCCTCCAGGTTCTGCAGGTGCTCGACGGTGTCCCGATCTGTAACCAAGATGTGGTCCTGGGAGACCACGGTGCGCGGGACTGACTTCAGTAAGCTTTCCATGTTCCTTTGGAATATCGCCACGGCTGATTGAATCCCAAACAGGCATCTGTTGTAAATGAAGAGACCTTTGTGTGTGTTGATGCAGGTGAGGCCCTTTGATGATTCCTCCAGCTCCTGCGTCATGTAGGCCGAGGTCAAGTCCAGCTTCGTGAACGTTTTTCCTCCCGCCAGCGCTGCAAATAGGTCGTCTGCCTTTGGTAGTGGGTATTGATCCTGCAGGGAGAAATGATTGATAGTTACTTTGTAATCACCACAGGTTCTGACGGTGCCGTCTTCCTTGAGGACAGGCACAATCAGACTGGCCCACTCATTGAATTCAATCGTCGAAATGATGCCCTCTCATTGCAGCCGGTCCAGCTCAATCTCCACCCTCTCTCTCATCATGTACGGTACCGCTCTCGCCTTGTGATGGATGGGTCACGCCCCTGAAATCAGGTGGATCTGCACTTTTGCTCCTTGGAATTTCCGGTTTGAACAACGAGGGGAACTTGTTTAGGACCTGGGCACATGAAGTGTCGTCGACGGACGAGAGCTCTCGGACGTTGTCCCAGTTCCAGCCTATCTTTCTCGGCCAGCTCCTGCCAATCAGCGTAGGGCCATCGCCTGGTACCACCCAGAGTGGTAATTTGTGCACCACTCCATCGTATGTGACCTTTACAGTAGCACTGCCGATTACAGGAATCAGTTCCTTTGTACGTTCTCAGTTTAGTACGAATGGGAGTCAAGACTGGTCATGAGGCCTTGCTGCACCACAATTTATCGAAAGTCTTTTTGCTCATTATGGACTGGCTCATGCCCGTGTCCAGCTCCATTGACACCGGGAGTCCATTTAATTCAACGTTCAGCATTATCGGGGGACACTTTGTGATAAATGTGTGCACCCCATATACCTCTGCCTCCTCAGTCTGAGGCTCTGGTTCGTCGTGATCCAACGTGGTGACATGGTGGTTTGCAGGATTAGCAGGGTTTGCAGCTCGCCTGCACATACGTTGGAGGTGTCCCATTGTTCCACAGCCCACGCAAACGTATCCTTTGAAGCGGCATGAATGGAAACGATGATCACCTCCGCAGCACCAACAAGGTGTTAATGGCCTTGCATTCACCACCCTTGATGGTGGACTCAGACATCTGCGGACGTGCAGCTGCAGGCATGTGAGGCCTGCCCTGTTACAATTCGCAAACAACATTACTTTGTTCACAGTACTTCCAGCAGCACTCGTGTGCTGAGAGATTTGTTTGGTATTGTCACTGGTGGCAATGAACGCCTGGGTTATCACGATGGCTTTACTCAAGGTTGGGTTCTCTACAGTCAAAAGTTTGCGAAGTATTACTTCATGGCCAATGCCAAGTAGAAAAAAGTCCTTGAGCATGTGCTCCAAGTGTCCTTCAAATTCGCAATGTCCTGCAAGGCGCCTTAGCTCGGCGACGTAGCTCACCACTTCCTGGCCTTCAGACCTCTTGTACGTATCTCGCCATCAGAACACTTTCCTTCAGGTTAAGATGCTCCCAGCCCAATGTGCACAAATCATCATATGACTTGTCTGTGGGTTTCACTGGAGCAAGCAGATTTTTCATGAGGCCATACATTGGTGCCCTGCAAACGGTGAGGAGGATCGCCCTTCGTTTGACAGCGTTCGCCTCTCCTTCCAGCTCGTTGCCCACAAAGTATTGGTCGAGTCGCTCCACGAAGGTTTCCCAATCATCTCCCTCCGAAAATTTCTCCAGGATGCCCACTGTTCTCTGCATCATTGCGGTGGGGTTCATCATCTGTATCTCATCCCAAGTTGTTATGTATTGAATAGAGAATCTGACCAGATACTGTGAGCTCAGAGTAAGGTGTGACCGTAGTCCTTTATTACAGGTCTCCAAAGTGCCTCTCCAGCCTGTGAGGCCTCCTTATGTACAGGTGCTCCCACTCCCCATATCCCTTTACTCCCTTATCCCTCAAAAATATGTATCTCCACTTTAAATATATTCAATGCGCAGCCTCCAGAGTTCTCTGGGGCAGAGAATTCCACAGATTTGCAACGCTCTGAGAAGAAAAAAATCCTTATCTCATTTTTTAATGGGCGGCCCCTTATTCTCAGACTATGGGCTAGATTTTACTCTTTTGTTTGGATCGCCCAAAAATGGGCGTTATTTCCGTTGTGGATAGTAAAAATGGGTTTTCAGATCATCGGCTTGTCGCCCATTCTCAAAGCCCCTTGTCTCCATTTTTTAAATTGGGCGTTACCACATTTCAGCGATCTGAAATGGGCATTAGCGTTAAATCTCTCTGGCCTTCTGCCATAAAGTGTCGCCGCCCTTAGCAACGGCATGGCAACGCTCGTTTCCCACGATTCAGGAGGTCAGGGTTCATCATTACATGCGCAGAAGAGGAGTCAGAGAGAGTGGGAGCAGAGAGGGATTGAAAGCGTGTGTGGCTGTGGTGTGTGCTTGTTTGGCTGTTGTGGGAGGCATGGGGGAGATCCACCAGCAGCAAAAAGCCTACTAAGCACCAAGATATAGTTGGCACCGAGTTTTTGTCCAACATATAATATATAACATGGAAGGGATGGAGGAGGCCCTGGAGCTGGTAGCTAGGAACACTGATGGCAGAGGGTTCCCAGTGGTCCCGGAGCACCGCACTGCACCCCAAGGTGCCGCACCCCCATTGCTAACGACACGAGAGCCAGGAGCAACATCTTGCTTCTGGCTCGGAGCACATTCCCACCTTGGCACCGTCCTCGCCCATATCCGTCCAAGCAGCGCTTCAGCCATCATCCCCCCCGTCCCCTCCAATGAAGCATCGCCTGAGGAGCTCTTCGACCAGGCGGCTTGGAGTCAGGAGGAGAAGCAGGGTAGAGGTGGGGAGGAGAAGCGGCGGGGGAGGGGAAGGGTTGGTTTGTACAGAAATACTGATGATTTCAGACAAATGTTCAGTTTAAATCTTTTTTATTTAACAAAACCTTGTTGCGCATTGGCTCAGATAGCTACATCGTTACACGCTGGTGCTTCTTTATCAAAGGGTATAATTACACTTAACTTTGATCAATTTAAACTTTAACTGTCACCAAGGTGATGCCCACCATTTGATGTATGATCTGCACACCCAGCAGTGTGTCAGCCTTGTAAATACCACCAACGTTCTTTCAGGCAAAGCGCTCATTTATGAGCTCCTGACGTAAGAGTGTTGCAGCTATCATGCCAAAATGGGCGCTTTCCTGCAGTCTACAGGGGGGCGGGGGCATGGCTTCAGCATCAGCCTGATTGTCTGGGCCGATGTCAGCGTCCACCTCCTCGTCCTCCTCTTCCTCTCTCTGGTGAGGTGGACTGTCAGACTCTTCTGGCAATTCTTGTCCCCTCCTGATAGCTAAGTTGTGCAGCATGGAGCACACCACCACAAATTGAGCTATCTG
Organism: Pristiophorus japonicus; assembly: GCF_044704955.1. Classification (NCBI taxonomy): domain Eukaryota; kingdom Metazoa; phylum Chordata; class Chondrichthyes; family Pristiophoridae; genus Pristiophorus; species Pristiophorus japonicus. The sequence goes on along the minus strand of NC_091983.1, from coordinate 26,592,898 downwards.
CTCAGGGTGGTATTGGAGATCGCCTCCTGAGTGGTCCAGGCATCTAAAGCGCTGCTTACGCACTTCAATGGTTTTCTCCACGATATTGCAAGTGGCTCTGTGGCTCTCGTTGTATCGCCTCTCGGTTTCAATGTGGGTATCACGCAGGGGTTCATCAGCCAGGTGGCGAGGCCATATTCTTTGTCACCAAGCATCCAGCATTGACCTTGTAGTTGCTTGTTAAACAAGTCAGATACAGTGCTCTTACACAGGATGTGAGCCTCATGGATGCTGCCCGGAAATTTAGCATTCGCTGCCATAATAATTTGCTGGTGGTCGACAACGAGTTGCACATTCAGGGAGTGCAATCCCTTGCGGTTCCTAAAAACCTCTGCAGCCTGAAAAGGTGCCCGCATCACGATGTACGTGCAGTCTATTGCTCCCTGCACCTTGGGGAAGTTAGCAATTCGGTAGAATCCTAAAGCCCTTTCAGTCTGAGCCTCCCTGGTCATAGGGAAGCTGATAAAGTCCATCCTACATGCGTACAGGGCTTCAGTGACTTGTCTAATACAGCAATGTGTGGCATGCTGAGACAGACTGCAAATGTCGCCAGCTGAGGCCTGAAAAGAACCCGAGGCGTAGAACGACAGTGCCGCGGTGACCTTGACCTCGACGGACAGTGCAATACTGATGGTGCTGGCAGGCTGCAGATCTGCCCTTATCAGCTGGCATACCTCAGTAATAACCTCTTTGTGGAAGTGCAGTCTCCGAAGGCAGGTTTTATCGGACAAGTCGAGGTAAGACTGCTTCTTCCTGTACTTGCGGTGGGTGTAACATCTGGTCCTCCTCATCAGTCTGGCACATCTTACATTGGGCACATAATGCTGTGGAACGTACCTTCTGCCATCGCGAGTCTACAGCATGTAATTGGTCATCAAGAGAAGGTGAGAAAGGACAGGCCCCATTCCAATAGCTATCTGTTTTCCACCGATTGGTCACAAAGAGTGAATGTCCCGATGAAGACACCTATTAAATTCCAATCATTCACAGTATGGTAAAGATGTTTGTTCACATCACCTCCAGAGTACATCTGAACTCCTCCGAGGTTGAAGCAGAGCAGCCTTTTAAATGATGCGACATGTGATTTAGAACATGGCGTCCATAACGCTGTGAGTAATTCCGGTTAGTTCCACTTTTTCCCAGCGTTTTTTTGGGTGAGCGATATTGTGGGCGAGATGTGTGCGACGTGGTGAAAGTGACGCTGGGCGATCTCCTGGGCATTAGTTTCAGCAAATGTGATCTTCACAACAAAATAAAGTGGGCGGTCGCTATAATGGAATCTCGCCATTAATTTCTTGCGGAAAATAACGCTGGGCGATATTCTGGGCATTGGTTTCGCCCGTCCTGATGAGTCTGCCCAAAAAAAGTGGGCGGGCGGTATTATTTTTTCCTGGCGTTACGCACATGGGGAAAGTAATGTTCAATGATAAATGTTCAAAAAATGGGCGCCAGTTTCCATTTTGTGGCTAAAGGAGCGATATCTGGGCATTATAAGTTATTTCAGCATTAAAATGGATGTTAAGTGGACCTTATATGCATGTAAAAAAAGTGGAAAATCTAGCCTTATGTCCCCTCGTTTTAGTTTCCCCTATGAGTGGAAATATCCTTTCAGCATCCACCTTGCCGAGCCCCCTCATTATCTTATATGTTTCGATAAGATCACCTATCATTTTTCTGAATGCCAATATGTATAGGCCCAACCTACTCAACCTATCTTCATAAGTCAAACCCCGGAATCAACCTAGTGGACCTTCTCTGAACAGGCTCCAATACAAATATATCCTTCCTTAAATACGGAGATCAAAACTGAACGCAGTACTCCAGGTGTGGCCTCACTAATACCCTGTACAGATGTAGCAGGACTTCTCTGCTTTTATAGTCTATCCCCCTTGCAAAAAAAGCCAACATTCCATTTGCCTTCCTGATTACTTGCTGTACCTGCATACTAACTTTTTGTATTTCATGCACAAGGACCCCCAGGTCCCTCTGCAGTGCAAAACTTTGCAATTTTTCTCCATTTAAATTGTAATTTGCTTTTCTATTTTTTTCTGCCAAAGTGCAAACCTCACATTTTCCTACATTATACTCCATCTGCCAAACTTTTGCCCATTCACTTAGCCTGTCTATATCCCTTTGTAGATTTTTTGTGTCCTCTTCACTATTTGCTTTCCCATCCATCTTTGTATCTTCAGAAAACTTGGCTACATTACACTCGGTCCCTTCATCCAAGTCATTAATATAGATTTAAATAATTGAGGACCCAGCACCGACCCCTTACGGCATCCCACTAGTCACTGTTTGCCAACCGGAAAATGACCCACTTATCTCGACTCTCTGTTTTCTGTTAGTTAGCCAATCCTCTATCCATGCTAATATATTTACCCCAACCCCGTGAACTTTTATCTTGTGGAGTAACCTTTTATGTGGCACCTTATCGAATGCCTTCTGGAAATCAAAATACATCTTATCCACCCTGCTCGTTACATCCTCAAAGAACTCCAGCAAATTTGTCAAACACGATTTCCCTTTCATAAATCCATGATTGAATTATGCTTTTCCAAATGTCCCACTACTGCTTCCTTAATAATGGATTCCAGCATTTTCCCAACCACAGATATTAGGCTAACTGGTCTATAGTTTCCTGCTTTTTGTCTGCCTCCTTTTTTAAGTAGGGGTGTTATAGTTATGATTTTCCAATCCACTGGGACCGCCCCAGAATCCAGGGAATTTGGGTAGAATACAACCAATGCATCCACTATCTCTGCAGCCACCTCTCTTAAGACCCTAGGATGTCCGTCTTTAGTCCCATTATTTTATCGAGTACTACTTCATTAGTGATAGTGATTGTATTAAGTTCCTCCATCCCTAGAGCCCCTTGATTATCCACTTTTGGAATGTTTTTAGTGTCTTCTACCGTGAAGACCGATACAAAATATTTGTTCCTGTTCTCCATTATTAATTCCCCAGTCTCATCCTCTAGGGGACCAACATTTACTTTATCCACTCTTTTCCTTTTTATGTATCTGTTTTCATATTTGGTGCTAGTTTACTTTCATAATCTATCTTCCCTCTCTATCATTTTTTTAGTCGTTCTTTGCTAGCTTTTAAAAATTTCCCAATCCTCTGGCCTCGTTGTATGCTCTTGTTTTCAATTTGACACCATCCCTTATTTCCTTAGTTAGCCACAGATGGTTATCCCTTCTCTTACAGTCTTTCCTTCACATTGGGATATATTTTTGTTGCAAGTTATGAAATATCTCCTTAAATGTCTGTCACTGCTCATCAACCACCCCATACTTTAATCTATTTCCCCAGTCCACTTTAGCCAACTCTGCCCTCATACCTTTGTAGTCTCCTTTATTTATGCTTAAGGACACTGGTTTGAGAACCAACTTTCTCACTCACCAACTGAATTTGAAATTCAATCATGTTATGTTCACTCGTTCCTAGAGGATCCTTTTACCTCGTGATCATTTATTAATTGTGTCTCATTACACAGTACCAGATCTAAGATAGCCTGTTCCCTGGTTGGTTCCACAATGTACTGTTCCACAGCGAGGTACACCCAGGGTCCAGTGGGATGCAGTGAGCCACACATAGGGTGAGGAGGGGAAGGAGACCTCGACAGCGATCTCCTGAGGTGCAGAATGTAACAAATGTGGTTCAGATGATGGCAATGAGTGCAGAGAGCACTGACCTTACACAATCACTCCTGGACACCATCAGTGGGGTGGGTGATGAGGTATCGGGACTGTCCGGAGAAGTAACAACACTCTCTCGAGAAATGGGAACACTGTCCAGGAACTTGAGGGAGGGACTGTCTCAGGCAGTGGATACAATGTCGGTGCACATAAGTGAGGGAATGTCGTAGGTAGCTGATGTGCTGTCAGTGAACATGAGGGAGGGAATGTTGCAGGTAGTTGAGACACTGTCAGGGCACATGAGGGAGGGATTGTTGCAGGTAGTTGATGCACTGTTGCTCAACATGAGGGAGGGCATGTCACAGTTAGCTGAGACACTGTCAGGGCACGAGGGAGGGAATGTTGGAATTAGCTGCTGCAATAAGGTAACACGCCCAGAATCAACTGCCACTCCCACTCCAATCCCCAGACCAGCCTCTGAAGAGGCCCAAGCCGGGCCTTCCACATTACCACCTGTCCCTCCACCCCCATTTCCCCCCCCATCAAGAAGTGCACATTACCCGAGATGTTTGAAAGAATAAGCTTGGTACCAACCCAAGAAATAATAAGCTTTGTACCAACCCGCGAAATGCTGCACCACCGTCTGCGAGCAAGGGTGGAGTCAACAAGACCAAGCACAGCGAGCAGTCTTAGAATAAGGTGGAGGAGAGATGGCTGCAGCCTTTCTTTGCTGCTGCTGCTGCTGTTGTTGTTACTGTTGTAACTGTTCTCAAATTAAAAGTTCTTTGTAAGTTATATAAATTTACAAGTTTAAAAGTTAGTACGTGATCTTAAAGTTTGTAAATGATCTCAAAAGTTGTAAGTGATCTTAAAGTTTGTAAGTGATCTTAACTGAAAACTTTAAAGTTTAATACAAGAATATTTTTTATTAAAGTTAAGTTAAGTACAAACAAATGTTTGTTAAACTTTTGAATAAAATATATTTTAAATTAGAACTGAATCATTTCCATTATTTGTTCCATTATTAACACAACTTTTTGAAGTAAACAAGAATCATTTCCATTATTTGTTCCATTAACACAACACATTATGGAACAGGTCCAACCAGTAAACATGGTCCATTTGGAATAGTTGCCACTGAGCCTTCAGGCAGCAAAGCATTCACGGATGAGCTGCTGGCGCAAGGCTCGAGCAATCATTAAAGGGGCATTACGACCCGCCCTCCTCCGTCGTCATGCTCCGGGTTCAGGTAGTTGCATGTCTTCTTCGTCCTCATCCTCCTTATCATTTGCATCTTCCTCCTCATCATCATCAGCCCCACTCACCTCAGGTGGGTTGTCTACTACCAGCTGCTGCTGCCTCATGATTGCTAAGTTATGCATCATGCAGCACATAACAGTAAATGGACAGACAATCTCAGGGGAGTATTGCAAGTAGCTTCCGGAATGGTCAAGGCATCGGAAACACTGTTTCAAGTTGCCAATTTTCCTCTCTATTCTGCTGCACGTCGCAATGTGCGACATGTTGTATTCCCGGTCAGCTTCTGTCCGGATTACACGTAGGGGCGTCATGAGCCAGGTGGCTTTGTCTCCCCTTTGTCTCCCAGTAGCCAGTTCTGCCCTTCTGGCTGCTGCTGAAACATGGCAGATATAACGCTCTCGTGTAGGCTGAACGCATCATGGGTGCTCCCAGGGTATCAACTGACATGATGCGATGAATGTCATCACACACGAGCTGCACATTAATGGAATGGAAGCCTTTTCTGTTCCTGAATATCTTGGAATTCTCCAAATGTGTCCGCAAGGCGATGTGGGTACAATCAATGCAGCCCTGTGTTAAGTCTTGAATAAAGAGTCAGACGAGATACTGCAAACTTAAAGTAAGGTGTGACCGTAGTCCTTTATTACAATCTCAGAGTACCTCTCCAGCCTGTGAGGCCTCCTTATATACAGATGCTCCCAAGGAATTGTGGGATCCCTTGGGACTCCAGGGGATAAGCCCTCTGGTGGTTAGACATGATATTTACAGGTTTACATATATAACAACACTCCATCCCCCCCTCCCCCCCCAAAGTCAATGGTGTAACTAATCACAATGTGAGTCGATCTGGGGCCTTCCTTTCCCTGGTTGATCGTCTCGGTGCAAATACTGGTTTTGGCGAGTCGTTTGTTGGGCCCTCGCTGGGCTGCTGCACAGCTGGCCTTGCTGGGCTGCTGGGGTTGGTGAGTCCTGCTGAGCTGCTGTGGGTGATGGGTTCTGCTTCGTGGTCAAGCGGTGGGTTGGTTGCCACTTGTGTGTGTGTTGGAGGGTCGCAAAAGGAAGAGTCTATTGTGGGTTGTTCTGGATAGTCCATAAATCTGAGTTTGGTTTGGTCCAAGTGTTTCCTGCAGGTGAGTCCATTTGAGAGTTTGACCACAAACACCCTACTTCCCTCTTTGGCTCTTTGGCCAGAATGGTGCCAGGAAGCCACTTGGGACTTTGTCCATAGTTCAACACAAATACAAGATCATTTATCTCAATTTCGCATGACACATTTGCACGTTCATGATATGTATTCTGTTGAAACCGCCTGCTCTCTACCTGTTTGTGTAGATCAGGGTGGACTAACGAGAGCCTTGTCTTAAGTGCCCTTTTCATGAGCAGTTCAACGGGAGGGACCCCGGTGAGCGAGCCCAGTGAGCGAGTGGGGTCTTGTGTGGTAAGTAAGCAGGACTCGGGCTAGGTGAGTCTGCAGTGAGCCTTCAGTTATCCTTTTCAAACTCTGCTTGATTGTTTGAACTGCTCGTTCTGCCTGACCATTGGACACTGGCTTAAACATAGAAACATAGAAAATAGGTGCAGGAGTAGGCCATTTGGCCCTTCTAGCCTGCACCGCCATTCAATGAGTTCATGGCTGAACATGCAACTTCAGTATCCCATTCCTGCTTTCTCGCCATACCCCTTGATCCCCCGAGTAGTAAGGACTTCATCTAACTCCTTTTTGAATATATTTAGTGAATTGGCCTCAACAACTTTCTGTGGTAGAGAATTCCACAGGTTCACCACTCTGTGGGTGAAGAAGTTTCTCCTCATCTCGGTCCTAAATGGCTTACCCCTTATCCTTAGACTGTGACCCCTGGTTCTGGACTTCCCCAACATTGGGAACATTCTTCCTGCATCTAACCTGTCTGAACCCATCAGAATTTCAAACCTTTCTATGAGGTCCCCTCTCATTCTTCTGAACTCCAGTGAATACAAGCCCAGTTGATCCAGTCTTTCTTGATAGGTCAGTCCCGCCATCTCGGGAATCAGTCTGGTGAACCCTCGCTGCACTCCCTCAATAGCAAGAATGTCCTTCCTCAAGTTAGGAGACCAAAACTGTACACAATACTCCAGGTGTGGCCTCACCAAGGCCCTGTACAACTGTAGCAACACCTCCCTGCCCCTGTACTCAAATCCCCTCGCTATGAAGGCCAACATGCCATTTGCTTTCTTAACCGCCTGCTGTACCTGCATGCCAACCTTCAATGACTGATGTACCATGACACCCAGGTCTCGTTGCACCTCCCCTTTTCCTAATTTGTCACCATTCAGATAATAGTCTGTCTCTCTGTTTTTACCAGAAAAGTGGATAACCTCACATTTATCCACATTATACTTCATCTGCCATGCATTTGCCCACTCACCTAACCTATCCAATTCACTCTGCAGCCTCATAGCATCCTCCTCGCAGCTCACACTGCCACCTAACTTGGTGTCATCCGCAAATTTGGAGATACTACATTTAATCCCCTCGTCTAAATCATTAATGTACAGTGTAAACAGCTGGGGCCCCAGCACAGAACCTTGCAGTACTCCACTAGTCACTGCCTGCCATTCTGAAAAGTACCCATTTACTCCTACTCTTTGCTTCCTGTCTGACAACCAGTTTTCAATCCATGTCACCACACTACCCCCAATCCCATGTGCTTTAACTTTGCACATTAATCTCTTGTGTGGAACCTTGTCGAAAGCCTTCTGAAAGTCCAAATATACCACATCAACTGGTTCTCCCTTGTCCACTCTATTGGAAACATCCTCAAAAAATTCCAGAAGATTTGTCAAGCATGATTTCCCTTTCACAAATCCAAGCTGACTTGGACCTATCATGTCACCTCTTTCCAAATGCACTGGCATAGTTGTATGTAGACAACATGAGCGCCCATCTCTGGATGCGGGCCGATGCATTCGTATTTATCCCCTTGCTTTCAGAAAAGAGGGATATAAGCGGCTTATGGTCGGTTTCCAATTAAAATTTGGGCCCGAACAGATATTGATGCATTTTCTTCACCCCGTAAACACACGCTAACGCTTTTTTTTCAATCATACTGTAGGCCCTCTCGGCCTTAGACAGACTTCTGGATGCATTCCCAAATTCATTAGCTTGTTGCAATACACACCCGACCCCGTACAACGACGCATCACATGCTAGTACCAAATGCTTACATGGATCGTACAACACAAGCGATTTGTTTGAACATAACAGCTTCCTAGCTTTCTCAAAGGTATATTCTTGGCTTTTACCCCATACCCATTCATCTCCTTTATGCAGTAAAGAGTGCAGGGGTTCTAACAATGTGCTAAGGCCAGCTAAGAAGTTACCAAATTAGTTCAGGAGCCCTAGAAACGGCCGCAGCTCTGTCACGTTCTGTGGTCTTGGTGTGTTTCTGATTGCCTCTGTCTTCGAATCGGTGGGCCTAATGCCGTCCACCGCGATTCTTCTCCCCAGGAAATCCACTTCAGGCGCCAGGAAAATGCACTTCGAGCATTTTAGCCTGAGCCACGCACGATTAAGCTGACTAAGAACCTCCTCCAGGTTCTGCAAGTGCTCGACGGTGTCCCGACCTGTAACCAAGATGTCGTCCTGGAAGACCGCGGTGTGCGGGACTGACTTCAGCAAGCTTTCCATATTCCTCTGGAATATCGCCGTGGCCAATTGAATCCCAAACAGGCATCTGTTGTAAATGAAGAGACATTTGTGCGTGTTGATGCAGGTGAGGCCTTCCGATGATTCCTCCAGCTCTTGCGTCATGTAGGCCGAGGTCAAGTCCAGCTTCATGAATGTTTTCCCTCCCGTCAGCGTCACAAATAGGTCGTCTGTCTTTGGTAGTGGGTATTGATCCTGCAGGGAGAAACGATTGATAGTTACTTTGTAATCACCACAGATTCTGACGGTGCCGTCTCCCTTGAGGACTGGAACAATAGGACTGGCCCACTCATTGAATTCGATCGGCGAAATGATGCCCTCTCGTTGCAGCCTGTCCAGCTCAATCTTCACCCTCTCTCTCATTCATGTAAGGTACCGCTCTCGTCTTATGATGGATGGGTCGTGCCCCCGGAATCAAATGGATCTGCACTTTTACTCCTTGGAACTTCCCGATGCCTGGTTCGAACAGCGAGGGGAACTTGTTTCGGACTTGGGCACATGAGATGTCATCGAGGGACGAAAGCGCTCGGACGTCATCCCAGTTCCAGCGTATCTTTCCCAGCCAGCTCCTGCCGAAAAGCGTGGGGCCATCGTCCGATACAGAGTGGTAACTCGTGCACTGATCCATCGTAGGAGACCTTTACGGTAACACTGCCGATTACGGGAATCAGTTCCTTTGTGTACGTTCTCAGTTTAGTACGAATGGGAGTCAGAACTGGTCATGAGGCCTTGCTGCACCACAATTTATCGAAAGTTTTTTTGCTCATTATGGACTGGCTTGCGCCCGTGTCCAGCTCCATGGACACCAAGGGACTATTTAATTCAACCTTCAGCATTATCGGGGGACACTTTGTGGTAAATGTGTGTACCCATATAACTCTGCCTCCTCGGACTGAGGCTCTGGTTCATCATGATCCACTGTGGATCTGTTCTCCTCTGCAACATGGTGGTTTGCAGGATTAGCAGGGTTTGCAGCTCGCCTGCACATATGTTGGAGATGTCCCATTGTTCCACAGCCCTTGCAAACGTATCCTTTGAAGCGGCATGCATGGAACCAATGATCACCCCCGCAGTGCCAACAAGGTGTTAATGGTCTTGTATTCACCATCCTTGATGGTGGACTCAGTCATCTGCGGACACGCAGCTGCAGGCATGTAAGCCCTGCCCTGTACATTTCGATTCAAAAACAATGTTACTTGCAGCAGCACTCGTGTGCTGATAAATTTGTTTGGTATTGTCATATAAACGCCTGGGTTATCAGTAATGCTTTACCCAAGGTTGGGGTCTCTACAGTCAAAAGTTTGCTAAGTATTACTTCATGGCCAATGCCAAGTACAAAGAAGTCCCTGAGCATGTGCTCCAAGTGTCCATCAAATTTGCAATGTCCTGAAAGGCGTCTTAGCTCGGCGACATAGCTCGCCACTTCCTGGCCTTCAGACCTCTTGTATGTGTAGAACCAATATCTCACCATCAGAATGCTTTCCTTTGGGTTTAGATGCTCCCGAACCAGTGTGCATAACTCATCATAAGACTTGTCTGTGGGTTTCACTGGAGCGAGCAGATTTTTCATGAGGCCATACATTGGTGCCCCACAAACAGCGAGGAGGATCGCCCTTCGTTTGGCAGCATTCGCTTCTTCTTCCAGCTCATTGGCCACGAAGTATTGGTCGAGTTGCTCCATGAAGGTTTCCCAATCATCTCCCTCTGAAAATTTCTCCAGGATGCCCCCGGTTCTCTGCATTGTTGCGTTGGGGTTCATCATTTGTATCTTGTCGCCAGTTGTTAAGTCTTGAAGAGTCAGACTAGATACTGCAAGCTCAAAGTAAGGTATGACCATAGTCCTTTATTACAGATCTCAGAGTGCCTGACCAGCCTGTGAGGCCTCCTTATATACAGGTGCTCCCAAGGGATTGTGGGATCCCTTGGGACTCCAGGGGATAAGCCCTCTGGTGGTTAGTCATGGTATTTACAGGATTACATGCATAACACCCTGTACCTTTGGGAAGCCAGCAATCCTGGAGAAGCCCACAGCCCTTTCACACATTGCCTGGGCGGTCATGGGGAACTTTATGTAGTCATTCCTCCAGGCATATCGTGCAGCAGTCACCTGCAGAATGCAGATACGCGTTGCATGTTGAGAAATAGTGCACACATCCCCAGTTGTGCCCAGTCTGGAATAATCCAGAGGCACAGAATGAAAGTGCAGCTGTAACTTTCACTTCAACTAACAAAGCAGTCCTCCTGACGCTTTTAGGTTGCATGTCTGCTTTTAAGAACATAAGAACATAAGAATTAGGAACAGGAGTAGGCCATCTAGCCCCTCGAGCCTGCTCCGCCATTCAATAAGATCATGGCTGATCTGGTTGTGGACTCAGCTCCACTTACCCGCCCACTCCCCATAACCCTTAATTCCCTTATTGCTTAAAAATCTATCTATCTTTGACTTGAAAACATTCAATGAGCCAGCCTCAACTGCTTCCTTGGGCAGAGAATTCCACAGATTCACAACCCTCTGGGAGAAGAAATTCTTTCTCAACTCGGTTTTAAATTGGCTCCTCCGTATTTTGAGGCTGTGTCCCCTAGTTCTAGTCTCCCCCACCAATGGAAACAACCTCTCTGCCTCTATCTTGTCTATCCCTTTCATGATTTTAAATGTTTCTATAAGATCACCCCTCATCTTTCTGAACTCCAAGGAGTAAAGACCCAGTCTACTCAATCTATCATCATAAGGTAACCCCCTCATTTCTCGAATCAGCCTAGTGAATCGTCTCTGTACTCCTTCCAAAGCTAGTATATCCTTCCTTAAGTAAGGTGACCAAAACTGCACGCAGTACTCCAGGTGCGGCCTTACCAATACCTTATACAGTTGCAGCAACACCTCCCTGCTTTTGTACTCCATCCCTTTCGCAATGAAGGCCAACATTCCATTTGCCTTCCTGATTACCTGCTGCACCTGCAAACTAACCTTTTGGGATTCATGCACAAGGACCCCCAGGTCCCTCTGCACCACAGCGTGTTGTAATTTCTCCCCATTCAAATAATATTCCCTTTTACTGTTTTTTTTTCCCAAGGTGGATGACCTCACACTTTCTGACATTGTATTCCATCTGCCAAACCTTAGCCCATTCGCTTAACCTATCCAAATCTCCTTGCAGCCTCTCTGAGTCCTCTACACAACCCGCTTTCCCACTAATCTTAGTGTCATCTGCAAATTTTGTTGCACTACACTCTGTCCCCTCTTCCAGGTCATCTATGTATATTGTAAACAGTTGTGGTCCCAGCACTGATCCCTGTGGCACACCACTAACCACTGATTTCCAACCGGAAAAGGACCCATTTATCCTGACTCTCTGCTTTCTGTTCGCCAGCCAATTCTCTATCCATGCTAATACATTTCCTCTGACTCCGCGTACCTTTATCTTCTGCAGTAACCTTTTGTGTGGCACCTTATCGAATGCCTTTTGGAAATCTAAATACACCACATCCATCGGTACACCTCTATCCACCATGCTCGTTATATCCTCAAAGAATTCCAGTAAGTTAGTTAAACATGATTTCCCTTTCATGAATCCATGCTGCGTCTGCTTGATTGCACTATTCCTATCCAGATGTCCCGCTATTTCTTCCTTAATGATAGTTTCAAGCATTTTCCCCACTACAGATGTTAAACTAACCGGCCTATAGTTACCTGCCTTTTGTTTGCCCCCTTTTTTAAACAGAGGCGTTACATTAGCTGCTCTCCAATCCGCTGGTACCTCCCCAAAGTCCAGATAATTTTGGTAGATTATAACAAATGCATCTGCTATAACTTCCGCCATCTCTTTTAATACCCTGCGATGCATTTCATCAGGACCAGGGGACTTGTCTACCTTGTGTCCCATTAGCCTGTCCAGCACTACCCCACTAGTGATAGTGATCATCTCAAGGTCCTCTCTTCCCACATTCCTATGACCAGCAATTTTTGGCATGGTTTTTGTGTCTTCCACTGTGAAGACGGAAGCAAAATAATTGTTTAAGGTCTCAGCCATTTCCACATTTCCCATTATTAAATCCCCCTTTTCATCTTCTAAGGCACCAACATTTACTTTAGTCACTCTTTTCCGTTTTATATATCTGTAAAAGCTTTTACTATTTGTTTTTATGTTTTGCGCAAGTTTACCTTCGTAATCTATCTTCCCTTTCTTTATTGCTTTTTTAGTCATTCTTTGCTGTTGCTTAAAATCTTCCCAATCCTCTAGTTTCCCACTAACCTTGGCCACCTTATACACATTGGTCTTTGATTTGATACTTTCCTTTATTTCCTTGGTTATCCACGGCTGGTTATCTCTTCTCTTGCCGCCCTTCTTTTTCACTGGAATATATTTTTACTAACTCATAGATCTCAGTTACAACTTCTTTGCGGAAACGCAGCCTTCGGACACAGTCTGCATCACTCAGGTGCAGGTATGACCACCTGTCTCGCTATACCTGACGTCGGTAAGGCCTCCTGCCCATCATCCTATGTGTTCTGAGGTTCCCCATGCGATGACGTTGAATCAATTAACTCCTCTGCAGCACCATCATGCAGAAGGCTTGCAAGAGGCATGGCATAGTCAGTATTGCCCCCTTATTTAAATTGTACCTTTGCAAGAAGCTCAAAATGGCAGGCAGGACAAGCCTCTCTGTTGTCTCTCTCCCCAAGGTTGACACTCTAGTATGGACCACACCCAGGTCTGAGCATGCGCAATGGGCTTGCTTAGATCGGGAAACACCCCTGGGCTTGCTGCATAATGTAAGGTGTGGTGTATGGAGAAAGAGTCAGACTGAACACTGTGAGATCAAAGTAAAGTGTGACCGTAGTCTTTTATTGCAGGTCTCCAGAGTGCCTCTCCAACCTGTGAAGCCTCCTTAAATACCTGTGCTCCCAAGGGATTATGGGATCCCTTGGGATTCCAGGGGATGAGCCCTCTGGTGGCTATACAGATATAACACTCCCCCCCGCCAAAGTCAATAGTGTAACTATTTACAATGTGAGTCGATCTGGGGCCCTTCTTGCCCTGGTTGATCGTCTCAGTGTGAAAGCTGGTGTTGTTGAGTCATTTGTTGGGCCGTCGCTGGGCTGCTGTGCAGCTGGCCTTGCTGGGCTACCTTGTGTGTTGGGCCCTGCTGAGCTGCTGTGGATGATGGGTTTTGCTTCGTGGTTAACCGTGGTGCCGGTTGCCACTGGTGTGTATGTTGGGGGATCAAAAAAGGTAGGGTCCAAGGTGGGTTGCTCAGGATAGTCCGTGAATCTGGTTTGATTTGGTCCAAGTGTTTCCGGTGAATAAGTCCATTTGAAAGTTTGACCCGAAACACCCTGCTCTCCTCTTTGGCCACGAGAGTGCCCGGAAGCCACTTGGGACCTTGTCCATCACTTAATACAAGTACAGAATCATTGATGTTAATCTCGCGTGACACATTTGCGCTATCATGGTATGCACTTTGTTGAAGCCGCCTGCTCTCTACCTGTTCATGTAGATCAGGGTGAACTAACGAGAGCCTTGTCTTAGTGCTCTTTTCATGAGCAGTTCAGCAGGTGGGATCCCAGTGAGTGAGTGGGGTCTCGTACAGTAGCTAAGCAGGACTCGGGATAGGCGAGTCTGTAGTGAGCCTTCAGTTACCCTCTTCAAGCCTTGCTTGATGGTTTGCGCTGCTCTCTCTGCCTGACCATTGGACGCTGGTTTAAACGGGGCAGCTGTGACATGTTTGATCCCGTTATGGGTCATGAATTCATTGAACTCAGCACTGGTAAAACATGGCCCATTGTCGCTCACCAGGACATCGGGTAAGCCGTAAGTGGCAAACATGGCCCGCAGGCTTTCAGTAGTGGCAGCGGACGTGCTAGCCGTCATTATCTCACATTCAATCCACTTGGAGTACGTGTCTACAACCACAAGGAACATTTTATCGAAGAACGGGCCTGCATAGTCGACGTGTACCCTAGACCACGGTTTGGAGGACCAAGACCATAAACTTAGCCGCGCCTCCCTGGGTACATTGCTTAACTGCGAGCACGTATTACAGCATCGATACCGGGCCACCACACGTGGGATCTGGCTATCGCTTTCATCATTACAATGCCTGGGTGGGTACTGTGGGGGTCATTGATGAAGGCGTCTCTGCCCTTGTTGGGGACCACTACTCAATTGCCACACAGAAGGCAGTCTGCCTGTATAGACATTTCATCTTTGCGCAGCTGGAACGGCCTTATCTCTTCCTACATTTCAACTGGGACACTGGACCAGCTCCTGTGAAGCACACAGCTTTTGACTAGAGATCGTAAGGGGTCCTGGCTTGTCCAGGTTTGGATCTACTGGGCAGTGATGGGTGATTGCGCACTCTCAAATGATTCCATAATCATGGCTAGATCTGTGGGCTGCGCCATTTCCACCCCCGTGGTGGGCAATGGCAGCCTACTGAGAGCATCGGCGCAGTTTTCTGTGCCTGGCCTATGGCGGATGGTATAGTTGTATGTGGACAACGTGAGTGCCCATCTCTGGATACGGGCCGTTGCATTGCTATTTATCCCTTTACTCTCGGAAAACAGGGATATAAGTGGCTTATGGTCAATTTCCAATTCGAATTTTAGCCCAGTTATTGATGCAATTTCTTTACCCCATAGACACACGCTAACGCTTCTTTCTCAATCATGCTGTAGGCTCTCTCGGCCTTAGCCAGACTCCTGGATACATAAGCAACCAGTTGCAGTTTCCCGAAATTATTAGCTTGTTGCAATACACACCCGGCGCCATATGACGACGCATCACATGCTCGTACCAAACTCTTACATGGATCATACAACACAAGCAATTTGTTTGAGCATAACAATTTTCTCGCTTCAAAGGCATTTTCTTGGCTTTTGCCCCAAACCCATTTGTCTCCTTTTCATAGTAAGACATGTAGTGGTTCTAACAGTGTGCTGAGACCCGGTAAGAAGTTACCAAAGTAGTTCAAGAGTCCCAGAAACGACCGCAGCTCCATCACGTTCTGCAGCCTCGGTGCGTTCTCGATTGCCTCCGTCTTCGCGTTGGTGGGCTGTCTGCCGCAATCCTCCTTCCCAGGAACTCCACTTCAGGCGCCAAGAAAACGCACTTCGAGCATTTTAACCTGAGCCCCACGCGGTTGAGTTGACTAAGAACTTCCTCCAGGTTCTGCAGATGCTCGACTGTGTTCCGATCTGTGAACAAGATGTCGTCCTGGAAGACCACGGTGTGTGGGACTGACCTCAGTAAGCTTTCCATGTTTCTCTGGAATATCACCGCCGCCGATCGGATTCCAAACGGGCATCTGTTATAAACAAAAAGACCTTTGTGCGTGTTGATGCAGGTGAGGGCCTTCAATGATTCTTCCAGTTCCTGCGTCATGTAGGCTGAAGTCAGATCCAGCTGCGTGAACATCTTTCCTCCCGCCAGCATTGCAAAGAGGTCGTCGGCCTTTGGTAGTGGGTATTGGTCCTGCAGGGAGAAACGATTGATAGTTACTTTGTAATCACCATAGATTCTGATGGTGCCATCTCCCTTGAGGACTTGGACGATAGGACTGGCCCACTCGTTGAACTCGATCAGGGAAATGATGCCTTCTCTTTGCAGCCGGTCGAGCTCGATCTCGACCCTTTCTCTCATCATGTACAGTACTGCTCTTGCCTTGTGATGGATGGGTCATGCCCCCGGAATTAGGTGGATCTGCACTTTTGCTCCTTGGAGTTTCCCGATGCCTGGTTCGAACAGCGAAGGAAATTTGTTTAAGACCTGTGTACACGAAGTGTCATCCGCGGGCGATAATGCTCGGACGTCGTCCCAGTTCCAGCGTATCTTTCCCAGCCAGCTCCTGCCGAGCAGCGTGGTACCATCGCCCGTTACTACCCACAATGGTAGCTTGTGCACCGCTCCCTCGTAGGAGACCTTTACGGTAGCACTGCCCATTACAGGAATCCGTTCTTTTGTGTAAGTTCTTAGTTTCGTGCGAACTGAAGTTAAGACTGGCCTTGAGGCCTTGTTGCACCACAACCTCTCGAAAGTCTTTTTGCCCATGATGGACTGGATCACGCCCGTGTCTAGTTCCATTGACACTCGGAGTCCATTTAGTTCAACATTCAGCATTATCGGGGGACAATTCGTGGTGAATGAGTGCACCCCATGTACCTCCGCCTCCTCGATCTGAGGCTCTGGTTCGTCGTGATCCTCCGTGGATCTGTCCTCCTCTGCAACATGGTGGTTTGCAGATTTAACAGGCTTTGCAGCTCTCCGGCACAATTGTTGGAGGTGTCCCATTGTTCCACAGCCCTTGCAAACATACTCTTTGAATCTGCATAAATGGAAACGATGATCACCCCCGCAGCACCAACAAGGTGTTAATGGCCTTGCGTTCATCACCCTTGATGGTGGCCTCTCAGACATCTGCGGACGTGTAGCTGCAGGTATGTATGACCTGCCCTATATGTTACGATTCGAAAACATCATCACTTTGTTCACAGTGCTTGTGGCAGCACTTGTGTGCGGAGAGATTTGCTTCGTATTGTCACTGGTGGCAATGAATGTCTGGGCTATCGCTATGGCCTTACTCAAGGTTGGGGTCCCTACAATCAAAGGTTTGCAAAGTATGGTTTTGGGGCCAATGCCAAGGACTAAAAAGTCTCTGAGCCTGTGCTCCAAATGTCCGTCAAATTCGCAATGTCTTGCAAGGCATCTTAGCTCGGCGACATAACTCGCCACTTCCTGGCCTTCAGACTTTTTGTAGGTGTAGAACCGGTACCTCGCCATCAGAGCGCTTTCCTTCGGGTTCAAATTCTCTCAGACCAGTGTGCACAAATCGTCATACAATTTCTCCGTGGGTTTTGCTGGAGTGAGCAGATTCTTCATGAGGCCATACGTTGGTGCCCCACAAATGGTGAGGAGGAACGCCCTTCATTTGGCAGCGCTCTCTTCCCCATCTAGCTCGTTGGCCACAAAGTATTGGTTGAGTCGCTCCACAAAAGTTTCCCAATCATCTCCCTCTGAGAATTTCTCCAGGATGCCCACTGTTCTCTGCATCTTTGGGTTCGCTATTTGTATCTCGTCGCCAGTTGTTGTGTATGGAAAAGAGTCAGACTGAACACGGTGAGCTCAAAGTAAAATGTGACCTTAGTCTTTTATTGCAGGTCTCCAGAGTGCCTCTCCAACCTGTGAAGACGACTTAATAATATCTGTGCTCCCAAGGGATTATGGGATCCCTTGGGACTCCAGGGGTAAAGCCCTCTGGTATCTATAGAGAGTAAATACAAGTATACATATATAACATAAGGGTTCTGATCCCTTCAGTTCGGCTTCCACACTGCCCCCCCCCCCTCTCCCCCCCTGTCCCCACCCTCGGGCTTCATTTGATGCTCCTTGCTGCATAGTAGCATAGTGTAGGGCTTCTCATGTCTTCAGTTTGGCTTCCACCCCCTCCCACCCTCACCCCGGGCTTCTTTACAAGCCATGCCCCGAGCCCGTGTCCGGGCAAGGGATTGATTTTGCCGGCCGACGTTCCGACCCTCGAGCCCGGTTTGCAGACATTCGGTGGTGGGATGGCACGTTAAAAAAAATCAAAACTTAAAGAATTGCATGAAAAGTCCATTTTCTGCATTTTCAGCTGGAAAAATTTAAGCTTGATGATGCATATTTATGTGTTCTTGACTCCCTCCAAAACTTCGCCTAAAAACAATGGCGTCTTTCTGCGCTGATATTTTGATGTGCGCTGGTTTTTCTCAAATGCCCAGAAGGTTTTTTGGGATTGGTCACATACACCATCCTAGGAGAATTGTAAGTCGGCCAAACTTGCTTAAATGTGAAAAACTGGCGCAGACATCAGATTACGCCCCTATGACGCAAAAAAAAACCTAAGCTAAAAAAATCGTAACTAACTGAGTTACGCAGGCACACAAACTTTGGGGAAACCTGGATTTTTAAATTTAGGTCAAAAAAAGCGACCCGCGCCAAATAAATGCGCAAATCACGGGGGAAAATTGAGCCCATATATTTATTCTGTTGATATTGGTATGTATCTTTGATGTACTAGGATTTATTGGTGGTATGCATAGAATGTAGTGATCAAAGATAAAAATTGATGTAAGATTGTGAGTGAGTGTATTTTAAGCTCGTTCTCATACTGGAATGATGTAGTATGGGTAGATAGAGAATTACTTGCTCGAGTGGGGGAGTCCAGAACAAGGGGGTATAACAAAAACATAAGGCACAGGAGCAAGAGTAGGTTATACAGCCCCTCGAGCCTACTCCATCATTCAATAAGATCATGTCTGAACTTCTACAACAACTCCACTGTCCCACCCGATCCCCATATCCCTTAATTCCGCTAGTGCCCAAAAATCTAGTGCTCTCAGTCTTGAATATACTCAACGGCTGAGCAACCACAGCCCTCTGGCGTAGAGAATTCACAATTCTCTGAGCGAAAATTTTGGCCTCATCTTAGTCTTAAATGTCTGACCACTTATCCTGAGAGTTTCCCCTAGTCTAGACTCTCCAGTCACAGGAAACAGCCTCTCAGCATCTACCCTGTCAAGCCTTCGAAGAATGTTATATGCTTCAATGAGATCACTTCTCATTCTACTAAACTCGAGAGAATATAGGTCCAATCGCTCCTCATAGGACAGTCCACTCACCCCAGGAATCAATGTAGTGAACCTTTGTTGCAACCCCTCTAAGGCAAGTATATCCTTCCTTAGATAAGGAGACCAAAACTGTACATAATATTCCAGTTGTGATCTCACCAGGGCCCTATATAATTATAGCAAGACTTCCTTACTCTTGTACTCCAACCCCCTTGCAAAAAAGGTTAAAATTAAAGCTAGGTCATTCAGGGGTGATGTTAGGAAGCATTTCCTCACACAAAGGGTTTTGGAAATCTGGAACTCTCTCCCCTACAAGCTGTGGAGGTTGGGGGTCAATTGAAAATTTCAAAACTGAGGTTTATGGATCTTTCTTAGGCAAGGATATTAAGGCCTAGAAATTCGGGTCGTTTGCGCCTCCTGTTAGCGCCCCCAGGGGGCGCAAACTACATTTCGCCCTCAGCCTTTTCTTTGAGAGTAAAGACCCTGTTTAATCTTTCCTGGCAAGTATAACCTCTCAGTTCCTTCCAAATCTTTTTTGCATTCAGATTCCTTCTGAATCTTCGCCAGTGCTTCACTATCTTTTTTGTAATCTGGAGATCAGAAATGTGCACTGTACTCCAAGTGTGGTCTAACCAATATTTGATCTTGGTTGTGCCGAGTTATAAGAACATAAAATAAGAACATAAGAATTAGGAACAGGAGTAGGCCATCTAGCCCCTCGAGCCTGCTCCGCCATTCAACAAGATCATGGCTGATCTGTCCATGGACTCAGCTCCACTTACCCGCCCGCTCCCCATAACCCTTAATTCCCTTATTGCTTAAAAATCTATCTATCTGTGATTTGAATACATTCAATGAACTAGCCTCAACTGCTTCCTTGGGCAGAGAATTCCATAGATTCACAACCCTCTGGGAGAAGAAATTCCTTCTCAACTCGGTTTTAAATTGGCTCCCCCGTATTTTGAGGTTGTGCCCCCTAGTTCTAGTCTCCCCGACCAGTGGAAACAACCTCTCTGCCTCTATCTTGTCGATCCCTTTCATCATTTTAAATGTTTCTATAAGATCACCCCTCATCCTTCTGAACTCCAATGAGTAAAGACCCAGTCTACTCAATCTATAATCATGAGGTAACCCCCTCATCTCCGGAATCAGCCTAGTGAATTGTCTCTGTACCCCCTCCAAGGCTAGTATATCCTTCCTTAAGTAAGGTGACCAAAACTGCACGCAGTACTCCAGGTGCGGCCTCACCAATACCCTATACAGTTGCAGCAGGACCTCCCTGTTTTTGTACTCCATCCCTCTCGCAATGAAGGCCAACATTCCATTCGCCTTCCTGATTACCTGCTGCACCTGCAAACTAACTTTTTGGGATTCATGCACAAGGACCCCCAGGTCCCTCTGCACCGCAGCATGTTGTAATTTCTCCCCATTCAAATAATATTCCCTTTTACTGTGTTTTTTTCCAAGGTGGATGACCTCACATTTTCCGACATTGTATTCTATCTGTCAAACCTTAGCCCATTCGCTTAACCTATCTAAATCTCTTTGTAGCCTTTCTGTGTCATCTACACAACCCGCTTTCCCACTAATCTTTGTGTCATCTGCAAATTTTGTTACACTACACTCTGTCCCCTCTTCCAGGTCATCTATGTATATTGTAAACAGTTGTGATCCCAGCACCGATCCCTGTGGCACACCACTAACCACCGATTTCCAACCCGAAAAGGACCCATTTATCCCGACTCTCTGTTTTCTGTTAGCCAGCCAATTCTCTATCCATGCTAATACATTTCCTCTGACTCCGTGTACCTTTATCTTCTGCAGTAACCTTTTGTGTGGCACCTTATCGAATGCCTTTTGGAAATCTAAATACACCACATCCATCGGTACACCTCTATCCACCAAGCTCGTTATATCCTCAAAGAATTCCAGTAAATTAGTTAAACATGATTTCCCCTTCATGAATCCATGTTGCGTCTGCTTGATTGCACTATTCCTATCTAGATGTCCTGCTTTTTCTTCCTTAATGATAGCTTCAAGCATTTTCCCCACTACAGATGTTAAACTAACCGGCCTATAGTTACCTGCCTTTTGTTTGCCCCCTTTTTTAAACAGAGGCGATACATTAGCTGCTTTCCAGTCCGCTGGTACCTCCCCAGAGTCCAGAGAATTTTGGTAGATTAAAGCGAATGCATCTGCTATAACTTCCGCCATTTCTTTTAATACCCTGGGATGCATTTCATCAGGACCAGGGACTTGTCTACCTTGAGTCCCATTAGCCTGTCCAGCACTACCCCCATAGTGATAGTGATTATCTCAAGGTCATCCCTTCCCACATTCCCGTGACCAGCAATTTTTGGCATAGTTTTTGTGTCTTCCACTGTGAAGACCGAAGCAAAATAATTGTTTAAGGTCTCAGCCATTTCCACATTTCCCATTACTAAATCCCCCTTCTCATCTTCTAAGGGACCAACATTTACTTTAGTCACTCTTTTCCGTTTTATATATCGGTAAAAGCTTTTTCTATCTGTTTTTATGTTTTGTGCAAGTTTACTTTCGTAATCTATCTTTCCTTTCTTTATTCTTTCTTAGTCATTCTTTGCTGTCGTTTAAAATTTTCCCAATCTTCTAGCTTCCCACTAACCTTGGCCACCTTATACGCATTGATTTTTAATTTGATACTCTCCTTTATTTCCTTGGTTATCCACGGCTGGTTATCCCTTCTCTTACCGCCCTTCTTTTTCACTGGAATATATTTTTGTTGAGCACGATGAAAGAGCTCCTTAAAAGTCCTCCACTGTTCCTCAATTGTGCCACCGTTTAATCTGTGTTCCCAGTCTACTTTAGCTAACTCTGCCCTCATTCCACTGTAGTCCCCTTTGTTAAAGTTAGACACCCTCGGCCAGGGTAGTAAGCATGCGGGGCAGTGGGGGGGCACATTACACTTGGCTTCGACACCTCTGGGCTTGAAAGGGGGAAGGGGAAACCAGGTAATGGCTGACCCTGGTCGCTGTCCAATGACTACTGCTGAAAACTGTATTCATGTGGACATCAGTTGAGGGTTTGGCTAGAACGAGATGCCCCGATTGGTGCAGTTGTCTTCCAATCCATGCTCTCTTATGAAGATTGGATAATTGAGCCGTGATACACGGCAGCACTCTTGGAACTTCACTCCAAAAGTGCGTAATTCATTAGATTCAGGAAAAGAATAGAGTGGACGGGTGATGAGAAAGAGGCATTTTTATGGAAAGCATTTTTATGACGCATGAAATCTGACAGACAATCATCAGATTCTTCTATCAGAAAGAAAGGACACTTGTCTCACAAACGGTACCTATCCTCACTCTGCTGAAATCGGACTGCTACAACAACAACTTGTATTTATATCGCAAATTTAAACGTAGTAAAATTGAAAACAGCAATTATTTAAATACCTTCTCATCAAAGACATTCTCTGAAAAAGGGCTGAATAATCTGTAGAACCATCACTCAACTAAAGCAATGTTACGAAAATTCTGACTGAGACTTTTGCCAACACTAAATTGATTGAGCACGCAGAATGGCTAATACACAGCAACGTATTACATAGAAACATAGAAAATAGGTGCAGGAATCGGTCATTCAGCCCTTCAAGCCTGCACTGCCATTCACTAAGATCATGGCTGATCATTCCCTCAGTACCCCTTTCCTGCTTTCTCCCCATACCCCTAGATCCCCTTAGCCGTAAGGGCCATATCTAACTCCCTCTTGAATATATCCAATGAACTGGCATCAACAACTCTCTGCGGCAGTGAATTCCACAGGTTAACAACTCTCTGAGTGTGAAGAAGTTTCTCCTCATCTCAGTCCTAAATGGCCTACCCCTTATCCTAAGACTATGTTTCCTGGTTCTGGACTTCCCCAACATCGGGAACATTCTTCCCGCATCTAACCTGTCCAGTCCCGTCAGAATCTTATAAGTTTCTATGAGATCCCCTCTCATCCTTCTAAACTCCAGTGAATAAAGGCCCAGTTGATCCAGTCTCTCCTCATATGGCAGTCCAGCCATCCCTGAAATTAGTCTGGTGAATCTTCGCTGCACTCCCTCAATAGCAAGAACATCCTTCCTCAAATTAGGAGACCAAAACTGAACACAATATCCCAGGTGAAGCCTCACTAATGCCCTGTACAACTGCAGTAAGACCTCCCTGCTCCTATACTCAAATCCCCCAGCTATGAAGGCCAACATACCATTTGCCTTCTTCACCGCCAGCTGTACCTGCATGCCAACTTTCAATGACTGATGAACCATGACACCCAGATCTCGTTGCAACTCCCCTTTTCCTAATCTGCCGTCATTCAGATAATATTCTGCCTTTGTGTTTTTGCCCCCAAAATGGAGAACCTCACATTTATCCACATTATACTGCATCTGCCATGCCTTTGCCCACTCACCTAACCTGTCCAAGTCACCCTACAACCTCTTAGCGTCCTCCTCACAGCTCACACCGCCACCCAGTTTCGTGTCATCTGAAAACTTGGAGATATTACACTCAATTCCTTCATCCAAATCGTTAATGTATATTGTAAAGAGCTGGGGTCCCAGCACTGAGCCCTACGGCACTCCACTAGTCACTGCCTGCCATTCTGAAAAGGACCCGTTTATCCCGACTCTCTGCTTCCTGTCTGCCAACCAGTTCTCTATCCACGTCAGTACATTACCCCCAATACCATGTGCTTTGATTATGCACACCAATCTCTTGTGCAGGACCTTGTCAAAAGCCTTTTGAAAGTCCAAATACATCACATCCACTGGTTCTCCCTTGTCCACTCTGCTAGTTACATCCTCAAAAAATTCCAGAAGATTCATCAAGCATGATTTCCCATTCATAAATCCATGCTGACTTGGACCGATCCTGTCACTGCTTTCCAAATGCGCTGCTATTTCATCCTTAATAATTGATTCCAACACTTTCCCCACTAATGTCAGGTTAACTGGTCTATAATTACCCGTTTTCTCTCTCCCTCCTTTTTTTAAAGTGGTGTTACATTAGCTACCCTCCAGTCCATAGGAACTGATCCAGAGGCGATAGACTGTTGGAAAATGATCATCAATGCATCCACTATTTCTAGGGCCACTTCCTTAAGTACTCTGGGATGCAGACTGTCAGGCCCCGGGGATTTATCGGCCTTCAATCCCATCAATTTCCCGAACACAATTTCCCGTCTAATAAGGATATCCTTCAGTTCCTCCTTCTCACTAGACCCACTGTCCATTAGCACATTCGAAAGGTTATTTGTGTCTTCCTTCGTGAAGACAGAACCGAAGTTTTTGTTCAATTGGTCTGCCATTTCTTTGTTCCCCATTATAAATTCACCTGAATCCGACTGCAAGGGACCTACATTTGCTTCACTAATCTTTTTCTCTTCACATATTTATAGAACTTTTGCAGTCAGTTTTTATGTTTCCTGCAAGCTTCCTCTCGTACTCTATTTTCCCCCTCTTAATTAAACCCTTAGTCCTCCTCTGTTGAATTCTAAATTTCTCCCAGTCCTCAGGTTTGTTACTTTTTCGAGCCAAGTTATATGCTTCTTCCTTGGATTTAACACTATCCTTAATTTCCCTTGTTAGCCACCTTCCCCGTTTTATTTTTACTCCAATTGTTGAAGTTCATCCATGTGATCTTTAAATGTTTGCCATTGCTTATCCACCATCAACCCTTTAAGTATCCTTTGCCAGTCTATTCTAGCCAATTCACCCCTCATAACGTCGAAGTTACCGTTCCTTAAATTCAGGACCCTCGTTTCCGAATTAACTGTGGCACTCTCCATTTTAAAGAATTCTACCATATTATGGTCACTATTCCCAAAGGGGCCTCGCACAGCAAGATTGCTAATTAGTCCTTTCTCATTCCACATCACCCAGTCTAGGATGGCCAGCTCTCTAGTTGGTTCCTCGAAATATTGGTCTAGAAAACCGTCCCTAATACACTCCAGGAAATCCTCCTCCACCGCATTGCTACCAGTTTGGTTAACCCAATCAATATGTAGATTGATTACCACCTGACAGCACAACCACATTCAAAATTAGCTTCAAGTTAAAGCATTCCTTTTTGACCATGCACTCAGAGGCACACACACAGTATATAGGGATATAAGTGAATCAATGGAAGACAAGTAACAGCAAATCATACTTGACAGTGCAGTGTGTACAAAATAACAACTTAAGTAGAAGAAAAACCCCAAGCAAATCCCTGGCTCCCGTTGCTGACTTTTTTTCAGCTGCACATACAGCCAGATTGGCAACCTTAGTTTTTTCACAGATCTGCTCGAGTTAATCCTGGGAAATCAAAATTGAGCATGTTTAGTATTTACAAATTGTTTCGAATTTAGTAACTGAAGAAGCTCAAGGTTAACACGTAAGCTGAATGTTCGAAGGCTGGAAGGTTGTGCCTTCTGACATAAGAAATCTTACGACAACCATCGAATTCTTCTATTAGAAAGAAAGGACACATGTCTCACAAACAGCATCTATCCTCAATCTGCTGAAATCGGACTGCTACAACAACAACTTTATTTATATAGCACCTTTAACGTAGTAAAATGTCCCAAGGCACTTCACAGGAGCATTACCAAACAAAATTTGACACTGAGCCACATAAAGAGATATTAGGACAGGTGACCCAAAATTAACCTCAAATTCCTCCAAGGCTAAACAGTCACAAATCTCAAAGCTGCAAACTTGCCATAACCTCTGACTCTGCCTCTCTCCGGCAACCTATCCGCAGTTCTATTCAACTGCACAAATTTACCATCCATGGACTAGATTTTCATAGGAACAGAAGTAGGCCTGTCAGCCCTTCAATCCTAATCCGCTATTCAATGGGTTACGGTAGCATAGTGGTTATGTTGCTGGACTAGTAATCGAGAGACATGGACTTATGATCCAGAGACGGCAGCTGGGGAATTTAAATTCTGTTAATTAAATAAATCTGGATTAAACAGCAAGTATCCGTAATGGTAACCACCTGGTTCACTAATGTTCTTTAGGGAAGGAAATCTTACCTGGTCTGGCCTATATGTGACTCCAGACCCACAGCAATGTGGCTGACTCTTAACTGCCCTCTGAAATGGCCTAAGCAACCCACTCAGTTGTACCAAACCGCTACGCAAAACAATAATAAGAATAAAACCGGACGGACCACCCGGCATCAGCCTCGGCACCAGCTTCAGACACGACAATGGCACACCCAGCCCAGTTGACCTTGCAAAGCCCTCATCAAGATCGCCTGGGGACTTGTATCAATATTGGGAGAACTGTCCCACAAACTAGTCAAGCAACAGCCTGACATAGTCATACTTATAGAATCATACCTTTCAGATAATGGCCCAGACTTCTCCATCACCATTCCTGAGTGCGTCCTGTCCCACCAGCAGGCAGACCCACAGAGGTGACGGCACAGTGGTATACAGTCGGGAGGGAGTGGCCCTGGAAGTCCTCAAGATTGACTCCAGACCCCATGAAGTCACATGGCTTCAGATCAAGCATGGGCAAGGAAACCTCTTGTTGATTATCACCTACTGCCCTCCCTCAACTGATGAATCAGTACTCCTCCATATTGAACATCACTTGAAAGAAGCACTGAGAGTAGCAAGGGTACAGAATGTACTCCGGGTGGGGGATTTCAATGTCCATCACCAAGAGTGGCTCAGTAGCACCACTACTGACTGAGCTGGCCTGAAGGACATATAGCTGCCAGACTGGGCACATAGCAAGTTGTGAGAGAACCAAAACCTACTTGACCTCGTCTTCACCATCATCATCATAGGCAGTCCCTCAAAACGAGGATAACTTGCTTCCGTGCAAAAAAGGGATGAGTTCACAGGTGTTTCAATGAAGGACCTAAAATTCCAGATCCCGAACTACATCCTGAAGGGTGGAAGATGCCTGTGGGTGGATTTGTTTAACGTGTGGTGGCCGTTGCACACCAACCACCACACGGGCTTGACAGAGCTAGATCTTGGTCCAGTGGCAAGGATTAACCAAGACGACTGGAGACCTGCTCTGCTGCATGGGCCTAGTGTGCACACATATCGCAGTGTGGGCTGGCCTGTGCTGCCCCTGGGCCTCTGGCCCCGAACCCACGCCTCTCCTGGGCCCGATCACGTCCCTCTACAATCTCTCGCCGCTCCTTCGACCCGATCTCGTCGCTCCTGCTGTACCTGCCCACGCTCCAATCACCGACCTGGACCTTCATGACCTCACTCTTCGCTGCCGTCGCCCTCCTGAACCAGCTCGCGCTGCTCCCTGAAGTGACCTCCACATTGCTTCCGGACTGCCGCACCTCTGCTCCTTTTATGACCTCGACCTGCCGATGGTCTACCGGTCGCAGATGCATCTGTCCATGATAGCATTGGTAGCAGTGAGCACTGCACAGTCCTTGTGGAGACTAAGTCCCATCATCATACTGAGGACACTCTCCATCATGTTATATGGCACTACCACTGTGCTAAATGGGATAGATTCAGAACTGATCGAGCAGCTCAAAACTGGGCATCCATGAGGCACTGTGGGCCATCAGCAGCAGCAGCATTGTATTCCACCACAATCTGTAACCTCATGGCCTGGCCTATCCCTCACTCTACCATTACCAGCAAGCCAGGGGACCAACCCTGGTTCAATGAGGAGTGCAGAAGAGCATGCAAGGAGCAGCACCAGGCATACCTATAAATGAGGTGCCAACCTGAGTAGCTGCAACACAGAATTACATGCAAGCTAAACAGCAGAAGCAGCATGCTATGAACAGAGCTAAGTGATCCCACAACCAATGGATCAGATTAAAACTCAGTAGTCCTGCCACATCCAATCGTGAATGGTGGTGGTAAAGGGGAACCAGTGATTGTGGTGTATTTGGACTTCCAGAAGGCATTTGACAAGGTGCCACATAAAGGTTACTGCACAAGATAAAAGTTCACGGGGTTGGGGGTAATATATTAGCATGGATAGAGGATTGGCTAACGAACAGGAAACAGAGAGAAGGTATAAATGGTTTATTCTTGGGTTGGCAATCAGTTACCAGTGAGGTGCCTTAAAATGATGCCATCGTGACCAGTTGCCAGGAAAGCGAGCATGACATTGATTGGAAAGGATTGAATCGAGAGTACTGTATTCATTTCTGGGCATTGAAACTCCGGAAGGATAAATACTGGCCTTGGAAGAAATACAGTACAGTGTCGCCAGGATGATACTTGAGCTTAAAAGATTAAATTATGAAAAAGTTTACAGGAACTTTGCTTGTGTATCCCCTTAAGAACATAAGAAATAGGAGCAGGAGTAGGCCATATGGCCCCTCGAGCCTGCTCCACAAATTACGATCATGGCTGATCCGATCATGGACTCAGGTCCATCATCATCATCATCATAGGCTGTCCCTCGAAGAAACATAGAAACATAGAAAATAGGTGTAGGAGTAGGCCATTCGGCCCTTCGAGTCTGCACCGCCATTCAATCAGTTCATGGCTGAACATGCAACTTCAGTACCCCATTCCTGCTTTCTCGCCATGCCCCTTGATTCCCCCCTCCCCTCTCTCTCCCCTCCCCCTCTCTCCCCTCTCTCTCCCCCCTCTCTGTCTCTCTCCCCCCCTCTCTCTCCCCCGCCCCTTCTCTCCCCCTCCCCCTCCCTCCCTCTCCCTCCCTCTCTCACTCCCCCTCCCTGTCTTACCCCCCTCCCACCCCTCCCCCCTCTCTCTCCCCCCTCCCCCCTACCCTCTCTCTCTCCCCCCCTCTCCCCCTCCCCCTTGCTCCCTCCTCTCTCTCTCTCCTCCCCCTCTCTCCCCCGCTCTCTCCCCCTCCTCCCTCCCCCCTCTCTCCCCCTCCCTCTCCCTCCCCTCCCCCTCCATCTCCCCCCCTCCCCCGCTCTCTCCCCTCCTCCCTCCCCCCTCTCTCCCCTCTCCCCCCTCCTCCCTCCCCCCTCCCCCTCTCCCCTCCCCCTTTCCATCTCTCTCCCCCCTCCCCTCCCCCCCTCTCTCTTCCCCCTCCCCCCCCTCTCTCTCCCCCTCCCCCTCGTTCTCTCTCCTCCCCCCCCTCCCTCCTCTCTCTCCCTCTCCCTCCCTCCCCCGCGCTCTCCCCCTCCTCCCTCCCCCCTCTCTCCCCCCTCCCTTCTCTCTCCCCCTCCTCCCTCCCCCCTCCCTTCTCTCTCCCCCTACCCCTCTCCCTCCCCCTCCCTTCTCTCTCCCCCTCCCCCTCTCTCTCCCCCCCTCTCTCCCCTCCCCTCTCTCTCTCCCCCCTCCCCTCCCCCCCTCTCTCTCCCCCCTCCCCTCCCCCTCCCCCTCGTTCTCTCTCCTCTCCCCCTCTCCCTCCTCTCTCTCCCTCCTCCCGCTCTCTCCCCCTCTCTCTCGCTTTCTCTCCCCCTCCCCCCCCCTCTCTCTCCCCCTCCCCCACTCTCTCCCCCTCCCCCCCCCCCTCCCCTCCCCCTCTCGAAAATCTTTTCTGCACCCTCTCGAGGGCCTTGAAGTCCTTCCTAAAGAGCGGTGCCCAGAATTGGACACAGTACTCCAGTTGTTTTATAAAGGCACATCATAACCTCCTTGGCTTTCTACTCTAAGCCTTTGTTAATGAAGCCCAGGAGCCCAAAAGCTTTTTAACTGCTTTCTCAACCTGCCCTGCCACCTTCAACGATTTGTGCACATATACCCCTTGGTCTCTCTATTCATGCACCCCCAAAACTTTTTTTTGGCGTAATTGAAGAGTTACGTCCGTTTTTGGGGGGCCCAAGAACACCAAAAAAAAGTTCCAAGTTTCCCCGTTTGATTTCTTCATTTTGGCGCAGCCTAACCTGCCTTTTAGTTTTGAGGGTGGAGCCTTGATCTGCGCCAAAAAGATCAGGTTGCCACGATAACCAGGGACACAATGCGGCTGGGGCTGAAAAGTGAAATATAACAGCCAGCTCACAGCGATCTGCACAAGCACCTTAAAATACATTGCAGCAACTTCACAAGCACAAATACATTGCAGCAACTGATCGCCATTAAATTATTAAAGTCCCCCAGACCCCATCCCAGTCCCGCTCCCCGCACCTATCCTAGGCCGAATGGCCTTCCGATCTGCTTCCCTGCACCTATCCCTGACCGAATGGCTTCCTCCCTCCTGGTCCCGCACCTAGCTCTGGACGAGTGGCCTCCTGGACCACTCCCCACACCTATCCCAGGCCGAACGGCCTCCCAGTCCACTCCCCCGCACCTATCCCAGGCCGAATGGCCTCCCAGTCCCGCTCCCCACACCTATCCCAGGCCGAATGGCCTCCTAGTCCACTCCCCCGCACCTATCCCAGGCCAAACGGCCTCCCAGTCCACTCCCCCGCACCTATCCCAGGCCGAATGGCCTCCCAGTCCACTCCCCTGCACCTATCCCAGGCCGAACGGCCTCCCAGTCCACTCCCCTGCACCTATCCCAGGCTGAGTGGCCTCCCGGTCCACTCCCCCACCACTATCCCAGGCCGAACGGCCTCCCAGTCTTCTCCCCTGCACCTATCCCAGGCTGAGTTGCCTCCCAGTCCGCTCCCCCACCACTAGCCCTGGCTGAATGGCCTCCCGGTCCCGTTTCCCCGCACCTATTCCAGGCCGAATGGCCTCCTGGTCCGCTCCCCCGCCCCTTGCCCTGGCCGATTGGCCTCCCGGTCCACTCCCCTGCACCTAGCCCTGGCCGAATGGCCTCCCCGTCCCAGTCCCCACACTTTTCTCTACCTGAAAGGCTTTCCCCCCCTCACTCCTACTTTTCCTGCTGCTGCTGTCTGGGCATCTGCTGCACTTACCTGCGTCGATTTCCTTACCTGCACCGATTTCCTTAACTCCGCAGAAGGTTTTTCTACAGAGGCCATATACACTGCCTAAGAAGAACTGGAGTAACTGTCATCTGGCCAAACTTGCCTAACTGGCAAGAATTGGCACGGGTGGCAGATTACGCCCCCTTTGACGGAAAAAAAAACTTACCTAAAAGTATCATAACTAACTGAGTTACGCTGGTGCAAATTGATCGAGGAAACTGGGGTTTTTTAAAAACTTAGGCCAAAATACGCGGCCTGTGCCAAAAAAACGGCGCAAATCTCTATGGAAAATTGAGCCCATTAATATATATCAAAAAAAGCTGTGGTCCTTGTACCGAACCCTGGGGAACACAACCGTTTACTTTTCTCGAGTCCAAACAACAACCGTTCACGACCTCTCTCTGTTTCCTGTCACTTAGCTAATTTGGTATCCATGCTGCCATTATCCATTTTATTCCATGGGCTTCAACTTTGCTGGCAACCCTATTATTTAGCGTTTTATCAAACACCTTTTGGAAGTCCATGTAAACCACATCAACCGCATTGTCCTCATCAACCCTCTCTGTTACCTCATCAAAAAACTCAGTCAAGTTAGATAAACACGATTTGCCTTTAACAAATCTCTGCTGGCTTTCCTTAATTAATTCGCACTTGTCCAAGTGACTGCTAATTTTATCCCGGATTATTGTTTCTAAAAGCTTCCCCACTAACAAGGTTAAACTGACTGGCCTGTAGTTGCTGGGTTTATCCTTGCACCCTTTTTTGAACAAGGGTGTAACATTTGCAATTCTCCAATCCTCTGGCAACACCCCTGTATCGAAGGAGGATTGGAAGATTATGGCCAGTACCTTTGCTATTTCCATCTTTACTTCCCTCAGCATCCGAGGATGGATCCCATCTGGTCCTGGTGACTTATCTACTTTAAGTACAGCCAGCCTTTATAGTACCTACTCTTTATCAATTTTTATTTCTTCTTTCACCATGACTTTGGCAGCATCTTCTTCCTTGGTGAAGACAGATGCAAAGTACTCATTTAATACTCAGCTATGCCCTCGGTCTCCATGGGGCATTGGTGAGGCCTGTAAAGGCCCAGCGGCAGAGGAGAGGGGGCGGCAGTCGGAGAAGCGGGAGTTCGGGGAGTTGGTGAGGCCTATAAAGGCCCAGCGGCAGAGGAGAGGTGGCGGCAGTCGGAGAGGCCAGCCGGTGCAGCTGCAGCGGGGAGAGAAGGCAAAAAAGAAGTCGAAAGAAATCGCAAGGTGACGTCACAGCCAAGGGGGTAAGTGATTGGCTGGTGATTGGTAAGTAGCTTTTCTTTTTTCTTTTCTTTATCAGTAAGTAACCTTTAGCATTGTTGTTGCCAAATTAAGTTTATTTAAAGGTTAAGTCATGGCAGGAGAGCTTGGACACGTGTTATGCTCCTCCTGTACGATGTGGGAAGTCAGGGACGCTTCCGGTGTCCCTGACGACTACGTGTGCGGGAAGTGCATCCGCCTCCAGCTCCTGATGGACCGCATTGCGGCACTGGAGCTGCGGGTGGATGAACTCTGGAGCATCCACAAAGCTGAGAATGACGTGAATAGCACATTTAGCGAATTCGTCTTACCGCAGGTAAAGGGTACACAGCCAAATAGTAAATGGGTGACCAACAGGAAGAGCAGTGCAAGGAAGGTAGTGCAGGGGTTCCCTGCGGTCATCCCCCTGCAAAACAGATACACCGCTTTGGGTAATGTTGAGGGGGATGACTCATCAGGGGGGGAGCAGCAGCAGCCAAGTTCATGGCACCGTGGGTGGCTCTGCTGCACAGGAGGGCAGGAAAAAGAGTGGGAGAGCTATAGTGATGTAACACCACTTTTTAAAAAAGGAGAGAGAGAGAAAATGGGTAATTATAGACCGGTTAGCCTGACATCAGTAGTGGGGAAAATGTTGGAATCAATCATTAAGGATGAAATAGCAGCGCATTTGGAAAGCAGTGACAGGATCAGTCCAAGTCAGCATGAATTTATGAAAGAGAAATCATGCTTGACGAATCTTCTGGAATTTTTTGAGGATGTAACTAGCAGAGTGGACAAGGGAGAACCAGTGGATGTGGTATATTTGGACTTTCAAAAGGCTTTTGAGAAGGTCCCGCACAAGAGATTGGTGTGCAAAATCAAAACGCATGGTATTGGGGGTAATGTACTGACGTGGATAGAGAACTGTTGGCAGACAGGAAGCAGAGAGTTGGGATAAATGGGTCCTTTTCAGAATGGCAGGCAGTGACTAGTGGAGTGCCGCAGGGCACAGTGCTGGGACCCCAGCTCTTTACAATATACATTAACGATTTAGATGAAGGAATTGAGTGTAATATCTCCAAGTTTGCAGATGACACTAAACTGGGTGGCAGTGTGAGCTGTGAGGAAGACGCTAAGAGGCTGCAGGGTGACTTGGACAGGTTAGGTGAGTGGGCAAATGCATGGCAGATGCAGTATAATGTGGAAAAATGTGAGTTTCTCCATTTTGGGGGCAAAAACACGAAGGCAGAATATTATCTAAATGGCGGCAGATTAGGAAAAGGGGAGGTGCAACGAGACCTGGGAGTCATGGTTCATCAGTCATTGAAAGTTGGCATGCAGGTACAGCAGGCGGTGAAGGCGGCAAATGGTATGTTGGCCTTCATAGCTAGGGGATTTGAGTATCGGAGCAGGGAGGTCTTAATGCAGTTGTACAGGGCCTTAGTGAGGCCTCACCTGGAATATTGTGTTCAGTTTTGGTCTCCTAATCTGAGGAAGGACATTCTTGCTATTGAGGGAGTGCAGCGAAGGTTCATCAGACTAATTCCAGGGATTGCTGGACTGTCATATGAGGACACTGGATCAACTGGGCCTTTACTCACTGGAGTTTAGAAGGATGAGAGGGGATCTCGTAGAAACGTATAAGATTCTGACGGGACTGGACAGGTTAGATGCGGGTAGAATGTTCCCGATATTGGGGAAGTCCAGATCCAGGGGGCACAGTCTAAGGATAAGGGGTAGGCCATTTAGGACTGAGATGAGGAGAAACTTCTTCACTCAGAGAGTTGTTAACCTGTGGAATTCCCTACCGGAGAGAGTTGTTGATGCCAGTTCATTGGATATATTCAAGAAGGAGTTAGATATGGCCCTTACGGCTAAGGGGATCAAGGGGTATGGAGAGAAAGCAGGAAAGGGGTACTGAGGAAATGATCATATTGAATGGCGGTGCAGGCTCGAAGGGCAGAATGGCCTACTCCTGCACCTATTTTCTATGTTTCTATGTGTAGGTCTTCATTTTGGTCCCTAATCGGCCCCACCCCTCTTACTACCTGTTCACTATTTATATGCCTATAGAAGACTGTTGGATTCCCTTTTATGTTAGCTGGCAATCTATTCTCATACTCTCTCTTTGCCTCTCTTATTTTCCTTTTCACTTCTCCTCTGAACTTTCTATATTCAGCCTGGTTCTCACTTGTAATCTCAACCTGTCATCTGTCACATGTTGCCTTTTTCTGCTTCATCTTACCCTATCTCTTTCATTATTCAGGGACCTCTTACTTTGGTTGCCCTACCTTTCCCTTTCATTGGAATGTACCTCGGCTGTACCCAAGCTATCTCCTCTTTAAAGGCATCCCATTGTTCGATTACAGTATTGCCTGCCAATCTTTGATTCCAATTTACCCGCGCCAGATCCGTTCTCAACCCACTGAAATTAGCCTTCCTCCAATTAAGCATTTTTGCTCTAGATTGTTCCCTATCCTTTGCCATAGCTAATCTAAACCTTCTGATACCATGATCACTGTTCTCTAAATCATCCCCTACTGACATTTGCTCCACTTGACCCACCTCATTCCGCAGAACCTGATTCAGCAATGCCTCCTCCCTCGTTGGGCTAGAAACACAGTGATCAAGAAAGCTCTCCTGAACACACTTCAGAAACTCTTCTCCCTCTCTGCTCTTTACACTATTACTATCCCAGTCTATATTAGGATAGTTAAAATCCCTATGGGGCTGGTCCAGTTAAGTTTCTGGTCAATGGTGAGTCCCAGGATGTTGATGGTGGGGGATTTGGCAATAGGAATGCCATTGAATGTCAAGTGGCGATGGTTAGACTCTCTCTTGTTGGACATAGTCATTGCCTGGCATTTGCCTGGCACGAAAGTTACTTGCCACTTAGCAGCCCAAGGCTGAATGTCGTCCAGCTCTTGCTGCATGCAGGCATGGACTGCTTCATTATCTGAGGAGATACGAATGGAACTGAACACTATGCAATCAACAGCAAACAATTTTAACCTAGTAACTCAAGGTTCTCCACAGGAGTGTTATCAAATAAAATTTGACATAGAGCCACATAAGGAGATATTAGGATAGGGGATTACTGGCACACTGCCTCAGATTTTGTGTGTTAAACTCTGTATTGAAGTCACCATTATACACTATTTATTGGTGCTGTACAGGCTTTCACTGCATTTGTATTATCAATGTCACCATTTGAAGTAATGTGCCCAAAAATTGGTCAATTGGGTTGAGGTCCGTTAATGACTATGGACTTACATTTGTTCCAGAAACAAATGTCCCACTGAGAACAATAACTTGCATTTATATAGCGCCTTTAACATCGTAAAACGTCCAAAGGCATTTCACAGGAGCATTATCAGAAAAAGTTTGACACCGAGCCACATAAGGAGGTAACAGGACAGGTGACCAAAGGCTTGGCCAAAGAGGTCAGTTTTAAACAGCATCTTAAAAGAGCAGAGAGAGGCAGAGAGGTTTAGGAAGAGAATTCCAGAGTTTAGGTCCTAGGCAACTGAAGTTACGGACCCCAATGGTGGAGCAATTAAAATCGGGGATACGCGAGAGGCCAGAATTGGAGGAGTGCAGAGATCGTGGAGAGTTGTAGGATTTTATAGAGATGGAAAAAGGTGAGGCCATGGAGGGATATGAAAAGGATGTGAATTTTACCATCTCCTTTTGTCTTTTACCATAATTCCTTTTGTCTTTTAATCTCGTCTGCCTTCCATCCTATCACAGACCTTCCATTTTGTTCTTTCCTCCCATCCCGCCTTTCTCTGCCGCTGCACTTGCTTAAAAATCTGTTACATCTTTTTCCCGTTCTGACGAAGGGTCATCGACCTGGAATGTTAACTCTGTTTCTCTTTCCACAGATTCTGCCTGACCTGCTGAGTATTTCCAGCATTTTCTGTTTTTATGAGAATTTTAAAATTGAGGTGTTGCCGGACCAGGAGCTGATGTAGGTTAGGGAACTCAGGGGTGATGGGTTAACGGGACTTGGTGCAAGTCAGGATAAGGGCAGCTTGGATAAAGCTCATGTTTATGGAGGGTGCAAGATGGGAGGCTGGCCAGGAGAGCAGAGAAGGTTAAGATGAGATTTGATAGAGGTGTTCAAAAATCATGAATGGTTTTGATAAGAGTAGGTGGGGAAAAACAGTTTCCAATGGCAGAAGGGCCGGCAACCAGAGGACACAGATCTAAGGTGGTTGGCAAAAGAAACAGTTATTTTATAGTGAGTTGTTGTGATCTGGAATGTGGAGACAGATTCAATAGCAACCTACAAAAGGGAATTGGACAAATGTTTGAAGTGGGAGAATTTTCAGGGTTATGGGGAAGTGGGACTAATTAGATAGCTCTAGCAAAGAGCTGACACAGGCACGATGGGCCGAATGGTCTCCTTCTGTGCTGCATCAGTCCATGCTTCTACGTTTGCTTTGACGAAGTAGGGTCTTCAACAGAGGGGTTTGGATGGCACTCGTCTTACTCCTCTGCTTACTGTTGGATTGGCACATTCTGAAGAAATCAAGAAAGGGAGTGATCAGAATGGGTTGCTGAGGAGCTGAGTGAATGTGACTTGCAGCAGGAGTGATATCTAGCTTCTAATTGATTATGTCTGTCTGGTTTGCTTCCGTTGATCCTCCAAAAACCACAACCTGTAGATATGCAGGGATACCCAGAGGGTTGCCCATAGGTCCCTTATAGACAGTACACAATAGCCTGGGAAAATGGGCACAGATAGCATAAACGTTTGGTGAATTTGTTTCTGCCAAAAGCAGATGTTAAACAGCTAAACGACATACAAGCAGCGAATCAGTGAAAAACATATAGAGTAGTGACTCGCAACAAGTCGAGATGATGGAGTCCCCCAAAAGACAGGAACCGACATGTGACCATCACCTTCCCATCTGGTGGCCCTATTATGCAAACTCTTTTGGCGCTTGACAAGGAAAAGGAGCTGAATTCAGTGACAATTCTGCAGTTCGTACCTAGCACTCTGACTTACTTCCCTGCCTTCAAGGTGCTCTCCAGCGTGTGTCCCTCGGAAATCTCGAGGTTTCTGCCTCAATTGGATGGAGAGCGTAGGAACTGTGGCTCGTTGCATTCCCAAGGACGCCCTGAATGCTGTGGACAACGCACCACCTTCCCTTTCGTACAGATTTCCCATAACCGATCAATTACTACGTCAGTCTGTTCCACTTTCGCACAGACAAATGTGAATATGTTGTCCAAGGAATTCAATAAATTATTTTAATTAAAGACATTAATAATCTTGTAGCATGGGCGTTTAATTGGCAAATGAATTTCAATATAGATATGTGTGAGGTGATGCATTTTGCTAGGAAGAAGAATACTCCATGGATAATAAAAGTCTAAATGAGGTAGAGGAGCAGAGGGAACTTGGGTAATGATACACTCACTAAAAGTTGCGATGCAGTAGTTGAGGTGCATAGCATAGATGCATTTAAGGGGAAGTTAGACAAACACATGAGGGAGAAAGGAATAGCAGGATATTCTGATAGGGTGAGATGAAGAAGTGTGGGAGGAGGCTCGTGTGGAGCACAAACACCAGCACAGACTGAATGGCCTGTTTCTGTGCTGTAGACTCAATGCAACTCAATATAATTTTGTCTTGATAGGGACGGTCTGTTCTGCAACTAATAATAGAAAGAAAAGCCTTGAATTTTGATGCATTGTTAATCATGGTGTAAAAGTGGTACTGCTCTCCTCAAAGAATTAGTTCATTAAGAGTTGCATTGTAACAGTAGTTACAGTAACTGATTAGAGTGGTAGTTAAGTTGTCCAATCTCTGGTAGGGCCCCACTCTGACTTAAATGCACCAGTAGGCCGCTGTTGAATTAATGCACATCTATATAAGTAGAAACAATATTGCAAAGCTTTTTAATGGGATTCAGATTTTCACTGACTTAATAAACAGTAGTCTAACAAAGCCCAGAAGGGCTAGCCTTTAAAAATCAATTTGAACAAAGTGGTATGATACTATTCCATTATAATTACTGTCAGAGTACAGTGTTTTATAAAGACATTAAAAGAATAACAAATTATATTTCATCACCTTAGAACCCAAGCAAAACTGGAAAATACATTTATTTCGAAAAACGAGTTCAATTTAATTTGAATTCTTCATAAACAAACATGGATTTCAACTTCTCTATTACTGAGACCATGGTATATCTTTTGAATAGAAAAAAGGTTGACTGTAAGTAAATTATCAGGGATTATAGGTGTATCCATTACAATGTAGAAGGAAGAAAAGGAAAGAAAAAGAAAAAAGAAAGATAAAGAGAGAGAAAGAAAGAGAGAAAGAAAGACAGCCCTGCACCTTTATAGTGCCTTTCACAACCTCAGGATGCCCCAAAGCGCTTTAGAGTCCAGGAAGTACTTTTTGAAGTGTAGTCATGTTGTAATGTAGGAAACGTGCCAGACAATTTGCACGCAGGAAGGTCCCACAAACAGCAATGTGATAATGACCAGGTCATCTGTTTTATTGTTAAAAGGATAAATATTGCCCGGGACACCGAGGGAGAACTTCCCTCCTCTTCTTCAGAAATTGCAATGCATCCTTTACATCCACCTGCGAGGGCATATGGGGCCTCGGTTTAACGATTTATCTAAAAGACAGCACACCCTCAGTGTTACACTGGTAGTGTAGGCCTAGATTATTTGCTTTCGTCTCTGGAGTGGGGCCGGAACTCACAACCTTCTGATTCAGAGGCGAGAGTGCTACCCACTGAGCCACGGCTGACACCATATGACATGACTTAAATTACAATTTAAATTAGTAGATATTTCGGCACCAAGCATAATTTACAGCCAGAGCGTCAATAGTTCAAATTCCAGGTGAGCAATTTTCGAACTGGATGAAAGTGACTTCAGATTTATTGCTTATCTGGCCTCTATCCAATTCCTAGTGAACACAGTCTCAATCATAAAACTGTCCACCATTCAGCACAAATTGGCCATCTCCCTCCTAGAGAGAAGATTATTGCTACAGGAAATGAAAACTATCAGGGGCTGTTTTTCTGCAATTGCAGTTAAAAGGTATATTGTTGTACAGTGCTACTTAACCAAGTACTTGGAATCCTCGTTTGTTTACAATGAGTTCAAATTAATTTTGCGAGCTTCATGCCGACATAGTGTGAGAAAAGTGGGGAAATGTTTCATTTCCCAGCAATGACATCCCTTACCTCCATCTCCACTAAATATTCATGCTCAATTCCTGCCCCCTCTCCAGCCGCCCCCCCTTCCCCCCAATCCCACGAGCAAAAAAGCACCCTTCTGCCTCTCATTAGATTTTCTGGGCTTTTAGGGGGTTTTGTGCAAATCTGTGAAGGGTCCTGTTATGGGAGGGTAGAGGAGAGAGCAACAACAACAGTTCTGCTTCCCTCCGATTTTTAGTCCCTCGGAGTCGCGGATGACTTGAGTTCAGGTGTACAGTTTACAATGCTATTAGGGGTTTGGATATAAATTCAAACGTACAATGGAAACAAACTGTCAGATTTGCAAGTTGGTGTCACACCTGAAGGCCAACTTGAGGAGTTATCATAGAAGCCTACGCACAGGCGGCCATTCGGCCCATCATGCCAGTGCCAAATCTGTCAAAGTATTGTCCAATTAGTCCCGCTGCCCCCTGCTCCTGCCCCATCGCCCTGCAAATGTGACCTTTTCAAGTGAACTTGAGCTCATCCAAATCTCTGCTCCCTGTATCCCAACTTGTACCAAGTCCCACTCACCAAACACCCTTGTGCTTGCAATTCTCATCCTTGTGTTCAAATCTCTTCACGGCCTCGCCCCTCGCTATCTCTGCAACCTCCTCGAGCCCTACAACCGCCAAGATATCAACATCCTCCAGTTCTGGCCTCTTGCGCAGCCCCAATTTTCATCGCTTCACAATTGGCAGCCGTGCCATCAACCACCTAGGTCCTAAGCTCTGGAATTCACTCCTTAAACCTCTCCGCCTCTCTAACTCTCTCTCCTCCTTTGAGACGCTGCTTAAAACCTTCATCTTTAACCTGTCCTAATATCTCATTATGTGGCTCAGTGTCAAATTTTGTTTGATTACGCACATGTGAAGTGTCTTGGGCCATTTTACTATGTTAAATGCAAGTTGGTGTATATACGGTAAGTAAGAAGACCTGCAAAAAAAGGTTAGTGAACTTCTTTTATTTTTTTTCAGCGATTTATGTGGATGGGGTCCGCTGAAGGTCTTCCAGTGGTATTTTGTGAAAATTATTATTTTTATGTGCACCCCCCTCCTTGGGCCCAACTCAATCCTCGGCAGTACTTTGGTGAGGATGGCATTTGCCGCTGAGATTGGGAGCTCCCACCACTGCCGCCCAGATTTAGAGCTAAGTCGTTTTTTCCCGCCGGGCGGTACTGGCAAATCTTTGAGGAATCTCCCTGCCAAAGTACCGACAGGTCTCTCGGCGGTCCTTTGGGCGGCACTTGGGCAGGCCTTAGTTTTGACCAAGTTTGGGTCCACAGAATCATAGAAGTTTACAGCACAGAAGGAGGCCATTTCGGCCCATCATGTCCGTTCCAGTCAACAAGAGGCTATCCAGCCTAATCCCACTTTCCAGCTCTAGGTCTGTAACCCTGCAGGTTACAGCACTTCAACTGCACATCCAAGCACTTTTTAAATGTGGTGAGGGTTTCTGCCTCTACCACCCTTTCAGGCAGTGAGTTCCAGACCCTCACAACCCTCTGCGTGAAGAAATTACCCCTCAAATCCCCTCTAAACCTGCGACCAATGACTTTCAATTTATATTAGTGACCCCTCTGCTAAGGGAAATAGGCCCTATCTATCCACTATATCTAGGCCCCTCATACTTTTATAAACTTCAATGAGGTCTACCCTCAGCCTTCTTTGTTCCAAGGAAAACAAACCCAGCCTATCCAATCTATCCTCATAGCTAAGATTCTCCACCCCCGGCAACATCCTCGTAAATCTCCTCTGTATCCTCTCTAGTGCAATCATGTCATTCCTGTAAAGCGATGACCAGAACTGTATGCAGTACTCCAGCTGTGGCCTAACCAGTGTTTTATACAGTTCAAGCATAACCCACCTGCTTCTGTATTCAATGCCTCAGCTAATAAAGGCAAGCATTCCGTATGCCTTCTTAACCACCTTATCTACCTGTCCTACTACCTTCAGGGATCTGTGGACATGCACTCACAGGTCCCTTTGTTCCTCTACACTTCTGAGTGTCCCACCATTTAATGTGTATTCCCTTTCCTTGTTAGCCCTCCCTAAATGCATTACCTCACACTTCTCTGGATTACATTCCATTTGCCACTGTTTTGCCCGCTCGGCCTGTTGATTGATATCTTCCTGCGGTCTACAGCTTTTTCTTCATTATCAACCACACAGCCTATTTTAGTATCATCTGAAAACTTCTTAATCATACCCCCTATATTCAAGTCTAGGTCATTGATGTATACCACAAAAAGTAAGGAACCTAGTACTGAGCCCTACGGAACCCCACTGGAAACATCCTTTCAGTCACAAAAAACACCCATCAACCATTACCCTCTGCTTCCTGCCTGAGCCAATTTTGGATCCAACTTGCCACTTTGCCCTGGATCCCATGCGCTTTTACTTTCGTGACCAGTCTGCCATGTGGGACCTTATCAGAAGCTTTGCTAATATCCATATACACTACATCATACGCACTACCCTCATCAACCCTTCTTGTTCCCTCCTCAAAAAATTCAATCAAGTTAGTCAGACACGACCTTCCCTTAACAAATCCATGCTGACTGTCCTTGATTAATTCGTGCCTTTCTAAATGAAGATTTATCCTGCCCTTCAGGATTTTT
This sequence comes from Pristiophorus japonicus, assembly GCF_044704955.1. Lineage (NCBI taxonomy): Eukaryota > Metazoa > Chordata > Chondrichthyes > Pristiophoridae > Pristiophorus > Pristiophorus japonicus. The sequence continues at coordinate 26,550,749 of NC_091983.1, read as the reverse complement.
TTCCAACAATTTTCCCATCACTGAGGTTAGGCTGACTGGCCAGTAATTACTTGTCTATCCCTTTCTCCCTTCTGAAACAAAGGTGTCACATTAACAGTCCTCCAGTCCTCTGGCACCACACCTGAAGCCAGAGAGGATTGGAAAATGATGGTCAAAGCCTCTGCTATTTACTCTTTTGCTTTGCTTAACAGCTTGGGATACATTTCATCCGGGCTTGGGGACTTAGCCCTTAATACCTCCTCTCTCACTATATTTATTTCATCTAATATTTCACATTCCTCCTCCTCTCTTTTATGAAAACAGACGCAAAGTATTCATTAAGAACTATACACCCACATCTTCCGCCTTCACACACAGATTACCCTCATGGTCTCTAATAGGCCCTACCCTTTTTTTTAGTTATCCTCTTGTTCTTAATATATTTATAAAACATCTTTGGATTTTCCTTGATTTTACTTGCACAGAATTTTTCATGCTCTCTCTTTGCTTTCCTAATATCCTTTTTAATTTCACCCCTGCACTTTTTATACTCCTCCAGAGATTCTGCAGTATTGAGCTCTCGGTATCTGTCATAATGTTCCTTTTTTTTCTTTATCCTACCCTGTATGTCCCTAGACATCCAGTGGCTCTAGATTTGTTAGACCTACCCTTTTTCTTTAAGGGGACATATTTGGTCTGAACCCTCCAGATCTCCTCCTTGAATGCCTCCCACTGCTCTGACATGGATTTACCCACCAGTAGCGGTTTCCAATCCACTATGGCTAAATCATCTCTCAGCTTAGCAAAGTTGGCTTTTCCCCAATTTAGAACTGTTATTCCTGATCTATCCTTGTCCTTTTCCATAACTACCTTAAAGCTAACTGAATTATGGTCACTAGCACCTGAATGCACTCCCACTGATACTCCTTCCACCTGCCCAGCTTCATTCCCTAAAACAAAATCCAGAACTGTCCCCTCCCGTGTTGGGCTTGCCACATACAAGTTACGTGACTGGTCCAACTTGTTGAAAGTGTTGTAGGCATAAAGCATAGCATTTGTCACTTCTTCTGTGCACTCAGACGGCTTGGCTTTGAAGGATGTGGTGGCATGATAGCTTCATGCTATGAAAACTGTCCTTCCTGCAGCAAGTGTTGCCCTTGATCCAGATGTTGTGCGAAGGTCATTGTGCAGCAGATGGCACGATTCTGTATCAGCCTGACTTGTCAAGTGAAGGCTTCAAAGACAGATCTCGTCTGACATGTCCAAGTCCAGGTCGTATTGTAGTGATGGGCACAGACACAATGCCTCAGGGGGCTTTCAATTGCACTTGTTGGCTCTTCACAAAAATTTCTTCCTCATCTCAACTGTCCGTTCACAACTCTCAAAGGAATACCCATCGTCGCCTCTCTGAGAATTGCAATGTCAAAGCATGAAGCAACCAGGAATAATTAGAGAAGCATTGGAGGGGGGGAAAATAACTCCCAAACTGGAGACCTATCCAGCAAAACCAACTATTGCACTGAAGGACGCATAAAGATGTAAAAAAAAACTTACCACAGCATTTTAAGAAGCTTCCTTGAGCAGGCAAGCTCCTAAACATCTGGATGGTTCATCCAATTTTTGTGGGCGAGTCTTGCTCTGTGGCCAGAGCCTTGGTTGCAGAATTACTGGCACGACTATTCCATGCATAGCGCAGTAGCATGGCCTCATTCTCGCATCGCAAACTGGGGCACTGACTGAATTCGGTACAGGAGGCTACCTCTCTGCTTTGTTGAGCCTGGAGTGGAGCATGTGAGCCCTCAGCAGCAGCACAGGCCCTTACAAGACTTACCCGTTTGCATATTTCAGTGACATCTTTACTCTTCACTGAATTGTCAGTGAGATTGCAGAGTCGCTTCATTTCTTGGTGATTGCAAACCATTAGCGGAGGCATAGAATGGTATAGCACAGGAGAGGGCCATTCGGCCCAGCGGGCCTGTGCTGGCTCTTTGAATGAGTGATCCAATTAGTCCCACTACACCCCCGGCTCTTTCCCCATAGCCCTGCAATTTTTTCCCCATTTTAAGAACATGTCTAATTTCCTTTTGAAAGTGATTATTGAATCTGCTTCCACCACCCTTTTAGTCCGTGCGTTCCAGATCATAACAACTCGCTGCGTAAAAAATGTCTTCTCATCTGCCCTCTAGTTCTAAAACAGTTTCTCTCTATTTACTCTATCAAAACCCCTCATAATTTTGAAGACCTCAATTAAATCTCCCCTTAACCTACTCTGCTGTAAGGAGAACAAACCCAGCTTCTCCAGTCTCCACATATAGCTGAAGTCCCTCATCCCTGCTACCATGCTGGCAAATCTCTTCCGCACCCACTCCACATCATGACATCCTTCCAAAAATGTGATGCCCAGAATTGGACACAATACTCCAGCTGGGGTCTAACCAGCGATTCATCAATATTTAGCATAACTTCCTTGCTTTAGTACTCTATGCCTCTACCTATAAAGCCAAGGATCCCATTAGATTTTTTAACAGCTTTCTCAACTTGTCCTGCCATCTGTAATGATTTGTGTATTTATGACATCTATACTGTTAAAACATGGCAGTTCGAATGTTCTTCAGTACAGGGTCGATTAACACGCACTGGTTCACTACTGGAGATCACTGAGACAACTATTGATAAACATATGGCTGCTATTACTGGCACACTGCCTCAGATTTTGTGTGTTACATGCTGTATTGAAATCACCATTATATACTATTTATTGCTGCTGTACATCCTCCAACTGTGTCAACTAAATTAAGATGCTTTGTAATGATTGGTCCACTGGCTTGAGGTCAGTTAATTAACAGCCACTTGGACAAGCATGTACTAATAAAGGAGAGTCAGCATGGATTTGTTAAGGGCAAAACCTGTTTGACTTGATTTGAGTTTTTGATGAGGTAACAGAAAGGGTAGCTGAGGGAAGTGCAGTTGATGTTGTGTTATGGACTGTGGACAAGTTTGTTATTTAGTTATTTATGTACTTATGATTAAACATAAAATTAATCGATTTGAGTTGTGCCACAGTATTATTGGCATTTGTAACCTATCTTTCCTATGGTGCAGCAGAGCTGGTCTCCAGTCGTCCTGGGTAATCCTTGCCACTGGACCAAGACCGAGCTCTGACAAGCCCGTGTGGTGGCTGGTGTGCAACGGCCACAACACGTTAAAAAAATCCACGCACAGGCATCTTCCACCCTTGAGGATGTAGTTCGGGTCCTTCATTGAAACACCTGTGAACTCATCCTTTTTTGACATGGAAGCAAGTCATCCTCGTTTCGAGGGACTGCCTATGACTGACTGATTAACGGACTTTCAAAAGGTGTTTTGAATGATGATGGACCTATATCTGTTCCAGAAACAAATGTCCCACTGAGAACAACTTGCATTTATATAGCACCTTGAATGTGGTAAACCGTTCAAAGGCATTGCACAGGAGCGTAATCAGACAAAATTTGATACCGAGCCAAAGGAGAAGATATTAGGACAGGCTTGGGCAAATAGATACGTTTTAAGGAGCATCTTAATGGGGGAGAGAGAACTTGAGAAGCAGAGTTGTTTCGGAAGAGAATTACAGAGCTCAGATCCTAGGCAGCTGAAGGCACGGCCGCCAAAGTTGGAACAATGAAAATCGGGGTTGTGCAAGAGGCCAGAGTTGGAGGAGCATAGAGATCTTAGAGGGTTGTAGGGCTGGAGGAGATTACGGAGATAGAGTGGAGCGAGGCCATGGAGCAACTTGAGCACAAGGATGAGAATTTTATATTTATTATACTGAAAGAGATACAAATCCCCAGTCAATAAGGGACTGCAACCCACTTGAAAATTCACAATAATCCCCCCCTCCAAAAAAACCCCATGACAAACATCATTCAAAGTGATTCTGAGCAAAGGTCATTTCCAAATCAATCTTCAAAATGCAGTCAAGATACGTCAGGTACATTCAAAGTGATATGATGGAGTGACGTGACCTGGCACATTTCGATCATTATTGTTTCAACAACGCTAGAAACCAGGAATGTCAAAAAAGAACAGGCGTTGCTAGGCAACGCACAGCACATCAGAAACTTTCAGCAGCCTGTTTAGTCCATGAAGGGACAATTGTACATTTTTCCCCATTTTTCAATTTTTCAGTTCTTCAAGGGTGCCTGCCCCTTTAAGTTGCTGGCGCCATCTGATCTCTGCCACAGCAGCCATTTCCCCTTCCCATCTCCATTTCCCCTTCCCATCTCCTTCCTACGGCCTTAACCGTTAAACCCCACCATCGGAACCACGCCGAGAATTAAGCTGACCATTGATAATGCATTGGGCACCACAGGCCAAGCCTATATCCACAGTCCGGACTTGTGTTTTCAAACATGAGATTATTTTTCGCCATTCAATTAGGTCACGGCTGATCTGCACGTCAACCATCATTTACCCGTCTATACTCCATAGGACCGAATTTCATGGTCTCAGAGAGACCTGTCACTGTCCGTTTGCGACGCCCATGCGTGGGAATCCAGTGGATGCCGCTTTGGGGCCAACTGGCCAACCTGACCCAAATTCAGGTCGGGGATTTTTTGGCCTGGACCCGATACCGCCAAAAGCGCGTCATCAGAATGCACACCGCCGTTTTCCCTCACCGTAAAAATCTTCCGAACGATATTCAGCTGCAGAATCGATCCCCCGCTGCGCGGTGCCCCCGACAGGTTTTCTGTTGGTGTACCCTCTGAAGATTGAGTGCGGACCGGCAGTGCGGCAGCCCTTCAAGGGGGGGGGGGCCCACTGCCGGGGCTGCCATGTAATAATTTTTGCCAACGGGCAGCCTGGCACCCTCTCTTGACCCGGCCGAAACCCTCTCTGGTGGCCCAGTGGCCGAAAAATGACAAATTCTCTCCCTTTTAACGAGGGGGAAAGAGCGTGGTGGCGCACACGCGCTGTGACGTCACCACGACTCAACTGCTGATTGACAGCGGCAGAGGCCCGGTCCGACCTTTATACAGCCAATTCCTGCCTTTGAGTCTATGGCCCACCCCCATTATGACACATTTCTTCTGGGAATTTGAAAACATTTCAAAGTCCTGAAAATGGCTCTTCCGGACACATCAAGGATCCGTGCGGTAAGTACAGAGAAAAAAATCACTGGTGTGCCAGCTTTCTTCTGCTGCTGAATTTCAGCCCTCATATCTCTTGATAACCTTACTTAATCAAGATCTATCAATCTGAATCTTGAAAGCTCCAATTGATCCATAGCCTTTTGTGGGAGATAATTCCAAGTTTCCATTACCATTTGTGTGAAAAAGTGCTTCCTGATTTCACTCATGAAAAACCCAGCTTAATAACAACAACAACTTGTATTTATATAGTGCTTTTAAAGTAGTCGTCATGTATGTATGCATGAATTTACTAGCCATCGGGTGGCGCCACTGTTGGAGGTCATTTGGCTGTGCGCACGTGTGTGCAGCCCAGGTATAAAAGGCCAGCTATCTTGTAATGTAATCACTTTGGGCCCTAAAAGTAGAGCTAGGTTTGTACCTGTTCACAGATTACAGTATTCAGTCTACTGAGTTATTGCATACACAACATTTGGCGATGAGGTAACAAGAACATTTGCATGCAAAGATGAGCACTATTGGAATTCTGGAGCGATTCATGGAGGGAGAAGATTGGGCAGACTTTGTAGCCCGCTTGAACCAGTACTTCATGGCCAACAAAATGGAGAAAGAGGCAGATGCAGTTCGGCGCAGGGCGGTCCTCCTCACGGTTTGCGGTCTGAAAATCTATGGACTCAAAGAATCTCCTCACGCCCTTAACTCTAACAGACAAGGACTAGAAAACATTGTGTGCTCTGGTACGTGACCATCTCAAACCAGATGAAATCATCATCATCTCAAGATATCAATTCTATACACACGTTCGTTCTGAGGGCCAGGATGTATCGGAATTCGTTGCTACCCTAAGACGTCTAGCTGGACCGTGTAAGTTCGAAACTGCATTAGCAGACATGCTGCGGGACTTCTTTGTAATCGGCATCAACCACGAAGTGATCCTGCGTAAGCTACTGCCGGTGGAGACGTGGATTTGAGCAACGCCATGACAATTGCCCAATCATGCATGACGACGGACAAAAGCTTAAAACAGATATCATTGAAAAATCGGAACTCGGCAAGTACTGTAAATAAGATAGTATTGTCGTTTGGCAGAGCTGCATATGGCAGGGCCTACTCGACTGCGTATGCAAAACCTGTGGCTGCTCAAAGTCCATCAATGGGAATTAATCTCGGGGCCTGATAGTCTGCATCCCAGAGTGCTCAAGGAAGTGGCCCTCGAAATAGTGGATGCAGTGGTGATCATTTTCCAACAGTCTATCGACTCTGGATCAGTTCCTATGGGCTGGAGGGTAGCTAATGTAACACCACTTTTTAAAAAAGGAGGGAGAGAGAAAACGGGTAATTATAGACTGACCGGTTAGCTTGACATCAGTAGTGGGGAAAATGTTGGAATCGATCATGAAGGACGAAATAGTAGCGCATTTGGAAAGCGGTGACAGGATCGGACCAAGTCAGCATGGATTTATGAAAGGGAAATGATGCTTGACGAATCTTCTGGAATTTTTTGAGGATGCAACTAGAAGAGTGGACAAGGGAGAACCAGTGGATGTGGTGTATTTGGAATTTCAGAAGGCTTTTGACAAGGTCCCGCACAAGAGATTGGTGTGCAAAATCAAAGCACATGGTATTGGGGGTAATATACTGATGTGGATAGGGAACTGGTTGGCAGACAGGAAGCAGAGAGTCGGGATAAACGGGTCCTTTTCAGAATGGCAGGCAGTGACTAGTGGAGTGCCGCAGGGCTCAGTGCTGGGACCCCAGCTCTTTACAATATACATTAACGATTTGGATGAAGGAATAGAATGTAATATCTCCAAGTTTGCACATGACACTAAACTGGATGGCGGTGTGAGCTGTGAGGGGGACGCTAAGAGGCTGTAGGGTGACTTGGACAGTTTAGGTGAGTGGGCAAATGCATGGCAGATGCAGTATAATGTGGATAAATGTGAGGTTATCCATTTTGGGGGCAAAAACACGAAGGTAATTATCTGAATGGCGGCAGACTAGGAAAAGGGGAGGTGCAACGAGACCTGGGTGTCATGGTTCATCAGTTACTGAAAGTGGGCACGCAGGTACAGCAGGCGGTAAAGAAGGCAAATGGTATGTTGGCCTTCATAGCTAGGGGATTTGAATATAGAAGCAGAGTGGTCTTACTGCAGTTGTACAGGGCCTTAGTGAGGCCTCACCTGGAATATTGTGTTCAGTTTTGGTGTCCTAGTCTGAGGAAGGACGTCCTTGCTATTGAGGGAGTGCAACGAAGGTTCACTAGACTGATTCCAGGGATGGCTGGGCTGTCATATGAGGAGAGACTGGATCAACTGGGCCTTTATTCACTAGAATTTAGAAGGATGAGAGGGGATCTCATAGAAACATATAAGATTCTGATGGGACTGGACAGGTTAGTTGCAGGAAGAATGTTCCCGATGTTGGGGAAGTCCAGAACCAGGGGACATAGTCTTAGGATAAGGGGTAGGCCATTTAGCACTGAGATGAGGAGAAACTTCTTCACTCAAGAGTTGTTAACCTGTGGAATTCCCTGCTGCAGAGAGTCGTTGATGCCAGTTCACTGGATATATTCAAGAGGGAGTTAGATATGGCTCTTACGGCTAAAGGGATCAAGGGGTATGGAGAGAAAGCAGGAAAGGGGTACTGAGGGAATGATCAGCCATGATCTTATTGAATGGTGGTGCAGGCTCGAAGGGCCGAATGGCCTACTCCTGCACCTATTTTTCTATGTTTCTATGTTTCTATCACTATGTTGGCATTGTGGGGGAAATAATCGGCATTATCAGTGTCGGTTTAAACAGCATATTTGTAAAGGCTGTTCGAGAGTGGGGCATCTCCAGCGCATGTGTCCGCAACTAAGCAAACATGCTGCGACACACCGTGTGGAGGATGATGAACATTATAGCGTGGATCCAGATATGCAATCCGAGATACCAGAGGAGGAAGTTTATGGACTGTATTCGTTCCTAACAAAGAGCCAACCGATAATGATTAATATAAAACTTAATGGTGTGCCGGTATCGGTCGAATTGGACATGGGTGCGAGTCAATCAGTAATGAGCCAGAGGACATTCGACAGGCTGTGGGATACTAAGGCTGTGAGGCCTAAGCTGAGACCAGTCAATACCAAGTAGCGTACGTACACTAAAGAACTCACAACGGTGATTGGCAGTGCAGTAATCAAGGTGTTGTATGATGGTGCGGTTCACGATTTACTGTTATGGATTGTTCCAGGCAATGATCCAACGCTGTTCAGCAGGAACTAGTTAGAAAAAATCAAATGGAACTGGAACGAGATCAAAGCATTGTTGTCGGAGGAGGATACTCCATGTGCTCAAGTGCTGAGCAAGTTCCCCTCGCTGTTTGAACCAGACACGGCAGTTTCACGGGAGCCAAGGTGCAGATCCACTGCATTTGGATGCAAGTCCCGTCCATCATTAGGCTCGGTCAGTTCCGTACATAATGAGGGAGAAGGTCGAAATCGAACTGGACAGACTCCAGCGTGAAGGGATCATATCACTGGTCCAATTTAACGAAAGGAACAATGGGGCTGGCCCAATGTTGAAAAGTGATGGCACTGTCAGGATTTGTGGAGATTACAAGGTTACGATCAACCAAATTTTGAAACAGGATTAATACCCGTTACCAAAGGCTGATGACCTGTTTGCAACACTAGCCGGAGGGGGGGGGGGGGGGGGAAGTCGTTCACAAAACTAGATTTGACGTCGGCCTTCATAACACAGGAGCTGGTCAACATGTCGAAGAAACTTATGTGCATCAACACTCATAAAAGGACTGTTTATCTACAACAGGTGCCCTTTTGGAATTCGCTCGGCTGCAGCCCTATTTCAGAGGAACATGGAGAGTCTACTGAAGTCCGTCCCCAGAACCATCGTGTTCCAAGATGACATACTGGTCACAGGTCATGACTCCGCCAAACATCTGAATAGCCTGGAAGAGGTTCTACATCATCTGGACAAAGTGGGACTCAGACTGAAACGCTCAAAGTACATCTTCTTCGCACCGGAAGTTGAATTCCTGGGGTGGAAA